>NW_020271724.1:508240-843068 GCF_003268045.1 Sipha flava
CGCGCGCGCGCGCGCGCGCCCACTCTTCGGAGACGTGTAACGCGTGTGTTGCACTGTTCGCAATGTACACGCGAACAATGTGCGCGCGCACGCGATAAAACAACGCGCCTTGTTTACACGGCGATACGGAAACGTATACGGTGTACGTAAGTACTGCCGCCCGCCCACGGCTGCGCTTGTTAATTTGCACCCCGTCAGCCGTTCGCATAAATAATGCGCTTCCGGTCCCGCGTGCTCGCTTGACCACTGTTTCCCGGACGTCCATTTCGTGCCCCGTTGGCCGTCGGCGGACAACGAACGCTCGCGTATTCTCATTAACGTTTCGCCCTCTGCGTCTCCAAACGTTTCTTCGATTACCCCCCCCCCCCCGCGATATTCCGCCGCGTCCGTTTTCCGTAACGTTCGCTACATTAAACGTATATTATAATACACGGGTTCGCTTATATTTTTTTCCCATCCAGGACGAAAAAAAAAAAAAATAAACGTTTTTACTTCCGAAAACCCGGAACGGTTCGAATAATACGTAACACAGTTATGCTAAACCGACGGTTCTTAAAAACTTTTGTGTTCCTATTTAATATGCTAAAACAACTCCACGGGGTTTCGACGATTAGTGATGCTCATTTAAAATTTCTTAGAAAGCTTTTTATCAATGTTTCGTCTTACTTTTTTTTTTAATTTCCTTCTTTATAATTCGTACGAGAAAAACAAAATAAAGTTATTTTTAGTAATTCATAAGTCTCGATGTAAACAATGATACAGTTTTATTTTTTTTTTATTTATCAGTTCTTAAATATTTTAAGTGATGGAAGAAAATTAATGTGTAGTATGTGTTTACACATTCATACACGATCTATACATACATTTAGCAAATTAACTAATGGTAATGTGTTTCAATTTAATTTGACTCAAAACTAAATAAATTGATTAGGTAATTTATGTCTACAAAATCAGATTACTCTGCTCTCCCCAGTATGGCGAAATGCTAGCCAACGTATAGTATAGTGTATTCTGTTAAAAAGTTTTGAATCTACTAAAACGTGGTATGAACACTGCTTTCATTTATTGGACTAAGCATGACACCTAAGAGTATCTACTGTAGTTAAAAACTATTAACGTCCGACAGGTGTGTATATTGAGAGGGACGACTTAATACTGATTGTTATATACCATTTATATCATTTCATTACAATAATATTATCATTATTACGAAAACCTTGATAGATTACACTTCGTGTTACCCAATGTTATGTTCAGAGGTATTGGAAATATAAAAATAATTAATAATAAGTATTATTTTATTACAATATATTTGGTCAAGGGTAGTTAAAATATTTCAATAAAACGTTTATATAAATTTTATATATATGATTTAAAAAATTATAATTATTTTTGTATCAAAGGTTATACAATATATTTTATATTCAAACCAACGAACTTACATTGTTATTGACCATTCAATGAAAAAGCACTTTAAAATAGGGTGAAAGTTTGTATTGCCCGAATGATTGATAAAATCTATTATTTAGAGTTATTTAAGTAATTCATGTCACCATTTGATAATTTGTAAATAAATTATAAGCCATAATTTTTGAGTCTTTAATAAGGGAGTTAACTAAATAAACTAATTATTTTGCCATTCAAGAACTTTTTAATTTTCTTTTTGCAAAAAGTCACCAATTGTGCACACAGTAATATTTTAAAAAGTAAACATAATATAAAACAATTTTTTTTAGCCATTATTATTGATAGATATTTATTTTGTATCGGAATAATTGTCAGCAACATTTACCTACTACTGTAGATCCCATCGAAGCATTTGATTAAAGTCAAATATGACTGTTTAGTAATTAGACAATCATTATAAAAGTATTGATGCAATAATATTGTATGAATTTAAGTGAATAAAACCCATAGATTTTAATGCGATTTCAATTTTTGAATGACATCTCAATCGCGAAAAGTCCTTTAAGGATATTTAGAATCTTTATTGGTATGTAAGATAAAATTATTGGAAGTGCATTTCAGATGGAATGAAATTGATTGAAATTTTTTGATGTTAAAGGAGAGTGAATTCGGTGGACACGGGTCTACCATTATAGACCAGTCGATAGTCGATAGAACGAATGAGTTTCTACAGATCTAGTACATTGATTTTTGTACATTAAAATACGAATTTTATAAAATACATGATTAAATTAATATTAATAGTTCAGGTATATAATTTTGAGTTCGATCTCATATGTCAGACGACATTAAATGATTTGAATATTTTGTAATTATTAAGTAACAAAGTAGCATACTCATATTAATTTTATAAAATTTTTTTCATTAGAAAGTCTTGATAATTTAGATAAATTACACATAATTTACTTGAGTATTTGAAAAAAAATACACTATTAAAAAAATATATGTGTAGTATAATAATAAACAAACATACATGGGGTCAGTGTAATGTTGTGACACTTTTATAAACGTATAATTATAATTTAAATTCTTTTAACTGGATATATGGCTTAAAAACATAAACAATACGGGTAAAATAAGTAAAATAAAATAATTTGAAAAATCACCGAACTTCTAGATCGGGTGGATTTTTAAGGTTTAAAGGTACCCGAGGATAACAATAGATTTAAAATTGAAGTGAAAATGAAAATTAATAAATTGTATAATTATGGAAAAAATATAAAAAAAACACTATTCGGGAATTAATTTAAAATAATAAATTAATCAACATAATTCAATTGATCAAATAATATTATATACAAAACTTGAAGTATAAATCTGAAATTATCCATAAATAAGCCCAAATAAGAAATAATGTATGAAATGTATCGTCAACAGCACTATAAAACATCCCAAAGTAAATACTAAACAAGTTTACAGTCTAGAAACTACTCTATGTGGATAAATTATTTCAAGTCACATATTTGTGGGTGGTATTTCTTGCTTTGTATACATTTTAATGGAATTCTACAAACGTTATAGTTTAACTTCTAGTTCTAACACCCGTGAACAATTTAACTATATTCTACCAAAGGCATTAAGTGATCCATTTTCATGATAGCGCATATAACCTTAAAATGCTTGATCAGTGAGTTTAATATTTACAAAAAAAAAATCAGATAATTGTTAAAAAATATTATGATATTCTAAGTCATCGATTTATCTAGTGATAACACGTAATAAAATCATATTTTATTTAAGTGAAGTAATAGGTCATGAAAGTTAACTAATCAGAAGTAATGATAACATTTTATTTACAGTAATTATGAAAAATATTAAATGAAAATTACTGTTAATCTACATTTGTTAAAATTGGTATTTTTAAAATTACTTGATTTTCAGACTTTTATTTAAGAACAACAAAAAATAGGTCATTTTAAATTTAGTAGAGAAACGGCTATTTACTGGTGTTTTTTGTGTTTTTTGTGTTAAAATTAATTTAAAATGATTTGCATATTGTCTAGATTCGGACACGAAAACATTACAAAAAACGAAGAAAAAGTTATTTAATTAATTTTTAAAAAAATGCACGATTGGTAAACACACAGCTGTTTATCTACCTACGGCGTACAAATTAATCGAAGAAAATTATTGCGTATGAGAAAGTCTTGAAATCTGTAACTCATATTTTTGTAGGATTTGTCAACTACCTTTTAATCTCTGTTTAAGCTTTGTCGGAACGAACTAAATTTAGAGTTACGGTACAAATAATTTGGCCATTGTCCAATACAGCGCACATTATATTCTTAACGTGGCTTATGGGAATTTACTGATTCTCATGTATTTTGTAAACCCCAAGAGTATAATTTTGGATTCTACCATTTTAAAAATGTTTGTTTCACGAATACTCTGGAATATAATTATATTTATGAACATTGAAAGTGTTATAATTGAGTAAATATTTTAGAACAAAAAACGTGCCATACAAAAAATATTTATATTTTTCTGATAAATAAAATTCGATTGAATAAATATAAAACATAATTGCATTATTTATTTCTTTTATTTTTTCATTTTACTTACTGATGCAATATTATTGTAAGTTAAAAATAATTGATAAAAACTATTTTGTTTTTGTGTTATAGAATATTTATCAGTGGTTTACGTTATTTAGTTACAGATAACAATAGCGTCACCATGCTCGATTAAAATTGTTCAATTTTCTCATATGTCAGTATTCTCTTGATACTTAAGATAAACAATGAAATAATTGTTATAGTTTTTTTTTTTTTTGCAAACTATACCTTATTATAATCTTATAGTATGTACTTTCCTTCATCCAAATTTAGTTGGATCTTCTGAATCATCTGAAGTATGTATTTGACATCAATAAGCAACACTTTGGAAATAGACAATGAGTTCAGTGTGTGCATGTTATGTCATTTTACGTTTTCTGAACAAAAGTAATTTCTTGATTCTAATTTGCACAATAGCGGTTTATGGTATTTTTAGGTATATTTATTGTAATAACTTTTTAAAATAACACCATAAAATGGTTGGCTCTTAACTATATCAAAATCATGGCTGTAATTGTTTTAATTACCTAACTTTAGGCAAATAAAATATTTTTACCTAAAAAATGTAATTTTTTATAACTTCAGATAGATTTAATTTCTCACTATCGATGTTTACTAGATAGCGAGGCGTATGTTGACATATTATGCTTGCATGAAAACGAAGTTTTGTGTTTGAATTTAAAACATCGTTTACCTAGTATTTCGTTGACACAGTACAACACTACTAATACTGTTCAACAGACGTCTGAAAAACCATGATAGATTTTTAATTATAACTTTTGTACTTTTGTGTACTCTCTTCGATTAATGTATAATGTCTGGAGAGAATATTAAAAATACAATGGTGATTCTACGAACATAAGAAAATATTTTAAACACCAGCTAAGCATGCATATACGTATTGTTCAGCATTAGATATAATTACTTAGAGTGGCGTAGCCAGAAGGGGTTACACCTCCCTCCAAATATGTTTCTATTATTCTGTAAAATGTACAATAATTTTAAGATATAGATATAATGTTACGTAACATGTAATCATTTAAAAATTATTACAACACTTCGTCAGTTATTTTATATAATGGCGGCTCTAAAAAGAATGCGACTCCAAGTTTGAGTATCACTAGTCTAGACATCTAAATTAGTGTGGTATTAATATACAATATGATTTTATTTATATATATTTTCGGTTGATATCAATTTTTCTTTGTAATTTAAAGTAGTGACAATTTACAATCGTCCTTTGGTTCTCAAAAACTCTCAAGTTAAAAATAGTACACGTAATCAAATTAAGTGTGAAATTTTGTGTGTTTTATATTATTTTGTCCTCACAATCCGATCAGACCTAGCATTCAGTTGAGTTTTAAAGATTTATATAATTTACTATTGAAATTAATAAGTAATTTATTTGATAATGATTTACAATACTAACTTAATCATTTATGAAATTCCAATCATGAGAATTTATCATTTCTCTATTTCAAACATCATTACCACAAAACAGCAATTTTACGTATATTAGTGTCCGATTATACAATCAAAATAATTTTAGAAATTGTCTCGGAAAGTTGGTGTATTATTGGATGTGACTTTTGTGGTGAGAGCTATATATTATATTTCTGAAATTTATTACATCCATGCCACCATACCACGACAAATGGCTAAATTTTGAAATCCCTTTTCTTCGCTAACAAAATTGTTCTAATACATATTACGCTATTTAATACTAAAACTAAAAATAACTAAAAATAGTTTTAGTAATAATTAGTTCTACTATTTATGGCTTGGAAACTAAAAAATTCGTATTTTTGAGTTAGTTAAACTATTTAAAGATTGTGGTATCATTGTTTTCTATTTTTGTATGAAACATATTTTATTATTATTATTATTATTATTATTATTATTATTATTATTATTATTATTATTTATTATTATTATTAATAGCTTATTTTTTTAATTAATTAAACACTTTACATTCGACAGTTACCTTGGTTTTGGATTTTTTTAATAGTTATAAATTTAAAACATTCATTTTTTTATTAAAATATCATTACAAATGCTATACAACTGTGTTCTTCTATAATCTAGAATTTTAAATTGTATCATGAATACTATATTAAATATTATTAAGTCTCACTCTAATCAAACAATCAGAGTTTAAAGTATATTTCGCATGAGTATATTTTTGGATATTTTATACTTTTTTTTACTCAAGTTTACTGATTATTATTTGATTTATATTCATTACAATGAATATTTTGATGTTTAAATAACTAGTTTATACGTAGAAATAAATATATGCGTAGCCTGTAGAATTATTATATGTGTAATTTACGACTGGTATCGAATTGAAAATAAATAATTTAATTATATATATATATATATATATATATATATTATAAACTCTTATTATTAATATTATTATTATTATTATTATTTTGTTTATTTTTTTTACTTTAGAATATTTATTTGTGTACTTATTCACGAGTCTCAAAAATTAACTAAATTTTGTTCTATTTTATTATTTTAAAATTTTAATATTACTTAACGTTTTCATTAAGCTGGATAGAAATTCTATACCCCTAATATTCACGATAGTATTTTGTAATTTTTTCTTATATATTCGTGATAAAGAAATAAATTGATTCAATTGAATTTTAGTGTAATATATCAACGCTAATAGTATAATTAGAAGAAGTTATGAGAAAATATTTAATAATTTAATTTTTTTTAGTGCATATCTCTTTGTTGTTATTGTTATTATATTATTATTATTTTTTAATTATCAGTTTTTTAGTTAATATCAGTTATTAATTTCGTAAACTTAATATCGATTAAGCATAAATAGGATGATTCTTACAACTCATTTCAGATTAAGAATAATAGAATAATAAAAGAAAATATATAGACTATGAAATGGTAAAGTTTATGAAGTAATATATATCGATATAATGATGGGCTCAGGGTAGAGCTGTGAAGTATGGTATTGACATCGAAATGGTTAAATTTATGACTTTAAAGCATGGAAGCGTATCTGATCGAATGTGGGACATCAAAGAAGGTATCATATCTCATTTTTTACTGTTCAATTATTTCTTATGGTTGGGTCAAATACAGCCAATCTTACATTTGTTTTAATTTTCAATTAGTTAAAATTTAAAAATTATTATAAAAACACTTAACAACCAAATTTTTCAACCGAAGGCCTTAAATTAATTTTTATCCACAGTGAGTTTTGTTCTTTTTGAACCGAGCCCCTTATTGTTTGCATATTTCAGTAGTTCTTAAAGAATATTTTCTTTTAATTATTATTTATTATTTAATCATTTTAAGTAAAACAGATCGAATGGATAATAAATGTGTTTCTGTAATCAATACCAATAAATAATATATATATGTGTAAAGAATATATTATAATTCTTTAAATTATATTTTACCGCGCTCTGCACGGTTAGTGTGGTTATAAGGTGATTAGTAATAACAATAATAATGATAAGCAAGTTATGATAAAATAAATTAATTGTAATAAGGAAGATATGTAATATTATATGTTAGTAGTTTAGGAATTGACATTTTATTGAATAACAAACATTTATTGTCGTTTCTTTATGTTTAAGTAAGTTCTGTATATAATATAAATAATATGTAATAATAATAAATAAAACTTTATGTTTAGTGCAACACAATACCAGTGTGATTTGTTTGTGGTCAATTCCTGAATAAAATAATTAACAGTCTTATATATGTAAAAAATTATGTTTTCAATACTTAATACCAAAAAATATCTTACCGATGTAAAAAAAAAACTAAAGAAATTAAATTTCAATTAACATTTACTGAAAACGCTGGTATAAGTATTCAGTAAAACCCTATTATTTTTTTTAATTTACGATGACAAAATTTTATCGAATACTAGTATGCCCTAAATGAGGTCGTATTTTTATTATTTTTTGTCAGTCTCTTGCGATTATTTAGAAAAAGGTTTTGAAATTTGTAAAATAACTTCCTCTTAAGAATCAAATATATAACATTTGCAATTAGATATATTTTATAATTGTTATGATTTTACTGAGAATTCTTCTGGTTAAAATATTTTGTATACAGACAAGAAAAATGGAAAAAAGAAACATATATCACAGTAAAATCATTACATTTCTCGTTTCATTTTTAATCTAAAATAGTTTAAGATTACAGTTGAACTAGTCATTTTGACTTGTATTAATCAATGTAATGGAATAATTTGCAACGAATAATCTATGTGTATTATTTAAATTTTAAATCACTATTTATTTTACAAGAGACATTATTCATTCAATTGTTTTCATTCAAGGCGTAGTACAGAGCAATTGTCTACAACTGTGGTCACACAGTTGACTACGACGCGTGCAGTCATCAGTTCGGCTTAGCACAAAAAACATTCTAATTCTGTAGAATTAATTATGTAGTATCCCTCCTCTGCCATCGTTCTGTTTGCTCTACACTGCTCCTCATCGGACCATCACCAATGGGTGTGAAGTCCATACATGTGATTATTTTCTACTTAGAGAAGAGGATACAAATTATATTTCTCCACTTTATCCTCCCAAATGAAAGAAATATCGACAAAAACTTCAGACGGTTGTTTCGATGAAAAATTTAAAAAAAAAAAAAAAATGTTTTCATTAAACAGATTATAATTAGTCAGTTAATTTAACACTGTATATTTTACCCCGATGCATAATCATAAATTGAATAAGTTTATTATCAAATATTTCAATATTATTCATATAAATAAAGAAATAAGTAAACACTTAAATCACACCAAAACGTTATGAAGATATAAATATCAACATACATTATGGTACGAGTTTTAAAAAAAGTTTATAATCAAAAACTGTTCCCTTAATCGCAGTCTAAAATGTTGTGTACTATTTATAATGAAACTAATTTGAAATTGTAATATTAAATTATTGAAAATATAATTGTGTAAACAAATTAATTTGTGTACACATTTAAGGATTTTTATTTATTTTTTATTACACTTCGATAATTCGACAAATTGTAGTTAGTGAAAAACCTTAGATATTTTTAATTGGTTTTGAAGGAATTAATGCTTTGTACCAGTCCAATGATTTTGAAACCTCCATGATGCCATTTTATCGATTTTCATATAAGTATGTATGTTTGAGTATTAAATTTAATATTATTTAATTATTTATATTTAATTTTTCACATATATATTAGATGTATTATAAAAACAACAGTAGTAATATATTCTTTTAGTCGTATAAAACATTATGTTACGGAACACCTTGCATGTTGGAAAATATATATATATATATTTTTCTCTTTTTGCTCTTTGAATTTCCAGAGTTTTACTTTATCATAATGTTGTTCCGAACAAGGAGAAAGATATTTCATAAAAAAAAAAAAAAAAAAAAAAATGAAAAATAAGAATAAAAATAGAACATTTCGTTAATCTTTCCATGTCTTTTATTTAGACGGGCCTAATGTTTTAAATTAAACAAGCCACTATATGCTTTTCGTTAAAATTCTACCACCTAATTTATCTTCGGTGTACGAATTAAATACAATTACGTTTAATTAATTAATTTTACATGTAATTCGGTTTAAATTAAACAGAACTGAATTAAATTATACTTATATAATTATATAGATGAAATTATTTTATAAATACATGGTTCCGTATGAAAGCATACAGGCATATTATCATATATATATATATATATATAAATTTTACTATGAATATTATATAAAACTGCATTATAATATTTAACGTAGTGTAGTTTTGAAGAGAAAATTTACTTAAATATCAAATGTATGCGCTTACACGCATTGTATAATAGCGCTAGCGTACATGCTAGTTGGTTTACTTTTGAATTTGTTGACCAATGTATGAATAAGAATAAATAATACATGAGGTTTTAGTTTGATGACTTCAGCACATTTTGAAACATAGTTTAACACAATCGTATTATGATTATATAATTAATTATAAAAATTATAATTGGAATAGAACTCGCAACATGTGAGTTATATTGTTGAAATTAGTTTAAAAATTATACATCAGGGTGGATGTATTATAGAACAATTTCAAATTTTTAATCTCCTACGATTTGAAAGTCAATCTCCAGTTGTTTGTTGACAATAATTTTATACTTCTAGTTAAAATTGTTTTTACATTTACCAGTAATAAGCTTATTCACATAAGCATTATATATAGTAATTATTTTTTTTAGTCGATATTTATACTAAAAATTATATCCAGCTCTGAGTTGCACACGATATTATTAAATTTTTAGTTTTTAAAAGCCAAATATATTAATGATATTACTTATTGTATACTTGAAAAAATAAAATGAATACGTATATATAACTTCTCTGTACCTGTTTTTTGAATATAACAGTTTGCGTATTGTATATAAGTATTGTTCTTTCACAGAATGGAACAAAAATACTTTTAGAATACATTTTTTTAAACATACACTAATGAAGAAATTAAATTCCTTAGTTTGTTTATATTAGATTATTGATGTTAAAAATTTACTACTAGAATCGATATGATTAAGGTATAATCAAGATTTGTTTGTTAATATGTATGTGGTTAAATATATATGATTAAAAATCGACTTGATAAAGACATCATAGTTCTGAACTACCACAAATAAGCACTACCTGTCTAGATAAGATTGGTAGGGGTGTTTGGGAACTTTCTGCATAGCATTAAGAAAAAAAAATAAACGATGTACAATACATGGTAAGTAGTCATAAGTTTTTCAACATATTCAAAAGTAGAATAGTTAAAAGTAACGAAAGAATGAATAAAAATATAAACCCAGAACATTAAAGAAAACAAGGGCTTCAAGAGAAAAAGTAGTGAAGAAAAAACAACAAAATCGAAGATACCACCACCTGTCTAGCTATCCTTACCATTGGCTAGTGAAATCATAGTAATGAAATTAATCTTCCATCAGAGATTGTTAAACACACTAGGAAATGATCCTAGGGGGGTGTTAAACAAAGTGAGGTAAAACATTAATATACAAAAAAAGAAAACCAACTATTCACCAAAGACAAAAAGAGAATTACCAACTTTAAAAGAAGAACAGAATAATTACGATCCCATAAATCAACTAGAAGATCCTATTAAACTATTAGAAGAGATCCACAAGATATTACTTCAAATTCTGGAAGTAGGTAAACTGATATATGACAAACTTGAAACAAGCACGAAGAAAGTAAAAATCATTGATATAGTTTGTATTCCTATATTCGAACGAAAACGACTAGAAGGAAAACTAAAGCAAACTGAAAAATTATTCTCTATTATTCAAGAAAATTATAAAAAAGAAAAATCATATATACATTTTTATCTCTCATCAAGTGTACTCCATTGTACGACAAAGTGCAGAATCGTTTGTTGGTTATATAAAAATTAAAAATATTTTTTTTCGGAATTAAATTGTAAGAAAAATAAAAATTTTAGCTTAAAACAATATATAATTATTTTACAAACGATAAGCATCCACTTCTTCTTCTGTGAGTTTCTATTCATTCCGGGATGTTAAAAATGATATCTGCATTGCTCTCCTTGTCAAGTGATGTCCGAAATTAACAAACTTATGTTTACCATAACAATCATAGAGATTTTTCGGCCAAGATATTCTTGTTCTTTCTACACTTATTTTTCCTTTTATCTTTCCTAGTAATATAAGCTGGAGTATCACTGATTATTTCTCTTAATGTTTCCAATATATTCAAGCTTCCGATCTTTTTCTGTGGTTAATAGTTCTTTGTGGTTACCCATTCTTTCCAGTACTCTTTGATTAGTAATTCGATCCGTCTATGCAATTTTTAATATTCACTTATATAACTTCATTCCAGAGACTTAATTTTTTCGCATATTAACTCTATTATTGTCCAGGTTTCGATTCCATATAATTATATAGAGCATTGGTTCTTAATCTGTGGTCCATGGTCCTCTAGAAGTCCACGATACTCATGTTGAGGGTCCGCGGTAAACTTAACACATAACATACGTTAGTACGTGACATGAGTGCATATTGTTGTATTATTATTTATTATTTTTTTTACATAAATATTTTATTATATAATGTATAGATTTAAAAAAAATGATGTTAAAAAATTTGTATCTTAAGTACAACATCAACCACCGCATTAAGTTGATAAAAATTCAATTATACTCATATTAAAAAGAAAAAAAATATAAATCTAAAATAATTAAATTTATATCATCTGAAAAATTAAGTGTAATAAAATTAATTATAAATATATATGTTTTTTTATGTTTACTAATGTAATTTATTATATAAAATAAATATAATAATGTTGGTTTTAATAATAATAAATGTTTCGTAAAAAAAATGGTAAGAAGGTACGTAATTTCTAAAAATCTTTCATAAGGGGTCCGTTATCTGTAAAAGTTAATATACCGTTGATATAGAAAACACATTACACCTTTTTTTTTTTTTTAATTTGACGTCGTTCGCACATCACAGCAAAGCAATTACATACACATTACACCTCAATAGTCTGATTTTTGTAGCAAAAGACAGATCATGACGCTTGAATACTTTGGAAATTTTCCGGAATGCTTCCCTAGCTTCTTTAGTTCTATATTTTATTTCTAATGAATGGTCCAAATTTATATTTATTATTGTTTCGAGATACCTAATTTGTTATTCTATATGTTTATATTTAATTATTATATGACATCTTGGGTTACTATTCTTTGACATTATTAGAAGCTTAGATTTTTTAGTTTTTTTTTTATTAGTAATCAGACCATATCTCTCGCTGACTTTTAATATTCCTTCCATTAAGTTTCATAACCCCACAATGTTATTTATGGAAACTACCGTATTATCAGTGTATCTATTGCCATTTCTCGTTAACCTTAATGCTACCTTCAATTTTTATTAGAGCTCCACGGAAAATTAATTTCAAATATATATTAAATAATATTAGTGACAAAACAACCCTGCCTCACTTCTCGTTTAATTGAGAAATCCTCCAAAAGTTCTCCATCGACGCATATGGCTACTGTTTGATTCCCATATAAACTACTTATGATTTTTCAAATCTCTTTTATCCACTCCAATTATATTCAGTATTTCTATAAGATTGTTATGTTGTTCATTATTAAGTATCCATTAAAAATGTTCAATAATTTGAACTGATTTATCCGTCTCTATTCAATACAACGCACGGTTATATTTCCTCTTGGTAAGTGGATATTACTTCATTTCACGTCAAGAATGTCTAAGTTAAAATGAACTTTCATCGCGACAAAGAGAACACGTTGTACAACCTTAGTGTTTCGATCGATTTTGTATTTTTCACCTATCAACGCATAACAATATAATATTATTTATTACTATACCCATCAAATTCCACCGATATATTATCTTATTTGTTCGCCAATGATAATTGCCGCTATTTATTATACTGATTAAAAATACCACTCTAAAATGTACCATCCACAGGCCACATGACCGTTTAGATCTTGCAATTAATGACAGTTCATCGATATATATTGGAGTAAGCGAGTGTCCCGCATGTGACGCAATATAATGTACAAGTTCATCGGCAATCTGTAGAGGTAATGTGGATAACCATGTTGAATATTCATCGGCTAACCCCAACCGATTGTGAAATGTATAATGAATTCGATCATGAAAGCATATACAGAGTGATTGTTTTACCAAAAATTGAATCTATTCTACCGGTCGACTTACGCGTGTGTTTTGGAAACAAAATATTATTGGTAGGTACGGGTTACAAAACATATACAACCGCGATATCAAATACTATGTGAATATTATCTTTACTTCAATTTAAATTAACTAATTGTGTTTTTTTAAACAACAAAATTACTATGTTATATTGCTATTGGTTTTGAACTTAAGCTAAATGTTAATCCTTATATTTAGAAATATCCAAATTAAAAATTTTAATTTTATTAGTATCTTGTGTATGGGTATTAGGATGAAAATAATGGCCGTAAGAAATACCACAACGGAGTGTGTTAAATTACATATAACTGTAATATTTATAATTATAAATATAATTGACTGCCAATTTAATATTCAATCTGCACGTAATAAAACTGCATGAAAATATATTACGTTAGAATATATAAATAAATGAAAAAAAAGTGAAAAAAACTGTTTCAAATTAAGACATTACATTTTTCAAAAAACTATTGAGTATTTATTATTTTGATTTGATTAAGAATAAAAATTAAAATAAAATTAATACATTGATTTAGGAATATGGACAAATATACGTTGTATTCTTCACATTATACATATCCAACCCCAACGCACGTTTTATCCGCGCGCACAAGTTGTTGCTTCTCACTACCAAGGAACCGCTATAGTTATGTAATTTTAGTTAGATACCACCGTACCATAATATATTATTTTTATGTGATTAGATCCCGTTTACTTACAGTAATATCTTAACCTGTAAGGATGAAAAAAATCTTTTCCGGATGTAATGTCTATCAAGTAGCGTTTGACACATTGTTATTAGCAATAACTTATCGTCTACATATTTTTGAAACAAAATTGTTTGTTACACCAGAGTACATGTTATTATAATCATTATGCCTGTTATATAGTGCGTATGAATAGATCGAGTACGTGTGCGTGTGTGTGTGAATAATTTTGACTCATTTATGCATAACGTATCGTGTCATCGTTCAAACTATAATGTTAACGTCATTCTACCTCGTCGTGAATATGTGGTACACGAATTATATTATAATATAACATGGTAGCTGTCGGTACTCGAGCGAACAACGTTAAACGGCCGAAAGAATTATGCGCAATTTATTTATACTTGAGAAAATATAATATTGTACACGACTAATTTTCTACTCCTCCCCGCCTTTCATACGTAAAATTTTGACCAATAATGTAACATTTTTATACTGCAAAATGAGTACCCGTATTTAAATAATCTCTCCCGAACGAACTATCCGAAACCCGATTAGCCTTTTACGTCGTTTTGTTATTTTTGTTATTTGAATTTATCACACTGGAAAGTGTATGATTATAATTGTTTAAAAAAGAAAAAAAATGTCTCATCATTATTATGGTAATGATATCGTAAAATTGTATATTGTTATTTCGACGGATAATAGATAACTTCACCAAACACGTTTAAATAGAATATTGTAATACAGATATAATTTATATTTATTCTAAAAATTAAGAACTATTTTCTTCAGTTTTAATTATTATTTATTTTATTCGTTACTTTTTAACACACGAAGCGATCATTTCGTATACCATTCATACCATTTATCATGTAATAGTATCACTGCCGTAGTGGAAAAGATTGATTGAATAATGACAAAAATGTAATTATTGTTCGTTTTGGGCCGACTGGATGAAAAAATGGACGTTTCTCACGAAAATTACAAAATATTCTATTCAAAAATCTAATAAAATATATATTATGTGTAATACTATGTTTTAGCTAGATACTATAGTGGTCGTCTTGTATATTACTATCGGAAATAGAAATGTATAAAATGTTGCCGTGTTTGTCAAGTCTCTATTGATCGTAATATTATCGACGACTGACGTGGTGTATAACAGTCACGTACTCACTGATATAATAATAATAATATTAATAGTTATAATAATAATATAGCGATTACTGATCGACGTTTAATTAAGATGATAACATTCTATGTATACATAAGTCTTATAATTCATCCCTTGTTTGATTCGTTTATGCATATTATAATTTCGGAAAACAGACGACGCTACTCTATACATACATTATTGCGCTCTGCATCTATACATAGTAGTCTACGCAAGAACGGTGACGACGTGCCACAGCTGATGTTTTGTACTATACTTTAACGGCCAGTTCACATAATTAACCGAAAGTATAATGAAAACGAGAGAAGACGCACAACAACCATCGCACCGACGTTCGCGTTGAATATTAATAGACCCATACATTTTCACGAAAATAATATTTTATAAATCGACAGAATTATTGAAAATCATAGATGGCACGCGTATGTATACTAAATATCACGGTTAAGTAGTGGAGACCAACGTAACTTGGAAATAATTGTTATACTCGTACAAGTAAGTTTGTATTTCGTTTCAAAACACAGTGTACGCTTTACAAATGATCAACATTACCTCATGAATCTACTCTCGACAATTTAAATTAAAGTATTAAGGCTTGCACGTGGTGGGATCTCTGTAAGACTCTTAAAGCAACTTTTCCAAAGACATACTTCAGTATTTTATCATGGTGCGTTTTACATTATATGCACTCTTCGAATATTCTATTCATTAATCATTTTTTTTTTATAAATATATATATTTTAAATATTTTATTATTATATTGCTTAATTTATCTTAAAATATTTTGTTAAAAAAAAAAAAATGGACGTCCTATGTTTTTTTTTTAAAAACCTACACATACCTTACATGGTTGATTTCTTAAAAAGTCTAAAAATTTTTATCTCTGCATAATAGTTGTCTTAAAATAAGTCCAAGAAAATAATTTTCTTTTATATAATTCTAAGTGCTGGAACAACCAATTAGACAGAAAACTAAACTAAACGAATATAACATATAAAACGTTAATATACGTATTGTCAAGGTGTTTTTTTGCCATCGATTCTCGTGTATATGATTTGTACAAAAAATTATTATTGAGCTTCTCATCATTCGGTGTATCATATTTCGAGATAAAATTATACGTGAGTAATTAGTAAAATATAATGCAAGAGGTTGAACGAGAAGAGTTGAAGCAAGGCGCTAGTCGCTGAAGAGCGACTCGAGATAACCATCTACATTATTGTTTTATTTAGTTGTCGACGCATTTTTTTCCTTGAGTGCCCATAAAACGTCGCCATTATGGAATTTTTTTATTTTTTAGTTCATCAATTGGTTTCTTTAATACAGCGGTTCCCAAACTGCACCGTGGTCTACGGTTCATAACAAATAGTTTAAAGTGTAGAGAAATTTTTTTTTTCCTTATTATTTTCGTAAAAAATTTATAGCAAATAATAAAATATTTTCTAATGTATATTCAGACATTCTCATTTTAACCTTTTAATATTTTTATGCAATAATTACAATCATAATAAAAATCATTTTTATTTATTTATTTTTTAAGTTTAGAAATGCATTAATTTATATTTAAGTTAAATTTTAACCTAACTAATAACTTCAAAAAAAAAAAAAACTTTAAAACTAATATAATTGATTATCTATGTGTGTTTTTTTTTTGTTCTGTCCTTCATGTTATTCATAGCAGGGTATCGTAACTAAATTGGGTCCAAAAAAAGGTACCGCAGAAAAAAAAACTTTGAGAACCGCTGCTTTAATACATTCCTAATTGCGTTCCAAGCATCGTTCACTTTGGCTTTATCTTTATATCAATAATGCTTTGGATCCCATAAAGTAGTTTGAGATTAATAAAGCTTCATAATTTTTATTGATTCTTCGTTAATCCAGTCAGAAATTTTAATGATTAATGATAGATGTATTATTAAAATGTAAAAATCAAATAAATGACAAAAAAATGAACAAAGACAGAATGGTTGTTGGATCTATAATACCACACTGATCACTGAGCCAGAGCAAAAATGTAGTTAATAATCTTCGCTTCGTGTCTCGTGCCCTTTGACTCGTGACCAAAAAACCGACACCGAACGGAGCTCGCTCGAGCTGCCTCGTGTTGCCTCGATGTGAGTGTAGAGCTAGCATAAAAAACAATTTTTATTTTGATATAATGAATTATCGTTTTGTTGCTTAGTGTGGTGACCATCATAACTAGTAATAATAATTTATAATATTATCAACGTAATGTAACATATCATAAACGTAAAATTCGATACTACTAATCTATTTATAAAGAAATAAAACTCAGATACTGATACACTTATATATATATATTTATGGAATATTTCTTATTTCCATTATAAATATTATTAGAAACATATATTTTGATAGCTTTTTTTAATTTTTACAGAATCGTTTGTAATATAAAGTCACATAGTCTCAAAATAATTTTGGGACTTACTAATTTTAGTATAAATAATTGTATAGAATTATAATTCTTACAATAAATAAGAATACAACAATAATAATACACTAACATAACACTAATAACAAATAGAAAGTATAATATTGATCCAATAATGTACATAGGTAATAAATAGGGTTCGGAAGTTATAAGAGCCAAAAAAGGCAAAATATGCACGATAAAATTATAAAATTTGCATGAAAAAATTAGATATATGAAAAAAATATATTTATTTATTTATTAAAAGTATATATTAAATTCTAAAAATCTATATTTAAAAATATTGTATTATTGAAAACTAAAATATGGCGTATAACCGGTTAGGACTTGAGATTTTATTGAACTGAAAAAATAGTTAAACAAATATATTTTCATTATTTGTGAAATACAAAATAAATATATTTTGTATAATAACTGTTACGTTGTTGCATTGATCCACAAATAGTTTCGTAAAATTCATAGTAGACTATAAAAAATAACAATAAATAACCACGAAAAATAATATTGAGTTTTATATGGATACATTTTCCACGTTATTAACATTGTGTTTTGTAACATTGTTTAAAATAAATTGGTTAAGAATGTGAAAAATTAAATTTTTTGAAAATATTAAATATGCATACAAATATGTGAAAATCAATGAAAATTGACGAAATATGCTTTTTTTGTCTAAAAGAAAATATGCAAAACATGCATTTTTAATTTACAATTTTTAAACTCAACATTGTATAGCTCCGATTTCTAACTAGGTCTGCTATAAATCCAGAGCATACAAAACAATATGCAACTCCTATAACATTTGAACTTAAGTAATAAATAATGAATGAAAATAATAATAATAATAATAAAATGAATATATTCTAATTAATTAATTTTTAATATAATATATGCATTAACTTAAAAATAAAAACCTTAAGTGAATAATTATTTTCATGGATATCGAAGTTTACAAAATAATTTTTTATTTTTAATAACATTGAATATTAAAATAAAAATTCACAAATAATTGATTTAATGTAATCTCACTTAAACTATTTAATATTTTATAGACAAAATACTAACCTTTCAGCTCTCACCTCCAATCAAAAATAAAATTATTAAATACAAAATTATACATTTTCCGACCAATACTTAAATCCAAGTTTGCATTAGCCAATACATATCTATGATTAGGCCTATCTGACTTACGGTACCTAATACTAGTATTGTGCCAAGCCAACTCAAAAAAAAAAAAAAATTAAAAAAAATTTCCAAGTTGTCCAATAAATTTGCTTACGATAAATTACTTCTTTTTCTTGGTTCGTCACCATTGATAGTTTTACTTTAGCGCAATACAAAAAATCCTGCTCTACATTATACCTCTATTCTAAACTACTCACCTCAAATCAATATTCTTTTACAATTCTGGAAATCTATCACGACGTTTTAAAATACGTTGGTATCTTCTTGATCTAGACGTTTAATCCATAATCAAATACATTTAGGTACAAATACAACATGGTTCTTTTCACTTAATGGTTTTTCTTCTCTATGGTTTCTGCTAATTATTTTAAATATTTATTTAACCCCATGTTCCGAAATTTAAAATATATAAATATAAATATATATATATATATATAATTAAATATTATTATATTATTTCAGAAATTTTTTTTTTTTTTGTGCAAAAAATGTACAGATTGTAAATTTTATTATTTTAAATAAAATTTAAGAAAGAAAAATAAGTATAAAAATATATTATAACTTTATATTAAATTTATAAAGCAATATCAATTTTAAATGTACCATTCGTGATTGTTTCTCAACTATTTTTTTTTATTTGTTGCTTATGATTACTTCAGTATTATTTCAATTTAATTAGAAAATTAAAAATTATAAATTATATAATAACATGCGTTTAAAAAATATTATATTATATTCTGCCGCGAAATGATTGTTTTTTTTTTCTCGTAAAAACAAACGACATGGATACTGACAGGATATGTGCAACAGAAAATTACAAAAAACTTATGAACGAGAAAGAAAAATATTTTACGATTAATTTCATCTTAATTATATTATATAATTATTGTTATTTTTTTAACGTTTCATCAATACTCATAATTTTCGAACGTTTCTGGCTCTTAACATTTATATGTTAGTGATTGCATTTGAAAAACATTTGTACATAATATCATATGCAATTGAATAATATTCGAGTAAGTTGGATATTTTGAAACAAACAATCATGTGTATTAATTGATATTGAGACATAGAGATTCGGAAAATTTGTAGGGTGAGTCACGTCTCATCCTTTTGTACTTGATTAGGGCTCTCGGTTTAAATACATTTAACCACATGGAGGATAATGTAACTAAAAGAAATATTAGTTTCAACCCTTTTCATAAGGTATTTGTACGTCCAATTGATGCAAGACTGACTCGGAATATTTTAATAGACATTTTTATTTATCTGAAGATGCTTAGTGGAAACGTTTATATTTCTGTATAGGTAGTTCTTTAATTTCTTTTCGTATAAGTTTTTTTTTTGCATTCAAAACTATTGCCTGCGTATAATATTGATTATTGTCAAATGCGAAGTTTTTTTTTAATTTAAAGTGATATTGAGTAAAACAACTATACCTGAAGATGTTGCTGGTCCCCATGATATTTTTATCAAATCCACCTCTGCCATAGTTATGGTTATCATTGAATACTGAATACTGAACATTCTGTTATTTAGTTTCATAATATCAATAATTGATTAATAATTATTATTCATATATTTCATTCGATGTTATATATTATTCACAACTAAAAAAGAAAAACTCTGATTTATTATTTATATCATAAAATTCTATATATAAAATACTGTATATGTATAGTATTTTTTCAAAACTTATGAATCGTCTTCTTTAGCGAAAAATATATTTTTAATGAATTATTAAATATTTATTATTTTTTTTGTGTTTTATTATATAACTGTAATCTGATATCTGCTTTTATCATATGTTACATAGACTATGGTAGGATAATTTTTCGATTACTTATATTTAATCAATTATATAAACTAATAAAATTGAAAATAATTAAAAAATATCATTAAAAATACTTATTAAAAATGAAGAGATTCAATGTTGGTTATATAAATGTTGAAGAAAATAATTAAAATATGTTATTTTAAAATATTTTACAATCTTACGGGTTTTATAATTTTTTTCTAGATTTTTTTAAAGTGTTTTGAGTAATTAAATATTGATATATTTTACGTGCATAGCGAATAATTTGAAAATGTATACAAATGTATAAAATATAATTTAAAAACAAATATATTTTTATTTTTTCTCATAGTCTAAAAAAACATAATTGTTAAAAATTTTTTTAACAAAAGTGACAATGATAATTTTGTTCTTTATTCCTTAATTGTTAATCATACTGCTGTAAGATATTGTATTTCATTTTTTTACTAATAAAAAAACTAAAAAATACGACAACAAAAGTACTGTGAAATTTACTCTTAATCATTTAAACGTTTGACAATTATAATACAAAATAAATTTAAATATTAAAATGAGAAAATAGTACCAAACAAAATATGTGTCTTTTATTTATTCGTATATAACAATAATTATAAGTATCCAATTATGAGTATAACAAATGGATTATTTTTATCATTGTAAAATAATTAATTTATAATATTATTATTAATATACATCATAAAAATAAATATTCAAAATGTTAGATTATAGAGAAACGAGTTACGAGTTTCCATAAACACACAATATCTGTACGTACTTAAAAAAAAGCCATTGTTTATTCTCCACTACGTTTTTTTTTATACATTAATGAAAAAGCATACATGAAACTAAACTTTGGTAATAAATTACTAAAAATATCTTCATCTTGTGGATTTAATGTACATATAATATGTTATCTTTCATATGCAAAATTTATAAAAAAAAAATTAAAAAAAATTGAATAAAAACTAAAATGTTAAAAAAAAATGAATAGTTCAGCCTTGTAAATATTATACTCAAAGTCATATATATATTTCATACGTGTAATAATTATAAGTCCGCAAGATTTATGCACGTTGGTATGGTTACGTTTAATATTATTTACTTTAGTCTTACCATCATATTGCATTTGAAAATAACTATAGATTTATAATCGTTAAAATTCGTTTTAACCCAAAATAATGTTTATTGTAGTATTCATATTGTAAATAATTAAAAATATTTCGGTTATTAATTCAGTATTAATAAATTAATGTTTAAAAAATGTATTCATAACTAGGGAAGTTTATGAAGATAATATATTTTACAAGTGAAGTATATCACTCTGTACTTGTATTTGAATAAAAATGTTTTGTAGTTTGATAGGATATACGATAAGAGAAAGTATAAAGGATACAATAAAGGTAGGTAGACATTGATATAGCACATAGAGATAATATTTATACTTCTGTATCTTTTTTTTCTCAGTTTTCTAATATATTACAATGTAGTAGGTAGATATTTACGGTATGTATGCTGATTTACAACCTATCTAAATTAAATTTTAATTTTATATATTTAATATTTTCTGTTTTTAAATATTTCGATGATTTATGTGATTGTCGAAGTTTATTACAGTCAATTAATGTATAACATTATTATTAAAAATTAAAATTATTATTTAATTTAATTTACTAAAGTCAAAGAGAAATTATAAATATAATTAATGTAGGTAGAATAAAATTAAAATTAATTTATAAATGAAAGCAAATTGAGTATGTGTAAAAAGTGAACAGAATTTCACACGATCTGAATGTCAGGAAGTATATGTAATTTGTGGTTGTGTTAGTAGGAAGTAAAATAAAATAATCCATAAAAATATTTTTACTTCCAGTATTGTGAGAAGGATTACGTTTAAAATAGTTGTTCAATAGATATTGAAAACAATAATTTTAATCAAGATATTTAAAAATATTAAACATAATTAAGAGATAAATATTGATGGACTAATTTGAATACAAATAATTACTTATAGATTATTGAATTGATTATCTTTGTACCACTTACAATTAAAAATTATTCTTTAATTTGAATCATTAATTTTTAAATAAAATTAACAAATACAAAAGGATGTTAATTACAGATATGATGAAATTCTATGATTGGGTGAGATACAGGAATATATGAATAGTAACCTGTGTTAGTATTTTCAAACTTACTTAAAAAATGTATCTTTGCTCTTAAAAAAAAAAAAATAAATGATTATGAGCCAAAAAAGTTAGGGATCAATTTATATTTCCAAAGATGTTTAATACAATAAAAGAACTACATTTTTGAAAAATATAGGTATAAATATAGTACTTATAAACAGCGAAAATTGTAACATAATTAATATTATTAATATTTTGAAAGTATAAAACATTTTTAACTAAATAACTTACATTAATGATTGGAAATTCATTGAATTATCTGATTTTATATTCAGAATCTCATTTCATACATTTCATATTTTTTATTATTCGGTAATATACAAAAATAAAAATAAAATACTCACATTATGGTTAAACCAATATATTCCTCGTTGAAGTAAAAATCTAAGTTAATTTGTACCTAATAAGTAATTAATTATTTTAAATCAGCGGTCCCTACAAAAAATTTAGAAAGTGCAAAATAATAACTATGAAAATAACTTTCTGATCGCATACGTGGTTTATAATAATGATTAAAATAATTAAAAAATATAACTTTATAATTAACAAATAATTGATATTCATATAAATTATTTCATGTTTTAGAATAGTATATTTATAATAATATTAAATTCAATAAAAGTTAAAACGATAAATAAAGACGAAGAATAAAATAAGACCTAAGAATAAATAATTCTATATTTCATTTACTATTTATTTATTTTATTTTATTCAATATTATACTTATATTATACTTACTACTATATGATATAATTTATACTATTCAATATTTTAATGTAGTTATAGTTTTAGTGCTAACCCCACAACATTTGTTAAAGTGCCGCATACGGCATGTCCATTGGCCTTGTAGTGGATATCACTGATGTAAATGATATATTAAACGGCACATTGGTTATGCAAATACTAAAACATGTATGTATAGGGCTATAATATATAATTTCATTTTGTGAATGAAAAATTAAAACAAAAATCAGTAATTGAGTTCAATCTTTATTATAAATATTCATAATATTAATTTTCAAATGGAAAATGAGCATAATTTTAAAATTAAAATTATTTTTATATTGAATAATTTTGTGTGACGTTATACGATGTATATGGTAAACGACGATGTTTCTAATAAACGTGATATTTATTTTATATTTAAATTATTAATTATTAGTAAAAGCTTTAGCTCACAGAAGTATACAACATTATTAATTTTATCGTTACATTATTTGCGTTTTAAATCTTAAATGATTTATTTTTCATGGAAAATTTTTATTACATTAACGTTATTCAACCAGAAAGGTCCTCATTTTAACCATGCATAATTTAATAAATTGAACAATATACAATGTAAGGGGTAAAAAAAGTTCTCCATGAATACATCTACATGAGACTAAGTATTTTATATTTAGTAGCGTATATATTATATTATATACATAGTATTTTATCTTTCTCTTTCTCGTTTACCCGAATCGTATATTATTACTCTTGTATTCATGGTGAATATGCAAAAATTAAGTTTTCCATAGAATTTTTAAACTAGAGGAAATTTATGTAGATTTTCTTGGAATTGCACGTTTATACTAATTTTCACATATATATATATATATATATATATATATATATTATATATGTGAAAAAATCTTTGGAAAATAAGACACATAGTATAATAAGTATAATAATGTTTTATGTTTGTAAAATCTGTATTTATTTTGAAATATGTGATTTTTAGAATTACCTTACTTAGAATCTATTATGATAATAAGTAAAATACTATTCAAAAAATTAATAAATTACTGTTCAAAATTATTATAAATTACAAGTTTTAAATTATAGGCAAACATTTAATTACATTGGAAAATTTCCAACTATACACTATTATTATTATTATTATTTTAAACTGTACATTCATAGTCAAAAATGTATTTAAAATGTAAAATACCCTGAAAATATTGCAATTTATTGTTACAGTTTAAGAAATAAAAAATAGTAAGAAAGTTTCTTTAGAAAATAATTATTTACTGTGTAAAATAAAATAATCAATTATGGCTTCTATTATAATATATTATTTTAATAAAATATATTAAATTGTGTATTTTATAAACATATCAACCTTTTAATAAAATATTGTAGACAAATTATTATTATTTGGTTTTATTTCTGATGGATGAATAGTTTGATCTAACACACAACACATATTACATACCCACCTACAAACACACTTACATAAGCACACACAGAAGTACGCACGAACGCACATATATACACGCAGGCATGCACACATAAACGTATGCTTGTAGAATTTTAAGACACTAAAAATAGAAGTTGAATTTTGACGACGTGGAAGTCATTAATCATCGAATGTTATGGTAAATAATATTATAATAATACGGGATCCCTATTTCTCCATTACAAATTGAGAGATCTTAAACTTTCTTGACACATTGTATAATATACTCCTTAAAAATAATCCACAATATATTATTGACTTAATGTAATCGTGAAAATTCTTTGTAGAGCTTAGTTTTAAACGTGTAATTTAGATTTCTAAAAACAAAGCACACGATTTTTACTTTTTTATTTTCAGAGTATGATTTCTGTATTTAAAATTATATTTTTACAATATTGTCTATGATAAATCTTACAAAGTTTAGTGTTTTAGGTTCAAACATAACATTTTAAAATGTTTATCACGCAGCTATAAAATTTGACTGAATTTATGAATGTTTTTAATAACACTATTGTACGTTGTCATGGTCAATTGAATAGCTGAAATAAATATTTTCATTCTTATTTTTACTGCTTGTCATTTCATTCAATTATTTCTCTGCAGCAGCCAAATATACAAAATTTATATTTTATTGTGTTCAGATATTTCAACGATATCGTTCCATTTGAACGCGCATTGTATAAATAAATACACATATATATTTATTGAAGTTTAAAAAAGTTTAAATTCTAGTCCAACCCAATCGTAAGAACCATAACTGTTGGTAAGATTTACATAACAAAATACAATTTAATAAATTATCGTCACTATAAAAGATAACGAGTTGATTATTAATTCCTTAATATTTGAAGAAAATTAAACCAAAGTTACCCTCCACAAATGTTTTACTATTATATTGTTACGAATTTATTTGTATACATATGCATTTCTCCGACACTTAGTAAAAGTCTTGTACAAATCGGCAAACGTTCATAATAGTATTTACTTTAATTCTGTTTTTGCATACTATATGTTTCACGAAATTCAGTTAAGCAGAGTTGTTTCTGACAACTGCTTGAACACAGGTCATTTTTCAAAGAAACTTTACAAAACAATACGTCTTACCAACTGTGTCCAACAACAAACATAATTTCGCTCAAATGAAAATACAACCTCACATAACATTTTATACTTCCATTTCAATAGGGGAAAATTATCGAGTCCAACAGAAATAATTTAGTGTCCCAAATTAAATCAATCGACTTGTGTGCATTTTTTAATAAAGTTATATATTTATCACATTTTCTGTAGTACAAATCCTTAAATTTAATAAAAAAAATATAAGTGTTAAAAACTAAAAATTAGTGAAACTCACTAAAATCAAAAACGTTTAACATTATCACATATAGTGATATAACTGGAATCATTGTTAAACGAAAGAAAAAACCCATATTTTAAGTAACGTTCTTCTTATTTCTTTCCATAGTTATTATTTTTATATTTATATTTTAAATAAACATTTATTTTCTTCATAAAATTATTTTTTTTTTTTTGTAAATTTAGCATATAATATAGATACTGAAAATTATTAGTAAATACATGTAAAATGATAAATTTGTATTATTTGTTTAGTCATTTTACTGCTTTGTGATTTGTTCAATATAGGTTCCTATTTATCAAAAATAATTGGAATTAGTTCAACAACCGATCAATCATTTAATTACATACTCACACAAACTGACAATTATACATTTTATTTGAAAATTTGGAAAAAATTTTATTATATATCACTGACGCCTGTATTTATATAATATCTCAAACCGTAAACATTTTCAGAAAGTTTAACTATAACGATTCACCATATTAGTATAATATTATTGAAATATGCATTTAATTTTAGTTGAGTGGTTCAAAAATAGAGTTGCAACAGCAAAATATTATGATGAAATATGCTTAACTTCTATGTTAGGATAAATTGTGTACAAAACAAATTCAATTGAGGGGTTAAAATTTTAAATTTATCTTATCTTTTTTAATTTATCACTCACATAAATGTAAAAAAATGCGGTAATTGATACTTGTCGTTGCCTCTGATATGGCTGAATTAATATGTTATTATACTAACGTGGTTGGAGGATGTCAGGCATAGGTAGATCTACGGGGTGTGCCGGGTGAGCCTTGGCACACCCTAATGTGAATGATGGGAATAAAAAAATTGAATAATAATTATTAATGATATACACATTAATTACATTTTAGTTTTTTGTAAGTATTATTACAAATGTTCAGAATAAGTCACAAGTTACAAGTATTTTTTACCAATCGTTATTTTACATTATTAACGAAGCCATTATTTTTAGAATTTAAATCATTACACGGTCTATACGTACTTGTTTATTATTATTGTTAAATTACATACAATGTTATTGTCGTCAACATGAAATTCTCGCTCTAATAGTGATTAGGTTAATAGTGGTGGTAATTAACTATTTTTAGTTAAAAAATTGCCTTTTCTCGGAAACAAACACAGCGCTCAAAAAATAATAATTTTGATATTTCTGATTTCATTCAACATAATGTGAATTAATCAACTCACAGACACTAGGTAAAATTATATTATTATCGTTAACTTTGTGTTCAATAATAATTTGAACTTGCTTATAACCTCCCCTTTATATTTAAATAAAATAACTTCAAAAAATGACAGGGCACACTCAAATGTAAAACTCTGGATCCGCCTATGGTGTCAGGTTTAAATGGAATTCTTATATATCAGGTGGTCGATACCGTTTCGTCACTAATAGTGTAAGTCGATCCGTATAAATCTTACAGTTACCACCTCAAAGACAAGAAGCCGTTCGTCAAATGTAAGATCTTGTTCATTTACATATACGGTTTAGCGACAAACTATGGTCTGATATTTTAATATAAAATATTATGGTATTAATAATTATTATATTTTATTGTATAATTATATTAATTATTATTGCCAATATTATGATCAGTGTTGAGAATAGATAATACAAAATTTATCTAGATAAATATAAAAGATATTATATCCAAATTCATCTAGATAAAACTAATAGACAAAAAAAATTAAAATATCTAGATAATGAAAAAAGATAGTTTCATTTTTATCAAGATGAAAAAAAAAGATATTTCTAAAAAATGTTATTTTTTGGTCAATATTTCATATTCTAATATCTATGAAGACTCAATTATAATCATTATAATCAATAGGTACTTAGGTGTTTAATGTTTTATTATAGTAATGAAGCGTACCATTAAGCAGTATTTATATATAATGTACAATATTTAATGATAGTTAATCACTAAAATGTTACAAAAAAAAAAAAAAAATGGAAATTGCTCTGTACGTATCAAGATGAATACAGAATACATAAAAAATTATTTTTAGTTTACAATATTATTTTCCATCTATTCATTTGATGATTTTCATTATTCTATAAGTAGTTACGACTTTAAGGGTTCCAAGAGTGAAGTAATGACTATTCAGCGTATGAATTACATGTGTATACTAAAATCAAATACCTATTATATCTGGAACTTCCATGGAAAAATAAGAAATAAGTTTAAGAATAACAAAAATATTTTTCCGACATGAAAATGCAAACAAAATGCCATACCAAGAAAAAATAATTACTTATTTATAATACACAAATTATGATTGTGAATACAAAATCTATATGTATAAAAGACAGTCAGGTTTGTTACAGAATTTATAATTCAAGAATGGCTGGAACAATTTTGATGATCTCTGATTTGTTAGATTCGTCTCCGTACAAGAATAAAAATAACTCTAATCTTGGCAAGAATACAAACAATTATCTAGATAAGAAAAAATGTTATCTTAGATAAGTAATTAGATAACTTAGCGATACTTATCTAGATAAAATAAAAGATAACAAAAAATCTATCTAGATAATTTATCTAGATAAGTCCCAAAACTGATTATGATATTATAGTTAGATAATTGTTTTATAACGGAACTCAGTTTTTTATTGTTTTGAAGTAGTTTTTACTACTAGAGTAACACTACCACCAAACGTACGACAACATATATAAGATATTCACAAAACGGAAAATTGGTTGTTAATATTTTGGTAGAATGAAAAAACTAATGTGAATGCCGAATGCAAAATTTGTGTAGTACTTAATAATATTGAATATATCGAGAAAAATTTCATAAACTCAATGGTGAAATTTAACGTAATCAACATATCATTAATACTAAAACTTATGAGATTCATGTTGGTGTACTGAAAAATTCATCTATATAATGTATAAATTACAACAATCTAGTATATGCTATCCTACAAAAATAAAATAAATGTTTTGATTAAGAAACAATTGCTAATATGTTAGAATTGAAAATTATAATATATTTTGAATATAGTTTGAATATAAAAAATAAAACATATTATTCATATTTCATAAATGTTAACTAACATTAAAATCATTAAACAATATTATGCATCAATTACATGAATCTAATAATTCAATTTTTTTTTCGACGCAAATTATAATTTTTCCATGACCTGAGCAGTCAATTTAAGAAGTCTAATCAATAGATAGTTTCAACCATTTTCTTTAAAATGTCGACCTAGTCGATTTGAAATTCCTAGTGTTGCCATTAGATTCCACATATTTTACCACATACATTTTCACATACGAGTATTTTGTCTTGTTTTCAATATTTCTTTAAAGAATTATTTTGCATAATATAAAATACATTATCATTATATTGATATCTAGTTGATATATCCGTCGATGACGGGTTGCAATAAAAATAATAAGGTTTTTAAATAATTAATTCATAAATAATAAATAATAAATAATTTATTAAATTAATTTAAATTATGTATCTATTATTATAATACTATGCAATTAATATTTAGAAAAAACATAAATTGGAAAACTATTTAATATCTAATGTTTTAATACACGCAACAAATTTACATACTAACGGTAATATTTTACTCACTACAAAAATAAAAGATATGCCAATGAAAATTTCAATGAATATGTGTATCATTGTTATATAATTTTTTTTATAAACTATATTCATTGTATCTATTTTGTTCTTTGGTATTATTAGTATTTTTAATTTTTCAAAAGATCTAACTCTGGACATGACAAGATAAAGTTTACTATGATATAACTAAATACAGGTTGGAGTAAATACAACCCTAGTTTATCCAATGTTTGAACCTGTACTTTGTTATTTACCATAGAAAAAGCTATTTTTATCGGGAATTTACATCTAGTAAATAAAAAGAAGAAAGTAGAATCTGATTGGGTCAAATCAATTCTAAGTAATAAAATACGCTGGCCAGTTCTTTGATTAATTATAGATTCTATGTCTCAAGAATGTTCGTGGATATTTCATACAGTTAATCTAGTACCATTCATTATATTAGACATTATATTTTAATTTTTCAATAGTATTACGATATTATCTCGCTTTATTACCTAACTATGTAGAGGTAATCCACTTAAATTTAAATTATCTAAAAATTATGTAAGAAGTATAATATGGTTACATTTTTTTTGACACTATGCAACTTAAAAATTTAAAAACGTTTTTTTTTTTTGTCTTGGCAACATATCAATAATTTTATCGTTTATTCCATTACAATGTTTATTTTTAGGTGCAAAAATGACAAATTATAAAAAAATTAAACACATTTTCTAAATTAAAAATTATACCTCCAAATATGTCTTTTATTATAACACTTGATAATAAAGATGGTTTTATTTCAATTGACTATTCGTCCATGTCAGGATTTATTATTTACTATATCTAATTTGATACAAAAAATTAGAAAATTCCACTTCATTTTAATTTAATCACATATTTCTTTATAGTTTAAGAATTTTAAAATGTAGCAAAATTAGAGAATATTTTATACAGTTTTGAATAGTAAGCTGTCTAGAGCCATGTGGGACAAATTTGGTTAAACTTGCCTAAATCTCCTCCCAAGACAATAACTTTTCCACTAAAGAAAACATCGTTTTCCATTATATATTTTAATAATAGAATAACAACCATTAACACATACGCACTTGCCATAGGAGTTTCATTTCAAATAATAAGTTTTGATTTTCGAATAGTTGATGCCTCTTTGTTATTAACCTTCAATGATGAAATTGAAGTATCATTCAAAATCAAAGGTAATTTTAAATCACCTTATCAACTACTGCGCGACCTTCAGATAATAACACTGTTGCTATTCTAGTCCAAGAAACCGGAATTACATTGTAACCCATTTTTTTTTCATTTGTTAATGAGGCATTTGTAAACGTAACTTTCCCCATACCTCTAAATCCATCAATAAAATATGCATTAGGAACTTTTGAGTTATCAAGATTCATATATTTCGTAATATTATTTATAATAAAGTGTTGTTCATGATTAGCGCTTTCAATTAAATCACGTTGAAAAGGTAATAAATAATGTATTTTGTTGATTTAATTTGTAATTTATAATGACAACATTACACTCTGGTAAACCAATTAATGTCAATGAGTGGCCATGTAATTTTAATGTTACTTTGAGTAAAGTTTTTTCATAAGCTATAGTGGCATTAGAAAATTATATAAAATCTTTAATCATTGCATGTTTAAATGATTTCCATAAAACATTAGCGTTATAAGGTGTCTAAAAAATAAATATATATGCAAAAATTTGTCGAATTTGCTTGAATATTTAAAAAACGGAGACTTCGCTTAGATAACGATACCACTCTGAATACTTTAAGAGCAAATTTCGGTTTTTAGCTATATCTTTATAATTAAGAAATGTTATATAATATATCCTTATGTCTTCAAATGATTAAGCACCATTAACGTTGAGTAGAAAAATGTTTAGAGAATATCGTACATCATCAGGTGATACATGGTACATTCTGCCAATGACTGACAGATATTTAACTCACTTAACTTATATTCTTTTTTATCATTTAACCATCAGATCATGCATTTGTTTGTAAAATAAGCATAGGGACTCGATTTAAATAATAGATAGTATTATTTATCAAATATATAAATTTTTAGTAATACTTTTGTGATTTGTCTAACCAACTTTGTTTTCATTCAAATATACTAAATAAATAAACTAAAAAAAACTAAAACTAACTATAGAAAATTAAATATTTTTATTAATAACTAATTTTTGGAGTTTTCTCATAAGATAGCTTATCTGCATACAAAGTATTTGTATTTGAAAAAAAAAAAAATCATGAAAATCAATCTAATAAAACTTCAGGTATAACTGTCCATAGAAATTCTCTCATATTTTAATAATATATAAAGATAACATTATATAATGGAAGAACGAAGAAATAATCTCTTTTGAACTCGGTACTAACACAAAAACCAAATCAGATATTCTTAGTTTACATCATGTACGTTAAGGGAATTGTATCATTAAAGTAAACATATGTATTTCTCACGTGAAATCAAGATATATGAAATAGCTTAAGCTACCACGAACAAAGTCAGTTTGTAAGTGTGAGTGTGTAACATACTGTTCAAACAACCATACTGATATGAATTAATATACAGATTACTGGGCTCCTGAACCCAAAAGAGGTTATTTATATTTGTTATGAATTCAACAAAAAAAAATATTTGTTTGTACACAAAATTTTTGAAATCACTGAGCTTAGTTGATGTAATTATTTAATAATTGTAGATAATTATTAAATTCTATGTATTTAATTTTATGTAAAAATATTGTAAAATACAAGTAGCTCTAAAATTGTATTTTATCTACGTGCTTTAAATAAATAATTTAAATTAAATCAATACTGTACTAGAATGATGAAATAAAAAAATAATACACAAAAAAGTAATTTACTCGAAGGATATTAAAAATTATTTTTGGTTCATCGTTACATCCACTGTTATTTTTAATTCATTAATTAAAGTCTCAGTATTGTTTAAGTCATTATAAATACAAAATGTGATTACTTACGTTTGAATAATTATGGTTTATAGATGAAATAAATAAAATTATGAATTGATAATTGCCGAATGTTCATTAAAAATATCAAATTCGTCAGAGTGCAGCAATTAATGTTTTAAAACTATTTCTATCAACAGAGGAATACTTACGAACAAAAATAAAAAACAATAATAATCTTTATCATACATTAAATTAAAATTGTACATTAATAAAAAATTAAAATATTTTGTTCAAGATTTTTATAAAATTATGATCATAACGACTCAATGAGTTCCATTGAACTATTTTATGCAGTGTTGAGACTTATCTAGGTAATTTCTTCTAGATAATTATCTATCATTTTATCTATATAAAAATATAAATGTTATCTATTTATTTATCTTAGATGAAAATTTTAGTTATCTACTATTTATTTATCAAGATATTTTTTTATGTATAATATTAATTGAATACTATGAGTGTTTCGGGAACTCGAAGAATTTAGTTTTGCCTGTATAGCTGTGACAAAAATATTAAATAATGCCAACTTTTAGTTAAATTTAATATTATTGAATAGGAACCTTTACGTATTCCCAGATTTCGACGAATATAAGTATTGACCAAATATAGCTATTATTTAGAGCATATATATATATATATATATATATATATATATATATATATACCTAAGGAATTCACCAAGAATAACCCAGTGGTGTAACCAAGGAGGGAGCTGAGGGGACTGCAGCCTCCTCCCCCTGAAATGTTAATAAAATTATATTAATGGTCTATGAAAGTCCCTAAAATATTAAAATTATTGAAAGAATATATTATTAACATTTTACAGCTATCTGTCTGTGGTAGTAGGTATTTAATGTATATAATATTTCGCATTGGTCGCGAATTCGCGAATTACGAATTCAATTTTGGAGTCAAGACTTGTTGGACTCGCATTATTATTTATTCATATAGACATTGAAATTTGAAAATTCGTATATTTGATGCATTTGTTAACAGCAAAAAGGCTGAAAGGTTAAAATTGTCACTTAAATGTTTTGTCATTTAAAATAAAATTAATTAAAAATGTTAAAAAGTAATTAAATAGGTATTATTAATTATTTTTATTCATCATATTATATTCATGTTTATTAAGTAGGGGTTTGTTTTATTATATAAAATGTTGGTCTATTATGTCCTATTAAAAAAAACAATTCATTGCTATTTTTATTATTATTATTATTATTTTTTTTTTAATATGTAATACGTGTATAATAATTAATCTACTGGTAAAAATAATTTAAATTTCCTTAACAATAAATTTTTTGAATACGTACGTCCGGGTCTAATGAAATAAAAAACACTACTTCACGTAGAGAAATTATCTTTTCGTTAATTTTGTATTAATAAATTGTAAAATATTATGACGTGCTAAACGGGCAAGCACGTTCTATCCACCACTTATAACCATTTGTTACGACACTCTTGTCTGTAATGTTTGATAAATCAATTACATTTGTAAAATATAAAACGTATTTTGGTGGATACGGCTTCTATAGACGAAAATTATACAACAAATACTACTTGGTTCTAATGTAAAATAAGGCCCGATTAATTAAACTGGTAATCACGTTATTTAAGAGTATGTCTTTAAATTTTTTTTCTATTAATTCGTTATTGTAATAATTATAACATATTAAATAATTATTAGTAGTAGAAGTTTATAGTTATTGACTAATTATGAATGTACTAATAACTTAGTACTTTAATTTAAAATGGAGTAAATAATAATTTTAGTAGATTTTCAGTTAAAAAAAAAAAAAGTAAAAATGTAAACTTAAATTGAAATCCATATTTCAACCATTCAACAAGAAAAATAAATACAATCATATATTCACATAATATACTTATGATTACAGGTTTTAGGTTATTACAGTGTTTTCCTTATTCCAATTGATGTCTTTTTATTTTTATTTTTGTTATTGATTTCAACTTTAAATAAAACATTTTTTAAGAAATAATTGCGATTTAAATATTAAAAATATGTTATATGGTTTATATTAAAAGTTATTTTTTTTTTTTTCATGGTAAATAGCAGAAGGCGAAAGTCAACTATAATCGATAGCTTGTGTTTTTCCAGCACGATCGGTCTTACTTCGAAAAACGTCAACACTTAAATGATATTCAGAAATAAATATTAATTTTCACATTTTTACCTATATTTTATATGTTAAATAAACAATACACTTTAAATCGAGACAAATTTGAAATAAATATAAAATATTTTACTCATGATACAATTTTTTTTTTATATTTAATATAAAATCATTATTTTTTAAAAATGTATCTGCTTTTTATCTAAATTAATTATGATTATCTTTTATCTTTCATAAAGATAATTTTAGTTAAGATTATTTATATCTTTATCTAGATGGATTTTAGGTATGCTATCATTATTTAGATAAAAACATATTTATCTGGGCTCAACACTGATTGTATAATATTGATAACTTAAAGCGTTATCAAAATTGAACTCTCATCTTAGTCATCAGCTTTTAAAGACCAATCCTAGTCACTTTAACCATTCATGTCTATCATATGCTATCTTCTTGAGTTGTTGGCATAGGCGGATTTTTGGTTATATTCGTGAGGGATTTAACATTTTTGTCTTATACATTAGCGTATATAAAAATTTTTAGACACTTAAACCTACTAACTAGTGGCTACTCCTACTAATTTCTAATTGAGACATCAAATGTATACGGATAATAGAAACATCAAAGTATAAAATATTGAATAGCTACAGTAAAATAGTATAAATCTATTCCCTTATTTCCTTTATTACCTACAGAATGTGGTTTTCCCCAAAAAAAATAAACCGTAAATATTTCAGACCATTCTCGTATACAAAAATAAAAAATAAAAATTATAAATATACAATATATTGTAACATCTGATGTGGTATGATTACATTCAGGTGAACATTAACCCTCCCAAGTCCCCCTAATATCCGCCTATGGTTGTTGATAAGAATTAAAACCCATCCAATGGAAGATTTCTTCTGAGAAGGATTTACGTGGTCTTCCTTTGGTTCTTTTACCATTTATTTTTCCCTCGATCATGATGGTATAGAACTCATTGTGTCAAATTAGATGTCCAACCTAATTCAATTGCTTTTTTTATCACTTAATTCTATAATTGCTTTGTCGAATTCTTCCATTCAAATTTCTAGTCCTTTCATAGCTGGATCCAAATTTCGTTTACTCTTTATGATTTTTCAAAGTTGTCAATACCTTCTCCTGTGTTAAGATCTTCAAGGTATCGATCATAATTTTGCCTGGTTTATTTTCAGCAATATTACTCTGGGTTTTCGGATAGCATTGCAATTTGTAATATATAATAATTGTTTAATGTATAATATATTTTAAATCTCCTGGTGCTTTCCATATATACCTTCGTTGTTTATGTACTTGGAAGAAAGTATAAGTAATTGCCTAATAAGTTACTCATAGCAATTTAAGAGTTTGGCATTTCTTTCGTCTTAGTTTCCAAGGTCAAATATAATCCAGACAGTTTGATGAATTATCTTATTCTCCAACTGATACGTTAAAATGATCACGTCTGCTTTTTCATCAATCAAATTTATATGGTCTTCAATCCGTTCGTACATGTTTTCAATTTCAACGCCCGGACTGTTTATTGTAGTGAAGTATACCTGAATAATATAATTGTCTGCAGGTTGTGCGTGGATTATAACCATGAGTAGTCTGTCACTAACGTGAAATGTATTCAATATGCTGTTTTTCCATTTCCTTTTAATTAATCGTATTATGGTCACTCCGTTTCTATCTCTCTTGTTATTTCCACTGTGAATTACACTTAAGTCATTTATATCAGGGATGGGCAACTCAAAATTACTAGAGGACAAATTTTTAGAAAATTAAAATCTAGTGGGCCAGAGCATAGAAAAGAAAAAAAAAAGAAATCATTTAAAATATGAATTTTAATTATCATTTATATACACGGAAATAATAAATTCAACACACACGATAGCACGATATGAATGATACGAAGAAACTGATATAGTTAAATAGTTCTGTAATCGTACAAACAGCTATGGTTCATACATACATTGTGACATTTAGACATTTAACCATATATATATTTTACTATATATTACTATGTATTCAAAAATGTTTAATACCAGATAATAATTATTACATCGATAGAGCATAGATTATAAACATTCTAATTTTATGATGATATTTGAAAATTTAGCACGGACCAGATAAAAAAGGATCATGGACCTCGTGGTTGCCCATCACTGATGTATAGCATAATCACCATTGCCACTTCAGAGTGTTTCACAGATACCAAGTAAATCTGTACGTTTAATTTTTTCTTTGATTTCCTATACTCTACCCAATTACAATGCATTTCCAATGTTCCAAGTTGCAATACGTAACGATGAGCAAGGATTGCGCTGAATGACGACCACAGAGGTTAAATAGGTTTCTTTCTGTTTATTTATCATACCAAAATTAAAAAAAAAAATGTTTTATACTTGACATTTATTTTGATTGGTTAAAGTGTTTTGATAGTTTGATGATTTTGGATATACTTATATAAATACATTTACATTTTTTTAAACGTGTTACTCATAATTAATAGGCAATGATTGTACTTTTTGTAAAATGTGCATTTAATAATCAATATATTAATAGAAGTTCAACGCCAAGTGCGGAAAATGAGATTCATGGAAATTTAAAAAATGATTTCCAGTAAGAAATGTCATTATTTTAATATAATTGACTCCTCTCGAAATATTAAATATATATTGTGATTTCAATTGTTTACATATATTTCATAATACGAGTATATGAGAATGGAAATGTATCATATAGAAAACTATCAACCAATCTTTATTTAATTTTAAAGTTATTACAAATCAATAAGTATAAAAAAGTGTACTTTTTTTTTTTTTAATTTACAACAAAGAATAAAATATTAAAATGTTAAATGGTTTCAAATATAAAGGATATCAACTAATAAAATAATGCGAATTATACAAAAGTATAATATTTTTTAGTAAAATTGTAGTCTTGTAAATCTATGTAAGCTATACAGTTTCCACAAAGAATTATAAATACTTAATATATATAAATATATAAATGCTGTATAGAAAATGTAAAAGTATGACTTTACTAGTTATTTATGTAGTTGGTTCATTCATATTAGACAAACATTAAAAATAAAAATACAATCCCGAAAAACAACTGTGAAACCTAAAAAATGTAATTAATTGTTGTTACAACTATGACTTTATAATGAAACCAAATATTAGTACAGATATTTAAAAATATCAAAATACAGCAATAACAACATACACCATCCTTATATTAATGAGTCTTATTTTTTTGATTTTATAGAATTTTTTTCCTTTTTGATTATTATAGTGAATCAAACAAAGAAATATTTATATTAAATCTGAAAAAAATTGTGAACTGGTATTTTCTCTTTATATTGCTATATAAACTTTAACCTTTTAAATAATAAGTATAATAATAATATTATATATTATTATTAATATTTTTTCTTTGACTACAATGAAAAAAATGGAGATATTAAACATGCAATAAATATTATATTAAATGTATATGGCTATTCCGATTAAAAATATATTAAACGAAAGAACTGAAGTAGTAGATAAATAGTTTATATCCCGCTGAAATGCATTGCATCAATCTTCTACAGTTAAATCATTATAAAAAATATTCAACATTTATAAAATGTTATTTCCATAGCAATTTATTAATATCTATTAATCAACATTAAAAATATTAAATAAATATATAGAATTTAAATCAATAGTCAATTTTATTTAACAAGGTAATAACGGCAAAGTAATATAAGGGCATAGATATTATATTTTTTGTTCCTTCGACGTATTATAATTTGATACTAACAAAAAAAAGAACCAAGTCATGACCTATCCAAATCTCTCAGTTTTTTTTTTTTTGGACACTGAACCCTCTTTATCGAAGATAACATGTAACGTATAGTTTTATATCGCGTCACCATTAATCAAAATGTTACATTATCTAAATAAACGTTAAAATGTCTGAAAAAAAAAATTAAAATAATAAGGCATTGTTATAAAAATATAATCTAATTATAAAGACAACACGCGTTTGTTCTTTCAATGATCCATAGTCATTGCAAATGACATGATCTAATCCTTCTGCGGACAACTACAGGAAAATTTAAAATTAAAATAAACCAATGACAAAATAGTTCACATCATTGTACCCTGTACAAGCAATTTTTAAAAATGTAAAACAACATGACTGAGTGCCTAACTCAGTAATAGCATGATAAATAACGTACATTATGGGGGGAATATTACAATTTTTTTTTTTTAATTATTATTCATCATACATTTATTCATTTAATAAGCATAAATTATGTGTGTTTGTTTTTATCAAATAAATTAATTTTACGGTTCATATATTAATCATTGTATTAACATGTCTATTTTTAATCACAGCTATTTATATTATAATAAATAAATATTAAACTACGTTTTAATAATAAAAACAATATTGAGTTATAAGAATCTATAAGAAAATATGAATATCTTAAGCTTTGCAGTTAACAACAATACTTTTATCGAAACTGCGTTTGTTAAAATTACAATTGAGTTATTACTTATTAGGAATATTGGAAGAATATTAGAAATGCATTTTGTTATTTAAAAATAAGATATTTTATCTGTATGTATAAAATAATTTGACCTAAATGTTTTATCATTGCCTAGTCGAAACTGCTGAAAGTATGAGTATAAAATTCGGACAGTAGTTTTTTTTTATGTTCTGTAGATACCCACTAAGAAAGGATTTTTCAAAATTCTACCTCTAAAAGGGTTAAAAGGTTTTAAAGGTGTAAAATGAAAAAAATCACCTTGCCAGAACCACTGAAGCTATGTGTTTGAAATTTAGTCAGTATGTTCATTTTATGATGCAAATACCCCTAAGAAAGGATATTTCAAAATTCAACCCCTACAGGGGTTAAAAAAGGTCAAAATAGAAAAATTGTATAGACAATTTTTTCTTATATAAAATAACTTATCCTAAGTGATTCATCATTATCTAACCGGAATCACTGACCAAAGTGCATATAAAAATATAATTTTCTATTAATTTTTTCCATTTTTACCCCTTTTAAACTATGCATTTGCTATGATTATTTAAGTAGTTATTTTTAAAACTGTAACATATAAATATTATAGATATGTTGTTTATTATGCCTGTTTTTGAAAAGTTAGAAAACTTTGAAAGTTAATATAATAATAAATTAATTGAGACCACTGATAGTTTATATGTCTGGAATATATATTAATGACTATATTCAACACTTTATCGATAGCTTATTATATTGTATTTCGATTTAAAAATAATCATGGTGACATGTTTCATTTGTGATTCTGTTTTCAGTGTTTTTAACTATTTTTATTAGACACCTTAAGGTGATCTTATAAATAATAATAACAATTTTAGTCATAATAAATATAATGCTAATAATAGTAATAATAATAATAATAATAATACGTAAAACATTTTTTTCAAATAAAAATCTTAAGAGTAATTTATAATTTTGTAGGCATATTTTATTTCAACATTTCTCCGATTACAATTGCATCTTACAGTTTGTCTTCGAAATATTAAAATATAATAATTTTTTGCTTATTCCTGGTTATTAAAATATACGGGCAATCTAGGGTCAACACATTTAAAAGCAACCTGGAATATAAAACTGATAAAGTAAAAATTGTACGTAGGTAACATAAAATTGCACACGGGTGAAGCTGAGTTATTCAGCTAGTAGTATATAAATAAATTGCTTATATATAGTAATAAATAAATACTCACTCAGCCTTGAGTATTATTATTTATACATTTATTACGTTTATAAGTCCCATTATTCGTCTACAGTTTGATTTTAGAAACTGGTTATAATATTGTATTTTAATACATTGTTTAAAAATAAAAAATAAAAAATAAACTTAAAATTTTTCTAGCCCTTTTTATCGATAAAAATTTAAAAATATCACAGATATTTATAATAATAATGTAACATTTGTGTGTATTTGTTTTTTAATATATTCATTATTATCATGAACTTGTTTTTAGAATCGGTTCCGTTAAAACCAAATATTTAGCTAAGTATAAAATAAGTACTTAATCCCTTTTATAACTATGAATGTTTCAGTCTGAGTTTTGTTTTCTCTCTTATCTTATATTTTTTGTAAGTCATAATGATGGTTAATCACTTTTGTTTGTTTTAATTTTACCCATCAAATTTTCACTCAGGAGAAATACTAGAAATAATGAAAGTACTTCTGATGATCGTAATCAAAATGTAAAATTTAGCCAAGTACGGTTATGTGTATGTTCAAACCTACTCATTGTCATTTATAGTTAACATTTTTACTATAAACGAAGAAGAAACGTTGACTATCGATACCGTTTTGGATTTTGAACCGGTAAGAAATGAAATAGCTTTATTTCACTATTTGTATTATTTGATCATTGATTAGTATCGAGAGATTTATAGTTTTTAGCTACGTAGCATTAAAAAAGTTTGAAGTACATGAAAACAGTTTTAATCTTTATTAAAGAGTCTAAAGTATTCACATATTTTTTACAGTTCAACATTTGATATTAGACAAATTACATAAATTATGTATGATCTATATAAATTGAATTTGGATCTGATTGCTTTTCGTGAACCAAATAATTTTTCATCCCGTACCAGTATATCGATCAATGATATTTTTATACAATTATTTTTTACACCTAATTGAACAAACCGAAATGAAAGCTTATCTTATCTTTTTGATTCGTGGGCGATTTTTTTTACTTTTATCCACCGCAGAATCAACGTTTATTTACTCGGATTACTCTATCGTGTAACAGTATATCCATCGTTGAGTAGACAAATGTTGATCGGTGATTTATTCATTTACCGCACTGAAATATCATTAACAAATTTTTTTTTTTTGTCAATCGCGGTGACATGTCGGAGTTTCCTAACAATGGTTGGGTATTTCATTCAATGGGCCACCTTTGATTGATAGACAACGAGAAACATTAGTGATATTACGCACTGGTTCGATCGGAGACAGTCGGTAATTTTATCATGCACTTGTACAGCAAAAAAGTATGCATTCGCAATACTTACATTATATTATATTACTATGTACACAATATCGCCATTTGATTGGTGTGCACAGACAATTGAAATTCTCTCGACAGAACGTTTCGAGTGAATCGTTACTATAATATGTCAAATTACTGAAAAACCACGTTCGACAGCCGTAATTCCATGACCCTTTCATAGACACACACACACACACACACACACACACACACATACACAGACATGCATTCGACACGCATTTGTTATACACGTATGGTAGCGTTTCGGTATTTCGATTTTTCATCTTTGACCATAAGATAATGGTGTTGTTTTCATGACAGGCTATCAAGATAATCTTAGTTGGAGGAGAGATATTGTATAGCTTCGGATTTAAATTTAACCAGCAGAAAATAAATTTTGGTGGTTTTGGCTCGGAAATAGGTCCATTCCATAAAATACCAAGAAAAATGCGTATACTCGAAGGACCGGTTATACCAATTGGATTTTCAGAATAAATCGATATCGTGTCATAATCGTCAGTGACGATATTTTTTTATAATTGTAGTTGATATATTTAACTTTCGATATTAACTAACGAATATTGCACTTATAGATAATTTATGTTAGATTATTCTCGGTAGGTATTCAAGTTGGATGATTGGGTTGGTTAAATTTCGGAGAAAATAATCACGTTTATTTAAATCTTTGTTTTTCGGTTATTTCAGCATGTTTGCTATAATAGTGGTATTGGGAAAAAGGCTGTGCTCAAACATACGTAAATAGTCCTAGGGATACGACGATGGGTCGATCACGTCCTTTTGCTGAGGGTAGGGATTGATCCCCACGGTCATTTTTGTACGAGCCCCGATTTTTCGGGATAATCGGAAAAAGTTCCCTCGGGACACATGGGGCAAAACGGTTCGTCATATGACTTATGCGTAGTATATGTGCACTAGGATTTGGAAGCAGTATCATATTAGAGAGTGATGGGAGTGATGTGAGCGTTGGTCAGGTGAGCAGGTAGATTCGCTCCTACCTGTACGTGATGAACGCGAATATGAGTCCGACCAAGGACACGCTGCTTCCAAGGACGACGATCAAGGAGAGCACACTCTCCTGGCTGGCCACCGTCCATCCATTGCCCGTCAGGTTACCCATGATAGGCACCCTCCTTGGGTATATGCTCTCCATTCTTATGCGACCACGATGGCAACCGCGGTGTATAATATGATTTATTCACGCCCCGAAGTTGACGACGATCATGTGCGTGCGTGTGCGTGTTTGTGTATGGTATATATACCTGTTACCGGGTAACGTGTGTGCGTGCCATCCACGACCGGTAGTCGTGGCCGCGTTGTGCGACTGAAGCCATTACTGGATTCCCGCCGTGGCCCGCGACCCACGTCCGCCGCCGTTTCGATGCGCTCTCTGTGCGCCTGTACGCTCGAAAGTGAAACGCCACTGCACGCGAACACCACCACCACCGATATGAAATGTTTTATTTTGATTGCTTCTCGTGAGGTAAATATGTGTGTACACGAAGGCGCACATTTCTTAAAATATACAAATGTACCCGCCGGCATGTATTTAAGTGGGATGTACATAATGTGTGTACTACGTAGACACACGGTGTTTTCGACAAAAACGATATTTCGCAGAAACATTCCATTATGTATTATATAAAAGATATTGTATTGCATCGATTGGTAAATGTCGTGTGCACTGAAAACGATGATCGGTATTGAAAATCTCTCCTGATATATAATAATATCTTACCGATAACATCACCACGTGTCCACGAACAAAACGATTGTATGTCGCGTGCTTTGGGACTGACGGGACTGTTTTTATTTTCTATTTTACGTACCACCCAAGAAATATTGTTATCGTGTTTGTTATAGTGTCAAATGGTCGCATGTACCACAAAGCAGGGAACATACAAGTGTTGCGGTCCTCTCTTGAATTTCACAAAAAAAAAAAAATCTTTTTGTACAGTACAAAAGATAAATTAAATTTTCTAGCAATAACAATATTTCGGTCAGAGGATCGATACAGCATTCACCTGCAGTTATTTTACAATACCAGTCTTGTGTTACGGTAAATGTGAAAACGAATAAAATACCACCTTGTATTATAGCACATATTGCATTGTTGCGATATTAAATTATATCACATTTATACTGTAGCACATATGATTTGTGCGTGTATTACGTTCAATAGTTTAATAAATATACGCATCAATAATGTTATTATTCCAATATGACAATTAAATAGAATTTCGAATTAAATTTATACGACCCAAAATAACCTAATTTCCCATCTGCGGACACTGTCAACTTAATATACCTACATCGAAGCACGGGCGGTGACAGCAAAACGACTCTAAATCTAACTATTTGGTTTGTAAATGTAATTCGGATTTGGTTTTTATTTTTGTCCTTCACATACGGAATATATTTAAGAAAAATATGTCTTTTTAGAACAGTGCTCCGAACAAAATATTTTTGGTTTTATATATTTTCCATTTTACAACGATATGATCCTAATTCACGTATTATATACTCCATGCTGTAAAAAGACTAAAAACAAAAACTATTTGAAAATAAAAATAAAATTATTGCTGTTATAAGTAAGAGTATAATCAACTATTGACATTTCACATGTTTTTTCGTCCAATTATCAATAATTAAAATATTACTGTCGATTGTCAACACTTTTCATATTTCATATAACCTATAATATTATACGTTTGTATCTCAAACTTTTATACTCATAAACGTATAATTATCATTTCTCATAAAAAACATCACCGTTGACGAACGTGTTTTTTTCATAATCTATCGAAAAATATAATTTGGAATGTATTTTTAATAAATATATGACATTTTACTCACATTAAATGTTGAGGTTTTATTTATTTTTATGTTTTAAACATGCATGCATAAAAAAATGTAGAGTTTCTGTATTATATCTTATTGATTTTTTCAACATAATCATAATATAATTGTTTTTTTTTTTCTGCATTTTTTATCACTTTTTGTTTGTATACTATACAATATATATATATAAAAAGTGATAAAACTGCATTTATAAGTGTTATAAATAATTGTATGCTCGGACCTATTAATTTAAAATACATATTGTGTTTACCATAAGAAAGAAATGATATATTATTATGTTGTTTAATTTAATATGCGTGCTCACCAAGTTGAAAGTACCTGGTATATGTCGTTCAACTATATATTATAATAAGGGTCAAATAATGTTTTAAAATATTTTACCAACAGTAGCATAGAGATATTTTTAAAAGCATTTCATTCATATACGAGTATATGCAATATTTTCATAACATGTGTGTTTATGTATAGTAAAAAGCTATATATGTATGAATGAATCTGTCTCTAAATTAAGAGCCAAGTTCCGTTGCTGGTTTGTTGTTTCACGTCAACGTTCGAATAACAATTTCCGGGAGTGACATCAACGTTATTCTATTAACCATATTTAACGGTAAGAGGTAAAATAGAAAAGTTTTTATCAAACGAAACATAATTATAGGCAAATATATATATAGTAGTATGCTACGACGTTTAGTCTAGCTCAGTGCTTCTCAACCTGGGAACTGCGCCCCCCTGGGGGCCATGATTATATAACTGGAGAACCGTGAAATATTAATTGCATTTGAAATTCTTGAAACCGAATTTAATGAAAAAGAACCCACTACATTTTGGTTTAGATGACAGCAAGAGTATCCTGTAATCTCGAAAGCGGCTTTACTTATATTAATACCTTTCGCATCACCATATCTTTGTGGAACTGTATTTTCACAACTTAAAATTATATTAAACAAACATAGAACATACATTTCACAACAGTCCTTAAAAGCAAACTTGGGTATTTCAGTTTCAAATATCACACCTGACATAAATATGTTATGTGAAAATATGCTTTATTATTATTATTATTAACCTAGCCTTTGTTTGAAATCAAATCAACATTATTACTGAATATTCTTGTATTGCTTTATAGTTATTACCAATTATTTTTTGTTTATATTTGTTTTAAGTTGTATACAATTATAGGATTATATTTCAAAACATATTAAAAAACATTTATTTTCTTTATATTTTAATAATTTATTTGTATGAAATAGTGAGTGTAAATTTAGTATATCATTAACAGTAAATAATTAATGATTTTGATTGATGGGGGCCTTGACAGTTTTACATTAAATTTAAAGGGCCCTACAACAAAAAAGGTTTAGAAGCACTGGTCTAACTAATGTACTAACATTAGATTTAGAATCGATGAAAATATATTTATTGACTTATCGATTAATATAAACATTTGTTTTTAATATCATATAATATTTACTACGATAATCTACATTTTTAATTTATTTTTCTATCCCTTTACTACTATGTATTGTACTCGAATAACAGAGCTCGAATCAAGGTTTAATTTCACTAAAAACTATGAAAAAGAGACTTATAACATTATTATTTTTTTTATAGAGTTTTAGATTTCTTTAAGTTATTGATAAAGTGTTCAATAATTTACTTATTATTAAACTTTTCAACTTTATACGATGGTAATACAATAAATAACAATAAACAACAATAATAAAACAAATTATTCTTATACATTGTTTATAACAAATGATAAATATTCAAAAGGATGCGTGTATTTGATTGAACATAAAATAATCGAAAATAATAATGGTTCAAAAAATTTGTAACAGAGAATTTCCGTAAGAAACGGTCCTTCTCTGAGCTACCACGTGAAAATAAAAAGAAACGAAATAGCAATATAAAATAGCATCCAAGATATTACAAACTAAATATGGGTGGTAATATATTACTCTACCACGAAGACAAATAATGTCAGTGTAAAATGATACCTTTCAATAAGAAAACACGGTTAAAATATGCTATTTTATATTGCTAAAAAACATACACGCTAATTCCAATAAATGTACGAGACAGGAATAGGGTTAAATAAGAGAGTCTATCACATAACCGTTACCTTCTATCAATATTCTTGAACCTATTCTTCGACCGAAAACATCTATTCAGTCAAAATAATAAAAGAACGAAGATTTGTTTGACAACTGCGGCGATGACTTCTTACGACTACAGTGGAAATCTACAGTAATTCAGATATCCGGCAAGGATATAAACGAAAATGACCCTTATCAGGGCCACCAGTTTCCCATCCACCTCGGATTGTTTAATTGACGAGTATCCACTCCGTCAGTATATTGACGGAAACTTATATATGTTATCCCGAATATTGCCATGACCACTTTGCATAATTTTGTAAATGTATTTTATGAGATAACGAACCTTATTGTGTAATTAACAATCTTAGGGTCCCGATTCTGACGCTTATTTAAGCTTGTTCATTAGGACCAAGACGATCTCTCCCCCATATAATATAAATGTATGTACATTTTTCAAATATAGTTGACGTAATATCGAAAACCTTTTCGATTTTTCGACAACGGCGTGGTTGGCACGATTCACACCGTTTCAAATTAATTTAAAACCTCAAAAAAGTTTTGTTAAACTAAAAGTTATTGACAACCTAGTTTTCAGACAAAGAGCTATTTAATCATTGAAGTTTAAGGCAAGAGACTACAATAAGTAATCTAAAAGTAATTTACTCTATAGTTTCTTGTTAACGAAAATCAAAGATAACATTTACTGTAAATATTTCGCAAGATTTCTTTGACGTCATCTATATACTTTGTATGTATATATTATAATAAATTATTATTTTTAAAATTACAAACATATCGGAAACTTTTAAAATTTCCCCTTCTCATATTTTTTTTATAACTATTTGAATATAGAGAGTGCCTTAAAATATTATAACTTTTGATTAATTTTTTGAATAACAATTAAAAACTATTACAAATACAAAAATTTAAAAAAAATTATAGTCTTAGATAGTTATTGAATCTAAACATATTTCAGAAGAAATATTAGATATAATACTCGTATATACAGATTGATCTTTACATACTTTGATAATGAAATTTACAGTTTAAAACAAATTTTGATAAGTTTTTAATTCAAAAAGAACTTTTGGAGTTTGTGGTTTTTCTACTTATATTTTCTTAAATAAAATATTGAAAACTACCAGAATATTAAAACAAGATTCATCGTAGTAACATATTATAAGTTATTACAGTAATCAAAAAGCCTTTTTAGTTTCTGTTTTCTGAATATTTTTAATTTTAACTATGATAAAATTAGTTTTTAATGTTTTATGAAAAATATGTATACGTTTTTACATAGTTCTTTCAAAAACATCAGATATTATAATGATCGAACAAAATGTATTTCATCACGTTTTAATGATTTTTGAAATATTTTCACTACGTTCTTCAATATAATTATTATGAATTGCCAAGCACTATATGTGTTTTAGGTTTGATAACTCCACTCAGCAAGTTTTCCAAGACAATAATTTTGCATCCATATAATTACAATTAAATATTCTCTTGTTAACAAAGTCTCATCACATTCAATCTATGCCACGTCACTAGGTACTTTAAAATTATCAATTAATTATAGTGTCCTATTTATTTTTTATATATATATTTTAATATGTCTAATTACTTCAAGAGCTCAGACTCGTTTTCAATGGGTTACTTTTTCCATTTTTTTTTTTTTTTTTTTTTTTTAATAATTAATACCATCTTATTATTCTATTATTTTACTAAATTAGGAAATATTAATTGGTTATGAAATAAAAATTACTTTTAATAGAAAAAAAAAATAATAATTTTTTATTTATTATAAATTATATTTTCAGCATAAGTATTGTAAAGAATTTTGAAGATGTGCTTTAATTTATAACTATACAGTATACAAAGTATAATTGATTATTATGTCTCAAAATAGCATTTATAAATGCTGTAAATACGACAATGCTTAAGCGGAATACAATGAGTTAATAATACGTTTACCAATACGTATGAGAATATTAAGGGCTTGCTTAAACACTAAATTATGTATACTCATTACTCTTAATATCCCAAGAGTTCCGTTTAGAATTGTTTCCAAAACTTCTCATTGCATTCTGTGTAATCATATACAAACAAAGAATATAAATAAATTATAAAACTGTTAATTTCCAATAGTATTTTTTCAACACATGTTGGATGCAGCTTGGTAAAACGAATGAGTGAATTCTATTTTATTATGGACAGTTCAAACGCTCCCGGCATTTTAATTCAAATTTTAACTTTTTGCAATTTAGCTAAAGGTACCTACGCGAATTTTTCATAGTATTGTTAATATTAATGTATTAAATTTACAAAATTATTTGAAAATAAGCATTCGATTAATACCGAATGCATCAATTATTGTGACGCATACCGAGTCAACGACTTGGTTGTTACACACCAAATATATATATGTAGTGTGTATATAATGTTTTTGTAGCTTATTCATTAGTATTTGGGGATGCCGCGCAAATACTGTTAAGCTACGTGGTGCTAGTGGTGTGTACAGGTGTGTATAAATATGGAATGTGTTTAAAATTAGTAAAAATAGAAACTAATAAATAAATGGAAACTCAATATGGTAACTATCTTGCAATATATTGATGGAAAAATTTTGGCTCCTATGGCCCAACACTAAAATTATAATAAATTTATAAATAAATCACAGCAACAAAAAGGTGTAAATAATAAAACAATACGGTCCTTTTGGCCTAAAAATAAGTTATTAAAAGAAATATAAACATGGTCCTTTGATCCAACAATAAATAAATAAAACAAAAAATAAATTAATGATTAGCACAAAAACTTACAGTTTGTGGAGAACAAAACTGGTCAGCGTTAACAACCTGTACCAAAATGTATATAAACAATTCAAGTTCAACACAAATAATAAAATAATAAATATGAGCCTTTACGGCGATTTGTTCTCATATAAGAACGAACAAAATTTGATGTTTAGCGAACAAAAATAATAATAAAAATGACAATTTTCGCCTTCAAAAACAATAATAATAAAAATAATGTGGTGATTTACGCACACATAATAACATAAAAAAAAAAGTTGATCTTATAGCGATTAGCAAACATACGTAATAATAAGAATAACTATTTGCGTCTACGAACCAAATAAAAAAATATAATAAAAATAACACTTGCTATAAGCGCAATAACAAACAAGAACTAATAAATAAATTCAATGTTCACGGGCAGTGGACGTAGAACGACAAAAGTAAAATTCACACACACGAAAAATACGATAAACGGGTGTGGCACATTTGTTTACATGACATATATAATTATATAAAACGATTAACAGAATTATCCATAAATACGCGTGTGTGCATGTATTGTGTGTGTGTATGTGTGTGTGTGTGTGTGTGTGTGTATGAATGTGGTGAAGGCGAGTGATATGCAATTGGTTCAGTCGGCATGAAAATGAAAAACGCGAAATCGTCATAACGTGAACAGCGGTCATGTCTACCTGTTAAATATAGTTATTTAAACAGCCATGATGTTTAATGATCTTAAATCTATATTTTCTGTAATAATGATAATTATAAAATTATAAATGCTTATATAAATTACGTTAAAGTCAACATATTAATTTATTTTTATTAATTTTTATTCATAATTATTATAATTGCATATAATAATACTCTAAGGAGTAGTTTTAATTATCGGTAAAAAAATTAATTCAACGCTAAAAACTTTCGTATTTTGTTATTATAAAAGTAATGCAACAAGGTGATTTGATTGAAACCATTATTTTTTATATCCTAGAAAAAAAGTCGTAAATAATATGGTTATCTAGAGTTATTTGCATCAAAACTTGAACGGTATTCAAGTTGGCCTTAAATCTAGGTATGTATTATTATTGTTGCCCGTATTACATACCGCTCAAAACGTAAAAATATGAATAACAACGGTTTCTACTCGGTCCGAATCGAAAATATTGTATTATATTGTAATATTTATTTATATTCAAACGCGAACGGTACTGTACTATAGCCCATTTGGATACAAGATATATAGATGGAACCAGTGGGACAGCTAGGGGTTGGGGTTGGGGGTTTTCTGAGGTTTTTACAAATTCTACGTAGGAAAAAAAATGGTTTATCTTGAACACGCGAAACGGCTGATTGATATGAAATAGGAATATTATTCGTATTATAATTAATAATAATAATAACATGATAATATGGAACGTTTTGTAATGATCCGTTCAGCTTTAAAACATCAATCACCTTACTACTATGATTTCTCGATAGTCCATTGTATAATACCTTTTTTGTTTTATCACAATATAAAACAGAAGTTAAACAGTTTAATTTGTAATTTAAATATTTTACTCATAGAACTAACTTAATCTTACTTCCTTATCCCCACTAAATACCTTCAGAAAATGCTTATTTTTTTCAAATGTATTTATATATATTTAGTGTGGCCACCGAGGGTCTGGTGGATTTCAAGATTTTAAAGGAGTGACTTAAACAGTTCGTTACACAGTCTAGTACGTTAATAGTTCGTACGTACTCGTAGCAAAAATAACTGCTGTCACGCATCAACTAAGAGACCCACAAATGCGGATGTCCACCGACAACTAGTGTGCAGGTATTATAATCAGCCATTCAAGACGGGTCTTCCGAATATACTGTTTACCGCTGTCACTAACATGATGATTCCTCCATTTATTACGTTACGGTGCAGAGCGGTAATGACAACGGGGTTCGCACCGTGTTCACCGTAACACATGTCCTGGGGCGGGGGAAGGAAGTCTCCAAAAGGAAAAATGGACTGCACCTGGGCGTCGTTTGTGGTCTCGTGTTCGTGACGCACAAATCTTGTAACGGACCAATTGTTGTTTATTTAATTGTTCTATCCGTTTTCTAAACAATTTCTTCGTGTAAAATGTTGTCAGTGCAAATTGGGCCCGTTTCGTCCGGTATTCGTTTCGTAACATGTCAAATGTACAATGTATGTTACATCATCAAAACACAGACCGTAAAGGATCTGCGTAAAAATTGGATTTATATAAATCGCGTTGAAGAAGAAAAAATAATTCAAACATAAGTGGATAATCAACGTGTAGATCTGAGACTAGGGATGCCTTAATTTAAAATCTTGCCAGGGGCACTCACAGTGGAATATTTGTATATAAAAACAACTGAAAATCGATTTTTTTTAATTTCGTTTAATTTGTTATATATAAATAAGAGACCATGTTGTTTCTTTAATAATAATTGTCGTGATAAAAATAATTTCTGAGAACTTATTTTATTCAAATTTCATAATTTTAATAACATTTGTACTAATTATTAAAATGTTCGATTAAAAGTTATAAATACCTAATTAAAATTTTGGTTCTACTATAACATAAACATTATAAAATTATATCAACTTTATAAGTATACAATAATCCAACCTCTTTCAGTCATTTAAAATTGTTTTATTTTTGAGAATAATAATACATTTTTCTTTAATAATACAGAAGTACAATTTAATTTATTTGTTGCTGTAGTGCTATTTTTAAAATTTTATAAAGCTACAAAGTCTAGCAATAGTAAATACTATGATATGAACAAAGTTATTAATTGGACATACAGAAATATTTGACAAAATCTAAAAAATAAATTTTTTTTTGAATACTATTAGTATATAAAAATATTGATAAAACAATAAAAAATAAGAATGAAAAATAAACATTGTGAAACAGCTCAAATAAAATAACTCGAAGCTGTAAGAATAATTTAAAAAAAAAAAAACAATAAAAATGTATTACGAACTTCATTTCTAGAATAAACATCAAATAAGTGTGAAATAAAATATTTTTTCTAAGAGAAAAGGATAAGCAAATATAATAGCGTTATGATAAAATATATAGTTACAAAAGTTATAATAAATTCATTTGAAGCAATATCAAGATTTTTCCACGACACACAATAGTTCAAATTTAAAGTTCAGCGCGCCAAAAGTTACAAAAAAATTGTCTTATATTATTCTACAATAAACTGGTTGTCTATAACATGTTGATTACAAACATGATCTTTAGTAATATTCATATCAAAATAACTACGTATATGAAATTCTTTGTCGCGAACAAACACGTCTACATTGTTAATTTATTGAGTAAATTTTATTAAGTACCTATTTTATTTTTTCATATATCGTTGTTACTTTTTTTTTTTTTTTTATAAAACTAATGTGGTCATAGAATTTCAAGTTTAGTTATTTAATTTTTAAAATTCATCTTTTTTCTTTATTTATTTATATTGTTTTATTTTAACTATAAAGTAGTATATTCAAATAATATATAGATTATAGTGTAAATTTTCAATTTTCTAATCATGTATAATTTATCTGCTTTTTGCTGTTTTTGTGATTCTGGCAATGTTATTACCTAAGAAAATGCAATATTACATTTTCATATCAAATAGGTACCTTTAATATTAAAATATTATGTACTAACTGAATTACTCGATTTCACACTGAACGTTCTTGGCCGGGACATAGTTTTTAATGGATTATTCACTGTTTAAAGCCAAGTTTGCTATAACAGTTGATTATAAAACAAATAAAACGCAATTTAAAATTAATTGGTATAGTAAATTTTGCTGTACACTGAATTACTTGGTATTTCTGGTGCCAATATTTTTTAAAATACTTTCTTATTGCACGTTTATAGTATTAGAGAGACTATTATGTAGGAAATTTCAAGTCCATACAATTTGTTGTTTTTGATATGTAGCAATGATCAATGAGTGAGTGGTATTTTCAACATTTTAAAATAGATTTTATTACATCGATTATAATTTATGTATTGACAATTCCCATAACTGTAACTACAATGATATGAATCTGACTTTGGCCTCGATTAATTAGTGAAATAAATTTATACATTTAACTCTTAATGAGGCTGTAAATATTTTTTATTGTATTTTTTTACGAAATTATTGATTTATTTTTTCCTAAAATAATTAAGGGTCATTCAAATTACCCGATCTTGTTTACAAATAACTTAAGATATTTAATTTTTAAAAACTAAAAATTATCTTACAATTATTATTAAAAAATGTTAGATAATACCCTTTTATAGAGCTAGATCCACTACTAACTATAATTATTTTATAGATGGTGAATTTATTCTACATTCCACGGCCCCTTTTAAAAACTTTGGTATATTATTTGATACAAAACTAAAATTTGATTAAAATGGTTATTAATAAATTGCAACAATTATTAAGTTTTATTAATCGTAGTTATGCCAAACCGATTTTACCGATAAAATTACTTTTTTTTTTTTAGAATTTTCAGTATATTACTATTACAGTTCAATAATTACAATATATAATTTAATTAGAATTTAAGAGAACATATTCATGTATAAACCAGTGATGGGAACTATTTGAGTATTTGATGCTACAATACAATACCTAACAAAAATTATTCGTTTAAGTTTTCGCGCAACACAAAACGTTTGATAATAATATTATATGGCTTATGGTGCATAAAGGTCCGCGAAAAGTGGATTCGAAACCAGCGATATAAATAAAATAAAAATAAAAATTGTGCAAAATACTCGAATATCATAATTAAATTATTATTAATACATTATAAACTATATAGCATCGTTTAGAACGAAATACTGCTTACAACAAGCAAAACTTTAGGTCCTGGCACGGCACATGTGATTTTTTTTTGTTAAAATATACGTCTACAACGAGTAAAATAAAGCTAACTACGAACAGGTACCTGCAAAATAAGGACTATTTTCGTATTTAGGTCGATTAATCATTTGGTTTGTTCGTTTAGAAAAAAAAAGTGTACACACTAATTAGGTGTGTACACTAATCATGGTGAAGTATAAGGGGTATGATCAGATTCCCGTCTTCAAAACAAACGGTTTTGGTGTAGATTAATCAGTTGATCTTTTATCAATTTTAATAATTGATAATAATTTATTTCTATTGGCAGTAGAATTGAATAATAGTTAAGTAAAATTTTTATATAATATTTAATATTAATAATTAACAATTATAATATTAAAAGAAATAGAAAAATAAAAATTGCACGTGATGGAGTTTTGTGACTCTTCCGATGACGAAATATTGTTAGACCTGTGAAATCCTATCATAATCCTAGCAGCTGTATATGTAAATGATGACGACGATGATGGTTGTTTAAATTATTTTTATACGTTATTCATAATTAAATAAATATAAATTTAATAAAATATAATAATATAATATAAAAATATCATATTATATATATTTTATTAATTTTATAACTCAACCACAGTATTCGTGAGTCCAAATACTATGAAAGATTATAATAGTCGGTATTTGGTATTTAGTATTTGCTGAGTCGTGTTTCAAAATTTATTTGAAATTGCAGATTAATCTATTAGCTGATAAGACTTAATTTGACAACAATCAACGTTACACTATAAATGCTGTGTCTACACCTACACTTGGGTCAGTGTAAAAAAAGTGTACACTAATGTTACGCTTTTTTAAAATAAACAGCGTGTAAAACTACACTTTTTCAAAACAAACGCTTTGATGTACACTTGTTGACAAAACGAACAAACCTATTGACATACATTATCTTTAGTTGTGTAGATATGGATTACTTATTAATAATAAATTATATAAAAAGCATGTCATAGAAAAAACGGATAAAACAAATAAGGTATTATAGCATCGAATACTGATATTCAAATGTTTGAATATATATTACATCTCTAATATAAACACAATATAGTTAATACAGATTATATGATGTAGATTAAGATAAACACTATTCAATTAAAAATTAAAATAACAAATAATACTGAACAGTACAATATGAATAGGTTAGGTAAACATAGTACAATAATATATAATGGATCGAAAACAATTAGAATAAACAGATATAGATTGCGTATTATTATTGAAATAATTTTAATGAGGTAACAGAGAATGGAGTATGGAATAAGTTATTTGTTTAGAACAGCTGTAAGGAGCGTAATTAGAGGATTAATTAATGAAGGAAATTTAGAAATAAACTTAGCCAACGACATATCGCTAGTGTGGTTAGCTATTAAGTAATGGGATAGTATTGGAATCAGCAACGGAGGAAAAATAAACTTTGGAAAGGTGAGGAGGAGGAGTTTAAGGTTGATGAGACGAGAGTACAGTATTCGGATTTTGCGGTTTTAAATTAAACGATTTGCTGCGTTTGAGAAGTGCTTTAAAGGATTGGCAATCTTTGTAGTTGGAGGTATGATCGCCCATGTAGAGAGGGCATTTGGCTGGACTGTCTTTGTCCTTAGTGTAAGTGTCTGTGGAGTGGTCGCCCCCACACTTGATGCAGCGTGAAAGATGGTGACAATAGTTTGCTGTGTGACCGTAGTTCGGGTAGTTAATACATTGGGGTGGACCACTGTTGGTCCTATAGGGTAGTTTGACTTTGATTTTGGTATGCAAAATTGATGACAAATTTAGAATATCTTTGTTGTTGATGTTGGGTTTTAGTTCCACGAGAAACAGCGGGCACGGGTTGCCGTTTTTGATAACATTTGTGATTCGTCTGATGGAGTTACCCAATTCTGAGAATGCGTCAGAAATATCCGAGATGAGTGTTGTGTGGTGCAGATTTCTTATGACTTTGTATGATCGATATGTGTTGGGGGCATGAAGGTGTAAAAATGGGAATCAGTTTCCATTAAATGCTTTACTATTGCATTAAACATAAGATGACCATGAAGGCGAATGATTAAAAATGAAGACGTAGACTTACAGGTAAACCCGTCTCGACCGGTGATTTGTACTAACACATTTTTAAAAGCGGAGTAGTTGATTATGTTTTTAACATATATTGGCGGAGCCCTGGAGTTTTCCTGTTGAATGTTAGTAGTAATTGAATCGTCGATTATGTTTGAAATAACACAAGAGGTGTCGAGATTAATTCCGTTATCATCTTCATTCGCCAGGGCAGTGAATTTATTTGGCGAGACGAATGATCTAGACTTTTTGTGTTCTGTTTGGATTGGTGAATTTGGAGATGATGGCAGCGACCGTTTGGATTTGAACATTTGTGGAGAGGTATTAACAATAAAAATAATAAAAGCTTGAACAACGGAGAGGAGACCGTAATAGATTAGGTACATATTAATTAATTTATAATGCGATAATGGAGCGAACAATCGCACAACATGCGACCGCGTTGCAGGTCAACACCGAACTGAAAAAATTACTTTTAAATCGATTTATTGTTCGTTAGTAAGACCCATCTGTAAATACGATTTAGTTATATGGTCTCCTTTTCAGTTAGGCAATAAATCAAAATTGGAAAAAGTACAACAAAAATTCCTACGTTTTATCTCTGTTAAATACTCCAGTCCTAGAGAACCTCATACTACTTGCAATCCATTGTTATTTATCTTAAGCCTTCAAACGTTGGGACAGAGACATATAAGTCTTGACTTATATTTCTTATACAAGCTTTTCGCTGGTAGTATTAATTTTCCAGATTTTTTTGATATTTTTACCATTTATACACCAACTTTTAATACATGATCGACAAATACATTTTATTTAAACCTACAAATTACCATATATGCAAACAACACTGCCTGCAATAGAATAATGCAAACGGCTAATTAATTAAAAATGTATATGTTTAACTCACGAAATGTATACTCGTTCAAAATTGTATTGTAATTCTTTAATTCTTAACTCATAATTACACTAAGTTTTATTACAATATAATTATTGTCATTATTTTTACTATTACTATTACTATTATTATTATTATTATTATTATTATTAATAATATTATCTCTACTATGTTCTATTTTATGTACTGTAAAGGTTGTAATGTTAATTTTATTGCATCAGGGCATTGTCCGTTTAACACTAAACAAATAAATAAATAAAATGAATATGTAATATTATAGTAGAATATCATACATTGCATACGAAACATGAAAAAAAATTATATAAAAATATTTACTCTCTTTTGAAAGTTTTATATTATTCACAGTCAAAGAATTATCAATACATATAAAAAGCAATAAGCATTCGAAAATAGAAAATGAATAAAACAAAAAACCAGAACAAAAGAATTTTTCATTTTAAGTGATTCAATAAGTATATACTAAAACGTCAACAAAACACTACCACTACTACTGACATTTCAAAAATAAATCAACAAACTACAATGGAAATACAGCAATGAGGTCAATATAATATATTTTTCATACTGTGATAGTATATAAACTTTTTTGTAGAACCATAAAAATGTGCAATGTCTCTTAACACTTTTATTTTATTTATATACCTTCAGTAATAATAAAATCTTGATTCACTTTTAATTTTAATTCAATACAATATATGCTTCGTTGTGTTTGGCTATTTTTATATTTTTTCTGTGATACGACGTGCATTAATTTTTCGTAATTATTAATTAAATTTATAAAATCTAAAAAATTAAGCAGAATTTTATTTTTTAGGTTTTTAGGGAAACAATATTTTACATATTATTTAACTTAGGTTTACTAAAATTTTTCGAAAATCTTCTGTTCTCATGAACCATTCTATATCTATTAACCAATAGTACTTTATAAAAACTATTTTTAATAATAAATAAGTCTACATAAAGTGTTATTTAATATTGCATGTCTGCGATTCTTTGCTTTTTAAAATGTCTAATTAATTTATTAAGATGCAAGAAAATGCAATACTTAACATAATTAGAATCATTATTAATTCTTAATTTATTCTGCAGTAATAAACTGTCAATGTTGAACATTTTGATCGTTACTTTTAATTGTTGGCACGTTGTAATTTACACTTAGTAATATACAAAATATTATTGGACATAAACTTCAATAAAATTAATTCCAAATTATGCTTAGTTAATTAATACAAACTTAAAACTTACGTCAATTCATTGAGTTCATAGAAACAGGTGGCATATTTTAAATAAATTAAAAGAGAATTCGAATTTCCTTAACATAAGACGAAGTAAAAGATCGCATTAGCATGGCATTAAGTTATTCACAACTTTGTATGAAATTATTTTTTTCCGCGTACTTCAAGAATATGTTATTTCATCATGTAAAATTTTCATCTATTCGTGATAGCCAATTTTTAATAATTTGGATTTTCTTTAATATACAATCCATTTCTAACACATACGAGTATTGCATTTGATAGGTATGGTATGATAAATACGTATTATTTACAACACAAAAGTAGCAAGAATTCAACCTATACTTGAACCACTCACTCAAAGCCCTCTTGCAAAAACCGCTATTGACTTCACATTCCAGGTTACTATAGTAATCTGAAGAGTGATGCCAAAGCATACGTAGCAATCTTGAAAATGGGAACCTATGATAAAATCAAATAACAATGTTTTCAGATGAAAAAATGTACTTGTGAAACACAATGGCATACCACCGGGAAATATGTTTCACTGTACGTTAAACGTGACGGAATCGAAACTACATATGTTTAAAAACCGTGCATTACTAAAATGAACCGTTGTAAATCATCTTTGTACATCTGTGCTGTGCTGACATGAAGTGATTTTTAGTCGGTAAACCTAACACTTCGGTTTAACACGTGCGCATTTGGTATGACGTACGAGATTGCTCGATAATGTGATTTATTATTGCAATAATGAAGTAAAATTCAGAAAAACAAGAAACGGTTATCTTTCAGTGACTTTGTTATTAAATACGAGTAGGTACTCAGTAATAACTAACATTTCATATTAAAAACGTCTAATTTTCGTGCATTGAACATTTTTAGTTTAACATCGTGTCTTTTATTGTGTTTTGTAGAATAAATTATATAATTGTTTAAAATATTTATTATATGCATATTTCTGCTAATTTTTGTTGATGTTAAGAAGTTAATTGAGTTTGTCGGAGTTTGTACATAGCGATATTTCGAGCAATACACCAGCATTATAAATACTTATCTAATAAGAAAAATGTATAAATATTATTTATCGATTATTTCAGTAGATGTTCCTTCTCATACACAATGGTTTATAACATATATGTAGGTTTTTTTTTTTTATATAAGATAAATTTGTATCAGTACAAACCAATTGTACCTCTGAATTCTCTAAATAAGACTAACCGTAAACCATTTCACTTGACACTTAAAACCCAGAAGATTGAACTCCGTCAATTTTTATTTATAAAGGTTTTGAACATCGTAACATGAATAATAAATACTGCTCATTATATTATTTTTCAGCGGTAACACTCATCTCACTAGTATATTTTTATCGATAAAATTGAAAAAATTGTAATAACACAAAACTTCACTCAATTTTAATAAACAAAGTTTTTATAGAGTTTATAATTTGAATGATTTTTTAAATTTATAGTTGAAAATAAAATTATACTCATTATTAATTATTTGTTGTAGTAAAAAGTGTAGGCGAGTAAATAATTTAAAATATTTAAGTTTGAACTATAAATTAAAAAATTATTATTTCAATTTCAAGTACCTATGCTTCATTTATATTACCTGTCACTGTATCAGATGCATTCATTTCGCGTCGACATTAAATTAAAAAAAAACACAAGTTGTTTACGTGCGTGATACTTCGTTCATCGTGATACGGACACGGAATTGCAATATTAATTTAATTTTTTTTTTTAGGTCTAGAAGGAATATGTAACCATTTTATACGAATGTATGACAAATTTGTGTAGCACGCGGTATATGTGTTTCAACAATGAGTTTGTTTTTGTCATTTTATTCGAAAACGAAGGAGAAATTCTATAACTAACCCGTTCAATGGGCCGGCCATCTGTGACCGATTCGCAATCGATAGAACGGATCACGTCATGAAACAAACTTTTCCGGGAAGTGAAATACGAAGTAATTTAACCAATAACTGTCTGGCACTAGTCCAGAACCCGAAACAACTTCATACATTTATGCACTGCGCTATTAATAATTTCACCTCGTTTCACTGAGATATTTTATTTCATCTCGAATTTAAATATAATTGATTATAATTTTGAGTAAACGATACTCTAAACCAATCAATTTTTACCTGATACGGTGTCATTAAAAATCTGTAACAATATTATATCAAAATAAAACTAATTAAAAATGTTGGTTATAGTTGTTCAACGTACTTTTTATTAAAATATATTACTTTTAACCGGGTTTGTAAAAAAAATAATAAGAAACGATCGATGAATTTGTGCCGAGTGTAAAGTTTTTGGTAAAAAAACACATAACCACATTAATTCTAGAACAATAATGTTGTAAATTTGTATTATGGAAGTCGGACTGCTCCAGACTACGTTTAAACATATTCCTCGAATATCATTTTATCTGACCGCCGTCAAACTAAATATTTGAAAGTGGTAGCAACAACTATTTAACGGTTTATTCATACTCACTGTATATCGACAACAAAAATCAGTGCACAGTGGATTATGGCAAAATATAGACATGACCAACTATAACGTACTTCGTAATGGATAAAATAAAATTGGTTAGTCGTTAGTATCCTAATGTTTTCGTAGAAAACTGAAAACAAAACTACACATTATTTGCTGCCTAAAACCAATCGATTGTCATTTACATTTGTAAAATGTGGTGATCATGAAGAGTGACGATGAAAAATGTATTCGAAAGGAAACTGTTAAAAAATATTTATGAACCAACAAGAAGTACACCTCTAATTGTGATGATGAAAGGAGAAAAATCAGCAGATGTGTAACAACTTTATGAAATAAAGAATAAACTTAACTTCATAAATGTCTTATGTGCTAAAGTCTAGAATGTGCGTATGCAATTAATTTATGGAAATATATAAAAATATTAGACCTATCTGGAAAACGATCACATGGAAGATCTCGATACTATGGTTGAATATATTAGAACAAAAGGTCCGTCAATGAATCATAAATGAAAAAACTGCCTAGACCTATATGATTTAGGCGAAACCACTAAGAGCTACTTGTAATGAAAAAAACAAATTGGATTTTTCTACCTTGGAACCAGTAATTCGTTCGATACTGTGATCCGTATTAGAAGATAATTTTAGCTCATGTATACCTTTGTTTATCTTGTGTGCAACAAAATAAAACCACGCTACATAGAACATACATAAGACGTTGTAATTGTTCAATTTAGAGTTAAAATATTGACAGAAAATTAAGTAATGACTAATTTACAGATTAAACCTTAGTACATTTTTACTGTCAGTAGATATTTTAAAAAGGAAAACTGTATTATGACCTTGTGAATACTGTTCTCCCAAAATATTATAACAATTATTTAAACTCTAAACCTAATATAAATGTCACAATTTTTTTTATATATATGATGCATGCTATTTATTTATTAACATAAACACCCATTTGGGTTCAAGTACAATAGGTAACATATCTTATCATAACATTGATATAACATGAAATCATTATACATAATTCAATATATGAAAAGGACATAGATGATTATTGATATATTTTGATTACATTAAATAACTGAAAAACAATATTAGATGGGTAACAATTTTTCATATTAAACAAATCAAATTTTTTTAACTTATTACACTCTCTGACTATACGTCGAAATGAATTATTAATACCATAGGATGTGTGATGAAAAGAAATTTCAAACGTGGGCCAGTTCCACGATTGATATTGCGGAATATGAAAGTTAAGTGACTGTAATAATTCAGGACAAGATATCAAACCATTCACTAATTTAGATAAAAAAACCAATATAATTGTACCTACGCCTATTTTCAAGAGAAACTAAATTTAGAGATGCCTGAACTGAAGATAGAGATAATAATATAGGTGGGTTCATATTAGAAATTGTATTACGTTTAAAAGCAATGAGACATAAAAATCTTCTCTGAACTATTTCAATCGCTTCATTTAAACCTTTTTGATAGGGATTCTAAATGATTGAACAGTATTCTAGTATTGATCTAACTAGAGAAGTATACAAAGTTTTTAGGTATTGTTTAAAAAATGTTGCCACTGCATGCCCTCCCGTTGATAATTTATCATTTAACACCATAATGTTAGGTACGACATTATTGACATTTAAACTTTTTATATAACGCCAAAATAATTTTAGATTCGAAGCGAAATCTGTCTGGATTTTTTGTATAAAACATAAATAATTTATTTTAAATTATCTTTTACATCGGGCACGTAAGCGAGAAAATTTATTATGACTATTAGAATTTTTTGTAACCATAAACCATTTGTGTAGATGTTATTTATTAATTTACAAATATTTTAGTTCCCTACTATACCACTGAGACTAATGAGTTTTAATTTTAAAATGGTTGGGAATATAAATGTTTATTATATTCTGAATAACTGTATAAAAATTTGATATTATAACTGAAATATAAAGGGGATCCACATAGTACGGAATTCCAATCCATATTGTGAAAATAGATATGCATAGCATTAAAATTAGCACAACGAAAATTAAATTCAGAGATCGAGGTTTTAAATATATAATATATAAATATATTAGATGGAAAACGATGAAGATGCCAGGCATCAAGGGATTAATGTAACGGCCGGGTTACAGATCAATTTAGTTGATACGATAACCATTTTGCGGCGCTAACACCATTATAATAATACATAATATCGCTGTGCACGCGAAAACACGTTGATCACGATTCATATACAAACGCAGACTGTTTTAAAAATTATGGGTACTTGAAAAAAATACTAAAATTTTGCGTTTACTTGTCCATCGCATGCGACATTTTGTTTAACGCCTAACCGACCGTTGTTCGCGCTGACGAGTTAGTGGTCTACCACTACCGCTTGGTCCCATCGTTACCTGTTTCCGTAACCGGACTTTCGTCTACCTATCTTAAGAGGCTGCATCCGAGTTGCGGTCGGAGACGATTTTTGAGATTAGGATATATAACAATTGCGGTCACGCGAATTGTAGGTAGTATCCTAGTTGTGGTCGTATACCTATTACTTATCTGTAAAGTTTGTAAATAAAATAAATAAAATTGTGGCATACATATAACTTTTTTATGGGGGGGGGGGGGATAAATTGCATAAAAATTATTATGGAAGAAAAATTCCTAAACCAAAGGACTTGCACATTCAAAATAATAAATTATAAAATATATATATTGAATGTATCAAAATAATAATTTACAATAAATAATTTCCTTACACTAAGAATACTATTTTATACAATTTTTAAAAGACCTGTGGGGGGATCTAACCTCCACATCGGCCCTTGTATACACCCCTGCAATAGTAGTATAATCACGAACTAGATGATCACCAATCAATGGTACGGCAAAAGGTTAGTTACAGTGTTAAACGTAAAGCAGTGGAGCAGTTGAGCGAGCGTCCCTCCAAAATTTTTTATTCTGAGATGTCAAGTACAGTAATCAGTGTACTGGGGTCAAATGGCGTTACATTTATTAGAAGATATATATACACTGCAAGAATGAATGTTCACTCGAAGTTGCCGCGTGACTTTTCATAATTACTACTGTGATTTAAATCTACACAATAAAAATAGTGTATACAGTCCTAAGTCTGTTTATAAAATGGAAATGAACATTTTGAAACTTTTTTGTAAATAAAGTAGCATGGTATATACCATATATACTAGATATATATTTTGAGTGACCGCAACTAGTGTATACCGTCTTAAGTAACCAATACTGTCCATGGAACCCTTATACACCCTTCCAAATTAGTGCAAGTACTTTATTTTAAAACATTTGTTCTATTAGTACTACGTGTGCGTAGGTCATATGTAGTGGCATGGATGCAATTTTTTCTGAGGGCGTGTTAAGAGTCTATTCATAATATTCTTAGTAACGAGGTCTTATATAATAATGTTACATTTAAAATAGTATTCCTATTATATCCCGTATTTAACGAAAATTATTTTGTTACTCAATTTCTAATATATAGCTAATCATAGTAAAATGAAAATATAATTTTATTTTAATATGTAAATACTAATAAATAATAATTAAATATCCTAAAAAAAATAATCTAGGGGGGTGGAAACCTCTTACACCTCTCTTCCCGTAACTGCATTACTGCATATTTATATTGCTTATTAAATTATTATTATTTATATGCTCACATTTACGCAAATATTAGGCAATGTATTTAAAATAACCAAACAAAATTAAACTATTATGAACTATTTTTATTGTAAATCGAATAATCAGACAATCAACCAAATCTGTCGATTCAATTTGAAGAAAATAAAAAAATATGTTTGAAAAGTAAATTTCTAAATATATAATAATAATTTAAAACAATTATTGAATCGATATGTAATACTGTAAACCTTCGAAAATTATTTACACTCAACTATACATAATATTAAACACATTCACAATGTAATATAAGACTAATAGACGATTGAAAAATAGAAAAGAATTATTTCATAGATGGTAAAATAGTTGTCCCGTCGTTCCGGAAATAGTTAACACGCTGTTAGGCTCAAACATGCCACCCTGCCCAAGTTGCAAGGTTTTACGCAATAGCCATAAAAACGCATATATACTGTGTAACTGCTCTGTCATTTTTAATAACGTTCATATTAATTTATCTCATTTGGAGGTCAAGGTTATTGTTCAACTATAGTATTTTAGTCAGAAGTGAATAGAGAAGGTGTTTTTAGGGGTTGAACTTTCTTCCATCACCTCAAATATACTAGATATTTACTTATTTTTATATTCCATTTATAAGGTTATATAAATAATAAATTCTATAATATCTATCAATCTTTAAAATGGCAATAGAATTTTATATTATACAGTCTTCCGGAAATGTATGACATTAGTCCCACCAAGCTTAAATATCCAGTCAAAACACCAATTCCAATATTTTGAAAATTTATTTTTAGAATTTACAAATCACTTAGTTACAAACATAAAGCTCATTAAATTGTTAGCTTGTTTTTAAAATTTTCAATTAAATCTCAAAATTTCGGTGAGTTATTTTTGAAATTATGAAAGCTTCAACAAGTTTATCAATTTGCTAGAAACCAACGATATTATTTAGAATATAAGCAGCCGATAGTAGCAAATTGTGAAGAACATTTTCAATTGTTTGCAATTAATTTGTAAAATATTGTTATTGGTTTCGTTGAATCGATCAATATGGTAGGATTTAATGAATAATACGTATTCTGGTCGATACAAAATTGTACATGGTTAATTCTTATGTACAAAATATAATAATTTTATTTATAAACATGTGTGTATGTCTAAGTTCCAATACATACGATTAAATATGAATAATTTATGCTAGTATATGTAGGCACGTGTGTGTGTATGTATATATTTGTTTGTAAACGGTCGAGACCAAAAACTCACAGATCATTTAAGCACCTACTAAAAGTAGAGATTATTAGCTGTTGTGGATAACAAAGTACTGCAGCGATTTCACTTTAAAAAAGTAAGTCACTGTCGGACATGCATTAATAATTCGAGGAAACTCATTTTTGGCAAGTACTATGTAATATTCAACACTCGATGTTCTTTATTACAAAATCAAACATGAAAACGTATTTATTTGTATCGAATAATCAGTTTTACATTATTGTTATAAATATACTTGATAAAAAATTTTTCAGTAAAAAATATTTTGACAAAACATGAAAACGTCCACGGTACAATGGATTCAGATAAGTCAGAAAGACGTAAAAAGCGCGGAATCTCACAATAAAATGCATCATCAAAAATAATGCAAAACACAGTATCGGTAACATTGTCCTTTGACAATACACAGGTTTGTCATTATTGATTGATACTCCATTATAATGTAAATTTTAATCTTTAGCTATCGTTATTGTGTTGTATTTGAACAAAGAAACGGTATGAATCCGGAGTAATTAAAATATTTAAAATAATACTGAGTCGATATATATCATGATTTACACAAACCCCGTTTATAAGTTATCCGTAACAGATTTTAAATATTAATATATTAGTTAAATTTTTTTTTGTATTACATTTTAAACGAAAAGAATTCACAATAAACATCATATTCATTATGTTAAAATTGTATTACAAATGACACAATCCTGTTATACACGTGACTGTATTTTACCAATTGATCGTATTCCATACGTTTAAATAATTGTTACTTCATTTAATATTCTATGTTACACAAATATGTAATTATTCATTGAGATCAAATGTATGAAGGTTTTAAAATATGATTTAAAAAATGTTTAGATTCTTAAAGGTGATCCGCAAATTTTTGTTTTGCAATCCAAAAATATAAAAAGGTACAATGCGTGCTGATAACAACATATAACGAGTGTAAATGAGTAATGTATTCGATACGAGATGATGGAAATGAACGCCATTATCATCAAAGGCCATGATACATATATTATTATGATTCAATTATTATCAGTATTTTTTGACTGATTATTAATTTATTGCTTTTTAAATATATTTAAAAATTAATTTAAAATCCATTGAAAATGTTTGCCAAGTATCCGGATAAATTATAACCTTTTTCCTTTGAAAATAAGTAATATCAATGATAATTAAAAGTATGTTTATAAATTGATTTGATAGATGAGCGTTATTCGAATAACTTATTATGACAAACAATTTTTAAATATGGCAGACAAATCAACGATAATTATTTTTATTATACCTCACTAGACAAGATGAAGATATTCTCTATAATTACAATCTATACTATAGAATTGATGTTATTTGCCGCTATCGATATCATAATTTATTAATAAAATATGAAATGTTTTATTAAAGGTAATTTTAACGTTTATAATAAATGCTTTTGTTCAACATTTAAAATACAAAGTATTAATAGAAAACATTTTTAAAAAGTTGATAAAAAAAAATGTGATATGAAGGTGAATAAATTCCTCAAACGAGGAACTCTTTTAAGAGTATAATCTTTTTTATAAATAACAATAATCAAATATCGATTATTGAACAAATAATACAGTATTTATAAGTGTTTAAAGTTTACTCATAAAAATTGAAATGTAGTTTATGAAATTTCTCTTCGCAACTTTTTTTTTCTAAACCTTAACACATTTTATAAATAAAGAAATCAATAATCGATTATTCCTCGTCAACAGTTTAAAAACATAATGTCGCAGTTTATTATTCAAAATGAATATAAAAATTATATTTGTATATATTTACGATTATCAAGATAAAATAAGTAGTTAAAATTTTTAATTGTTCATAAAAATATGCATTCATATAATTATATTATCTTTATTATATACTCTTCTAAAAAAAAAAAAAAAAAAAAAAATTAATAATAATAATTAATAAGACCTTAAATAAATAATGTAGTTTATAATACCTAATATTTATCTATATAAACTATTTAAATGTATTATATACTAATATGAATAACATAAGATTTGTAAAAAATTTAAACGTTAATTTATTACGTATTTTATTCTTATCATATACTTAATTTTATTTTTATTCTTTTTTATTTCAGAAAATATGATTCACATAATACGCTTTCAACTTTTACATATTTGAGATTTTATATCAAATCATAAATTGAACGAACTTAACTGAAACTGGTAGTATTAAGAATGGTTAATAATTACGATTAATATTACATGTACTCGCGTACGCTTATAAACGCAAACACACAAATAATACACATAACACTCACGACGAATATAGCATATGACACTTACACAAATAAAGTTTGATGACCAAAGGTTATTATAATAAATTACCTATCAGTATTTTAATAGTTATTTTACAAAAGTGTATACAAAACTCAAGTTATATTAATTTAATCTACTTTATTTTTATTCTTCGTTTGAATTTTATAATCGTTTACTCACATTACATTTTTCCTCCAACTAAAATATTACTCAAATAACTTTGTTACTCATATCATTGAAACTTAAGTTTTATTTCCAATTATATAACAACTTTAAGTGAATTGTAGGTATTATCGCTAAAAATTCCAAGACACTGTTACCAACAAATCTATTATTTCGCAGAACATTTTATGAGTCATACAATTTATATAAATTTACATCCCATATTTTTCAATAATCATAACTACACTCGTAGTATTCATAGGTCTTCGATGAATTATGTGCACTATATCGTTAAATTATTTTTTTTTAATTAATTTAATAAAATATATCTTTTGGTTTAATGTTAGAATAAAAAAAAAAATATATATCAAGCATATATATATATATACTAGCTGACCCGGCAAATGTTGTTTTGTTATATAAATTATTTCTAGAGAATATTTTGCTAGAAAAAAAAATAACTAATTTAATATAAGTGTGTAAGGATGTGGTGTATAAGTGGAAGAGATATGGAATGCTGTAAAGAGTGACGAAATATAAAAATGAAAAAACATCAAACGTTTATTTTTTTAATAATTTATTAAAATTGATCCTTTAAAATTATATATATATATATCGCCAATTATGACAATATTAGTAAAGAACAATATCAATCTCTTAATATATCAGAGTGTACAATATTTTTTTTATCCAATCTTTACCAACATAAACAAACTGGATGGTTCAAGAGCACGCAACGTATAATTATCCGAGTGGAAAACATGATGTGCTTAAATCTAAGCCACAGACAGACATCGTTTGGCCTTGAGACTTATTGATAGTCATTGCAAATGTCATTCTAATTGTAAATTGAAGTTATTTAAATTGTATTGATACATCTGTATCATGGGTTGGTAAAAACATAGATAGTTGGATAACTAAAAATAATGGAAAAACAAAAAGGGAAAATCTAGCATACGATGTTAAAGTGATATATTTTAAAATATCTTTTGGTCAAAAATTCGTTGACTATCTGGGTCCTATTTATTTTAATTCCATGCCAAATATTACTAAGAAGAATATAAAAAATAAACATAAAAATGTCAAAAAAACTGTTAATGACTGGCTAATATTGTCAATGGGGTTGTTATACAATATGTTTTACTCTATTTTAAGTGTTATTCTTTTGTTTGTATTTATATTATTTAATTACTATCTGTAAGTAATTTGTTGCTCTCTACTTTCAACACAAGCATTGCTTTTAGAAGGTAGATAATCTAAAAGTTTATTATGTAATTTTTATATTTATGTAATAAATAGATTCTATTTAAATAAAAAAAAAAAAAAAATCTGTAGGTATAAAAGGGATTCGCAATAATAATATATTTTCATCTCATAATTTGCTAGTTAAAATTATGCATTCGGTAATCTTTTTTAATTTTTTAATGACTAATAGCGTGCCGTCACACAACCGTGGTGGGTTCAAATTACGAAGCTAAATAACCGGAGATCCAACCTTCAGTTGTAAATAATGCGGTGGCATACCTGGTAAATCCAATGAGCTTAAAAACTCTGTTAGATAATTTACAGCTTCAGTAGCATCGACAACTGTATCAATAAATTTGTATGACACCAAGTCTCCTGGTAACTAATGTTGTATCTTGAAATTCAATTTGTTGACGTCCTTGTTTGCTGGTAAAATTGCTCATTCTGCCAGCCACTCATGATTTGTGTATCATCTATGTACATTGGGAAATATCTGGTCAATGAGAGCATCTTGCGAATCAATGATTGTGCAGATATTGGTCGGTAATTGTATGCATCTCGTTTCATCTATAGTAATTTTCCCATCACCGATATCTAACAACTGTTTTAAAAATTTTCCACACGCAGTTTTCATTGTTGAATCGCAAGTATCGTAAACGTTCGATTTCTATCTTTACATACATGTCGATAATAAATTATTGACAAAGCTCACAACATCGTAGAATAACGTTATCCTGATCGCATCTAATCATCAACCGATATGCCTAATAATCCTTTGAATTAACATTTTTGTTTATTTTCGCACCTGTTGTGGGATCTTGTTTAATATTTATGCGATGCCCGTTATTTAATAATAAAAATAAAATTAATAGTTTTTTAATAGTATCATTAAATAATTTATTTTCAATTTTGCAGTTATCGACCAGGTCAATAATTATTAAATTAAACTACGATTTATTAAATAATAGCACTTAGAAGTATAAAAAAAAATAAATAGAAACATATTCGCAGACCTATCAAATGTATATACAAAATTTCATTAAAATCGGTTAAGCCATTTTGGAGGAATATGGTAACAAACACTGTAACACGAGATTTATATATATATATATATATATATATAGAGATATATTGGTAAAAATTACTCAATTCCACTTAATTTTATTTCATTAAACACTAGAGACAAATGATCTACAGATGAGTAGAAAAAAAAATTGAAAAAAAAAAGAGATTTCAAATACTAATTTCATAACTTTTAATCATCTAAAAAATATTTAGGGTATTTAAAAACTTTAAGACCACATTAACGAGACATAAATAAAAACCAAATTTTTAATTTTAAAATCGGCCCTTTTGAATCGCATGTATTCTCTAATTATCATTTGTTTTCACCTCAGGTGCAAAATTTCGACCTTGTTACATGAAATTACATTTCAATATTATGTTCATGACGTTAATCTCACCATTATGTGACCTTTTCGCGAGCACCTGTATCTTAAACATAACTATTCAAATGATTGTAATTTGTATTCCCAGTAATCACAACATTTGAAGAGTGGATAAACAAGAGTAGAACTAAGCACACTGTTCATTTTACCAACTAATAGGCCTCGACACTAACGAGTAAATGAACGCATTAATCCTTTGGGTTTAATAATAAATCTGTCACTCGTACCGTTTCATGAAAAATTTTACCTGTATAATACAAACTTAAAAAACCAATAATTAAATCAAATAACTGTACAGATTACCTATACAATAAGTCCATTCGAAAAATTTTAATTTAGACCTACGGTGCCGTTATAATGATAATATTTTTCACAATTTATAGAACTCTAGGTAATTTATCTTGATTTATTTTTTTTACCATTCGAGTAAAAATATTATGATACGCAATAAACATTTCATCACGCTATTGTTGAGAATATAACTGGTTCAATCATGAATTTAAGAACCGTATGCAAATTTGAAACATCTTCTATTATTCCAGAATCCGTATTAAACGGATTTGAAACAAATTTGAAACATCTTCTATTATTCCAGAATCCGTATTAAACGGCGATTTATATAGGCAATTCAAGGGCATTTGTGTGTCTGGTAATAATTGTCATCGTCAACTTTTTTTTAATGTAACTATATTTTACAAAAAATCACAAAATATAATGTTATTTATTAACTAGAGAGAACTGGAATCTACATTAATATTTTGGTGATGATAAGATGAAATATACATATTATTTTTAAAAATAATCGCTGTTATTTCAATTTACTAATGTATAAATATACATCGATTTCTTAAGGGCCGGTTTCACCATTAAAGAGTTAAAGTCGAGATTAATTAACTCTGAGTTTATCAGTAACCCCAAATTATCATTATTTCAGTTTCACCACCAGTTTATAAGTGGAAGTTATTAAATCTCAGGTTAGCTAATTAATTCCTGGTATTAACCAGGATTCCCTCTCATTTTCCACTGATAGCATTGATAACACCGCTCATTATTGAATTGATAACGCTGAAAACGTTAACTTAAAATGTACATAGTTTTCGCTCGATTGCATTTTCGTCGTGTTCTAACTGTTAATACATACTATGAATACTAATACAAATATGAATGTTGACGACAAAAAAAGAAAGAGAAACGTAAATTTTAGCAGGAAGGAAGAGGAGTTGTTAGTTGAATTGGTGACTAAGTACAAGCATGTACTTGAAAATAAAAAAACCGATGCCATCATGTGGAAGAAAAAAGAAAAATGTTGGGGAAGGCTTGCCGATGATTTTAATAGCCAAGGGCTATTAGTACCACGTACTATAGTAAAATTGCAATTAAAATATAAAAACTTAAAAAAAATTGTGAAAAAAAAAAAGTGGCGTTATAAGATAAGTGCAATTTTGATTTCAATTGTGACAATTTATACATATCTCTGTAGAATATTTATTTTATTTTATTTTTTTATGAATTTAAGATTGGAACGTCAAAAAACAGGAGGTGGAATGGATAAATCGACAGCTCTGAATGAAATAGAACATAAAGTGAAGGAGATGATACAACTTTCAGTTGATGGTAAGCCTTCTTATTTTGACTGTGACACAGAAGATGACATTGAATCTTCTGTTTTTGTTTGTGATTCTGAAATAGATGACATCAACAATATAACCAGTAAATTCATTATTTTATAATAGTTTATTATTATTTTGTGTATTTTCTACCATTCTAACACATACTATTTTTTTCAGATGCTGATTTTGATATTGGCAATACAAACTATATAACTGGTATAGTAAATTTACATATTATAATAGCACACACAAAAATATTTACAATAGTAACTTTGTACATTGTTTAGTAATACTAAATTAGTATAATAGTACAGAAAAATTAACTTAAGTATTAAATGATTATATCAATTAAATAAAATTAATTAAGTTAAAAAACATTATTTTATTATTTTATAATAATTAATAGTATAATTAGTAATTTTTAGTTATAGATGTCCCCAGTAATTGTGAAACTACTAATGTTAAAGCTGAAAGTAGCAGCTCCCATTTTGGTATGTAAAAGTAAACTTGTCAATAATCAAATTCACAACAAAACAATATATGTATACTAATAATACTAATAATAATTTGTCAGGTCAAAGTGTCAGCCAATGGAACGTGGTAACTCCCCAACATCTGAAAAATGTAAAGAGTATTCCTCTCAGAACAAGCAGTGAGTTTAAATCAATCCTAGATAGTATTTTTATAACATAATTTTACCTATTATATTTTAGAAAAACATTTCAAAAGCCGATCTGCCGAGGCAACAAACCTTTTGCAGCAAAAAGGCCGTCTACTTGAGTTGAAAATAAAATGTTTGGAGCAAGAAGTAGATATAAATAATGTAATTAAAAGGAACGTTCTTTTAAAAGAAGAAAAAATGAAGTTGCAGATAAATATTCTTAAAAAAAATTTAAGTTAATTATAGTTATTATAGTTAAATGGAACAAAATATTAAGTTTTTATTTGTTATATTAGTTGTTTATTATGTTTATATATGTATACATATGTATATACCTTAAGCCATTGTTATTATTTATGAAAAGGTAAAAGTTATTTTTTTTTTTTTTTGTTATTTTATCTAAAATATATTTAAAATAAAGTTCCTAAATCTTAACTTTAATTTCTATTTGCTTACCATATAATTATTTCATCTTAAATTAATCTGTAAATTGGCAAAGTAATCCTCAATCAGCCCATTTCTAGCTTGCCTACCTCTGTTAGTAGTTCTTGTAAAATTTAAAGGGTTATTTTCACCCATATTATCATTGGCGTTGTCTTCACTTGGCCAATCATTTGGAATGTCATCATGCATGTCGATACAAATGTTATGCAGAACAGCACATACAACTATTATTGCTTGTGCATTAATCAATTGTACTGTTAATCCTTTGCTTAAAACAGGAAACCTTCATTTTTGACAACACCAAAACATCTATATAAAATAATTAAAATTTTTAAAATAAAATTATTTTCTTATGTGAATGGAATGGTAAAGGTAATGTCACATTTTAATAAAAATAACAATTGTATTTATAATTCTAATTAATTGCATAATTATATCAAAAATATTTAATTGTGATTTACCTTTCTATTACATTACTTGTCCTGATGTGGCTTTCGTTGTACAACTGCTGGCTTTGTGTAGAAGGGGTCAGCAGAGGAGTCATAAGATAGGGCTGAACTTCGTAACCACTGTGACCTAGGAGGTATCTTTTTATGAATCCCATTTCAAATTTTTGTTTAACATTAGAGTTATCAAAAATGATTTGATCATGGCATGACCCAGGCCATCTAGCCACTATGTCCATAATTTTCAGCCATGGATTACATATACATTGTGTATTGATGGAAAAAAAACCCTTTTCTATTCCTAAACGTTTCTGCATTATTTCCACCTATAAGTTATGACCAATAATGCTAAAAAAAAAAAAACAGAACAGTTAATAATAACAGTAAATTTCCATAATATTTATACTTTATGACTACCTGGTGATTGAATTTTTATGTGAGTGCAGTTCACGGCTCCAATCACTCTAGAAAATTTACTTCGATTGTAAAAACCAGTGACTACCGTCCTAATATCATTATCATTAAAAGGGAATGAAATCAATTTTGACCTCTGTCTGGCTATAGCTCTACAAACTTGGTGTACATATCGACAGGCTGAGGTTCACTAACCCCAGCAATAAAAAAATAAGTCAGCAATAGTCAATAAGAATGAGCCCGTAGCAATATACCTCAACATCATATAAAATTTACATGGAGGTAATATTGCTCTGTTCCTGAAACAATATAACAATATATAAGGAAATGAAGCAACAAAGATTTTTATTATATTGTTTTCCATCCAATAACTATTTTTAACTGTAATTAAAAGGTACTGTAGCAACTTACCTTTGAGACGGAGGAGATATTTCTTTTTCTATCAATCTCAATATTGTGGAATATGTTGCTTTTGAAATTCGAAAACGATTTATGAATTCATAATCATCATATAATTCTAAGTAATTGACCCTTTCGTAAAAGATTCGCGATCTTCGTTGCATCGCAATAATGATGTCGTCGTTATCGCTCTCACTCTCGTCATCAAATAATATTCTATGATACATTATAATAGTATCTTCACAGGCAGAAAAATTGTATGCAAAAACGAAATATTCAAATACGACACACAATAATCATTCTTGAAAGCAAAAAATGTGTTAACAGTGATAACACGTTTTAATATTGTTGTTTGAACTAAGAGTTATCTCTTAACACTCAAAAATATTAGGAGTTAAAATCTGGGAGTTAAGATTTTCGATAACTTGATGTTACCCCTTAAATCTAAGTCGTGAAATTATTTTTTGAATTAACCTTGAGTTATTGGTAACTTGCACTTTAACTCTTGTTGGTGAAACCGGCCCTAAAAGATCTAAATTAAATATAAACTACAGGTATATATGAAATATAATAAAAAAATGAGTAGGTAAACTCATTTAATTTGAAAACTGCACTTACCAGTCCATCGATCATAACTCAATTATGAACTCCATTTAAAGATTATAGGTAATCATCGAGATCATTCTGTAAATTTAGACATATTTAAAAATTAATTTTTATGTTATAAATAATAATCTGAGGAGTATGACAAAAGTAGTGCGAGTGCATTAAAATGTACAGTCACATTTCGATTCATTCTTAAAATAATCGGGAATTATTGATGTTAGTGGGTTATGAAGGGTTATGTATTTTCAATGTAAGCCGGAAGTAGCTAGAGTTCGAAGAAAATCATGACATTCTGTTGCTACGCCCAGATAATCACTAAACCCAGTTGAATATAACAGATTTAAGGAGACTATGTCAATTTATTTATAATCTCCACCAAGTTTAGTATTATCTTTATTTACACAGGAAAATTTAGTTAAATATTTTCAATGATATTTTTTTTTCCAGTAAATATTTATCAAGGACTTACAAAAACTATACACTGACAGTTTATTGAACAAATTTCGAAGTATTAGAAATTCAACTAATTATGAGACTGATTAAACGACAAAAAAAAGCAAGTCTCATAAAACAAGTTTTTGATGTTAATACATATCGATAACTTGAATTCTTAAATTGTATATTGAAACAATAATCCTCAATAGATTATGGATTTCGTTTGAAAACATGTAACGTCTAAATTCTGTGTCTCTGACATTTACCTTGAATCGTATAAGAATTTAGGTAAAATGATCGTACACGAAATAAAATGATAGAAAAATACCGATAAATAATATTTTAAGGCATATTAGAAAGTTAAAAAATCAAATATCATTTCCCTGACAAAAAAAAATTGAAAGGAATAATCAATATGAATGGAAATTGCAAATTACAAGGATAATTTACATCTGACATTTAAAATTTAGAGAAAAATTATAATCCTTTTAAAAAAAAGTTAAAAGTACTGCCGAGGGAAATGGTAAAAAAATTAAGTTAGCCACAAAATAATATTTAAAATTCAAGAATTACATTTGAAACGGATTAAAATAATACTCATGACCTAAAAGTAATAGTTATTATTTACCGAAAATATGGAAACTATTGTAATACAATAATACATACAATGTAGAAGTGTTTTACGACAAAAAAACTTCGTAGCTATTGTATTGTAATATAACTTGTAGTCGGGTACTTATCACAAATCGTTAGACGTATGTTAACATTAACACATTTAAATAACAATATATCATATTACATTTACTATTTTTTCGGAACGGTGATACGCGTAGACCATATTCGTTCGTGCAACCATTTGAATAAAAATATGTTTTTATTTTTCCACGAAATATTATTGCAAATCCCACCACCTGATTGTATAGTCGAATAATGGATGTGAGTGTATGAGAATACTCATTGTAAAAAAAATGATATTGCAGCAATTATAATTAAATATTATCGATACTTAGCAAAAATGCCGTAAACACAACTTGGTAAGAAAGATTGCTGTATGTCTTATTTCATTTACGGAAGTTTTACTAAGCACTTACTCATATTCTATATTTACGGCGTTGTTGTTTAGGAAACATGTCGTAATAATGCCGTATCTAATAATTGTAATAAGTTGTCAATAATTTTTTTTAATTATAACTAATAATGAATATAAATAATATAATAAGGAATTATTTCTTCAATTATTAGTGATCAGTACATTTTCGTATGCTAAATAAAAAAGCCGTAACTGAAATTATGGTGTTTTTGATTAGTAAACAATTCTAAATACTTGATAGCGTTCTTAGTATAAATATCAAAATCACAATATCTCAATGAAATTAAATATGAAAATAAAATTGAATAGTTCCATTGCATTCATCAGGTATTTTACTAAGATAAATTATGTATTTTACTTTGAAAAGTATTATATTTATGAAAATAAAACAACCAATAATCAATAAACATTAAAATGAATTCTACTCAAAATGGCATGTAGGAAACTCACAGCATTCTTCCTTAACAGTGCAGTATACTTGTACATCTTTTTTTGGGTAATCATTCAATGTGGTCTACTGATAAACGTTATCAAGGGTTTACGGATACACACCTAATTTGTGTTTCGCCACAGTGAATATTAAACAGACATTATAAATTCTCGTTAACAGTTCGATTTGAACGTAATATACTCTGAAAACTTCAAACAATTAATTCGAGTATCCTATTAGTTTTAACTGACATAGTAAACACAATCACTACTCAAACAAGATCTTAAAGTGTTTCTAGAGCTGTACACGATATAAATTTCCATAATAATTTTACTTAACTATTTACAAGACCCGAAAACGTCTGTTTATAAATAAGCTCTATATATATATATATATTTATATATATATTTATACAAGTATCTTATGGTACCGAAACGATTCTGAACGGTAAAAGGCATCTGGTCTCCAGAGGTTTGTGCCCACGAAATACGAACTTATAACTATGTACCTACATAACTACCGAGTGATTAGTTCCGCTAGTTAATGTAATAGTAGTAACATAAATAACTATCACGGTTCACGGTGTTAAAAAGACGTAATAATTTATATTTGGGATAACGGTTAGGTTATTTAAAAACTATTCAACATATAATCCGTAGCATAAACTAAAATATAAGTTTCATATAAATTTAAAATACTATTTTATACTGTTAGGTATCTTTGAAAAGTCAAGTGTAGCATAAATAATAGTTGAGAATAAACTAAGATACTTCTAGAGCAGAACTACATTTTCATTCTGAAATTAAATCAGTTATAATATAAGATTCCGTATTTAATTCAGTTATAAATTCAATCCTATCTTAGGTCAAATTAACATACCACCTTATCAGATTTTTATCTATATAGCGCCACAGTAGAAATGTCATTTTCCGGTTGTCAAGGATTTAGAATATAATTACGAAATGGTTAAAATGTAATAAGATTATCACGTAGTTAAGCATCTTCCTGATTCCTGACTTCTCCGAAAAAAGAGGTATATTTTTTGTTTTAAAAATATAATTAAAAATAACATTGCTATTTCGGTTGTTTAAATTGCTTTACTTTATTAATTCATACAGCTATTTGATTACAGTTTTCAACCAAAAGATTTACTACCAGTAAATCGTGAAATATGCATTGAATTTTTCTAACTTGTTAATTCAGTTATTGTTTGTATTTTATTTTTTTTTTTTAACATTTTTTAGTATAATAAATAGTTTTAAACATTTAATTAAATTTTTCTCTTTTATATAATTTAATTCGAGGAATGAGATTTTAATTGTTATTTTTCAATTCCCTAAACATTTTTTTTTCTAATACAAAGGAAGAATTGATGAAAAATCGTAAATAATATTACATTTTGTTCATCAATCTTATTTATGTTTTATGTTGTTGAAATATATCCACATATTATTACAATGTAACTTTTGCTTCACCATTATGTATTGAAAATGTTTTTCCTGAGATAATTTTGTCAAATATATTCATATTTATATTCTTAATCGAGTTACCATTATCAAGTAACTATAGTTAATATAACTTATATAACTTAATAAGTTAATATAACTTCAGATAATAAATATAAAACTGAAAATCTAGAAATTGTTACTAATCTCTCTCCACAATAACCTGTTCATCTAAATCGTATAAATACGAGGTGTGAAAATCATATGGATCCCAAGGAATATATTAATTTTTGTTAAAAATTCAGATGAATTGACTAATCCAATATGTATACGTAATTTTTACGTTTAAAATATAAAACGAGATTGATTTCTTATACGATTATTGAATGGATAAAGTGTGTGCACAATCAATGATTCGAAACTGGTCACCAATGGATTTGTTTACAGGACGGGAAAACCAAATGGAAAGAAGAAACTGCCAACCGTACTGATAAAGAATCATTTAAATATACCGTGAATATTAAAAACATCAAGTGGTCCGAGTTGCTTATTGTTGTTAATAAAAGATGAACAGATTCAATGAATTATATGTACATAGACAACTACACACTATGAACAATATTTATGTACATACAATATTTTATATAATATGGATAATAATTGGGTGACAACACATAAACGTAAAGACCGTTTTATTCCATTTTACGTGCATTACGGGTGACTGCACTGTTTTGTACTATATAGATCGGATTCTTAGTGCTAGTACCCAATAAGAGGAGGAAGGTAGTTATTGATTTTTCTATAGCTGGTATCGTTCCCGTCCACCACGTCGTGAAATAATCGTTGGTATGTAAGATATCGTTCTAAATATTTCTTCTCGCACACCGGCCCCGATCTACAACGTACGATTTCACCGTGAGTTCAAGATGAACAACGGTACACGTATCGCGCATGTACGTCTTGTTAACGGTGATATGTGCGTAGTAATTTCGGACCATTGTTTCGGACGCGTTCGAAATAATTCATTAGCCCCGTGGACATTATGGCCACGGCTGTCAGATGGACACCTGGAATGATTATATATAATTCAACAATTGTATACAGCTCAGACATGGTTGCGGACACGGGAATGTGCTTAGCGAGTCGTGCGCTTAGCGACGCGGGGGAGGACGCAACCGTATGCGGTTGAAGTCATCGGACGGGAGGAATGTCGTGGTCCCGTTAAAAAAAAGTTAGGGGCGCGACCGATATGAGTGGGCTGCAGGTTCACTCGGCGTGCGGAACGAGACGAAACTAATATTAGTTATAATATGATATATTATTTGGTCGGTGCCACAGAACTTGCCGTATCCTAGTGGTTTTAGTAAAAATTCGACTGAAACGAGTAAAAATCGTTGTATTATGTTTTATGTTAGTTATTATTTTTGACACTAAATCGGTTACTCTGATAAATCGTTTTCACTTACATCACTGATATCTAGTGATGTTCATTGATATCGTTTAATATATCTTCGATAAGATATTATGATGTCGCAATACGAAAAAAATTTGCTAACACTTTTTTTCCATTCTTAATATCGTAGACAAAAACAAAATGTTTTTGAATACTATTTCATATTTGACATAATATGAAAAAGAAGACTAATTAAATTTAATCTCTTATAATAATTATAATTTCTGTATAATTAACTGTGAATGTTAAATAAATAAAAAATTGAAATTTTAACGATCTGCTATTCATATGGTTTTAACGATAAATCTGTGGAAATTGGTATATGGTGGATATTTAATGAAAATATCGATATTGTTATACAACACAATTTAGTGATTTCGATTCCATATTTGTTGGCAATCGACTTAGTTATTTTTTTATCTCGGAAACAAGAATAGTAGGCCCCACTAAGACTCTCGTTTGGGGGGACCGGGAGTCTAATTTATAACACAAGCATCAACATTTTAGTATACATTTTTGTAAAATCTGAAAATTAAACTAATAGCTTACTGAAATATATAAACTTTTAACTATATTACACAGAACTTAAAAGAAATTTAAAACTTACAAAACTTAAGCTTAGAAATTAATAAGTATAATCAAAATCGGATTACTCTTAATATATTTATACAAAGAATCTGTGAAATCATACTTATCAACCAATGTGTTATATCTCTATTAGAATTAATAGGGTTTGAATTTAATAGATTTTCCGGCAACATGTTTGCAATTTTAGATCCTGTGGTTCAAAATTGCAACTCAGCTGATGTTTTATTGTTTCGGTTTCTCATAAATTATTTTTTGCAAATCTTGTATTGACAGTATGCGTGGTGTGGTTAAGTAATTTATGTTTTTTTTATTGGGGAAAAATTGATTTGTATTTTTTCTTTGAGTTACGCAAGAAATCTTTCGTTGGCAGATAATACTTGTAGAAAATATCTCCGAAATGGAACAATACACGTGGGTTACATGGCAGTACTTGGATTTATGTCAGGTTTACTTCTATAATTGTGTGCCCCGTTGTCATCAACTTGACAAATATTGAATTGGACGTGTTTTGTTCTATTTTTTATGTTCAAAATATATTTCTCAGGTAAATAAAACCAACAGCTAAAAAATTGCCAGATTCACTAATGAAGCGTACACGATATGAGGAGACCATGATCACCAGAGTACGATTCAGATATAATATATACACGCATTCACATATAATATGTAAGGAGTCCAAGCCCAGGTGTGAAACGTGTCTTCGTGAAATCGATGTTAAACACATACTCTTAAAATTTCCCATTTACCAGGATTACCGATTAAAGTCAAATATAAACATCACCACACACAAAGAAACATTTGATCCCGGTCAAGAGAAAAAAAAAACAATATTCATCAATCTATCCGATCTGTCAGATAACATAAGAACAATGAATCAACAAAACCACAATTTTACAATTAAGTAAAATATTAAAAAACAATGTCATAAGAGAAACGTATCTTTAACGTGTACTTGAAACCTTTAAAAAAAAAAAGTTTATATTTCTATTGAAATAATCAAAATTATTAACTACAATAACAATTCTTCAGATAAGTATGTAAACAAAAACGCGAAAAAAAACTGTAAAACCATTATTAAAAGTAAGCCAATTTTTTTTTTTTTTTTATAGCTAACTTTTCAATTATGTTAAATAAAGGTTATGTGAAGTCCTTATTTTTTTTTTTTTTTTTTTTAATTTAAATTTAATGTGTTTTAATTAAAAAGATGTAAGTAAATTAAAAGTAAGAAAATTGGTTGGTAATAAGTAAATACGGTTATGCCAGTTTATAATAACGATTTTCTAACACTATAGCACCTGGGTTGACGAAAAAGTTGAGTTATTATTATATAGTGTGCCACTTATTGAAGTTTCTTCGGATATTATTTGGTTTTAATCGCGAAATTCTACATTACATTGAAAGTTCGATTTCTCTATAAATAAATTCTTTATCAATACAGTTATATTCATCTTATATCTTTTAAAATAATAACAACCAATATTTACCATAAAAAAATCGTACTCGAGCCGTAATATCCATTATAGAATAAGATTTTTGATTATTTTCTCGAAAGACAGCAAATATTTTTAGAAACTTTGTTTTATATTAAAAATATTGTACCTCTAAAAATTAATACATATAACCAATATGATGCCAAACCATTTGCTAAATTTATCTTTACTGCGTTTATAATTCAGAAATTAACGCAATAATTCACTATATGATTTATCTGAGTGTATATTCCTCGACCACTCCAATCATTAACGCTTGACAAAAACCATAAGCTACTGGTTTCATACCAAATGTTCTTAAATTCGAAATTTTCGAAAAAATATAAAAATATGAATACAAAATCTTAAGAAACCACTACAATTTGAAGAACTCAGTTATAACTTCAAGTTTAATCAAAACATTTTAATGTTCCACAAAATTGGAAAAATAAAAATACCATATATTTATGTATTTTGTTGTTATTATTCGCGTCCGTTCAATATTTTACCAAAATTAATCATTTATCCTTGTTAATTGTTGTTATTTGGGTTTTTGACTAAAAAAAGCAATAAAAAATATAGATATTTTAGGCATTATAGATTATGATTAATTTATTAATAAAATACATAAGTTATTAATCGTTCAACATTTTTTTAAAATAATCAGTAATCGTGCTTAAAATTTGTAATCCTTAATCATCATCATCAAAAATACCGTATAATTACAATTTTATATTAGGTGATATACATTATTTTAATAATATGTAGTATATTATATACTATATATTATTAAAATTAGGGATTTACAAAACGTTTACTATTTATACATTTTAATGTAACTTATTATCGGCCGATAATAGGTTAGTACATATTAACTGTAAATATGCTCTTACTTGGACAATACATTTCCTTTTTTCGTTATCTCTATCTATGGGTAGATTTCCGTCATGTTGGAAATTAAGCTACATCTTTCCAATTTTCAAATCAGGAAACAGAAATGATATTCAAAATTATAGACCAATGTCTAAATTAAACATATTATCTAACTATTCGAAAAAACTGCTTGAACCTAAAATTACATCTTCACTTAATATTGTACTGTCCAACACGTAACACGGTTTTTGTAAATCTAAATCAAAAATAACGAATCTGTTAATATTTAACTCTGATCTAGTAACTACAGTTCATGAAAAAGGATAAATTTACACAGATATTAGAAAAGCATTCGATAGTGTAAATTATGATTTATTAATATCGAAATTAGAACATCTAGGGGTAACTCATCATTTGTTAACTTGGTTTAAATCTTATCTTTCAGAAAGAAAATAGCAAGTTAAAATAAATAATTTTATTTCTAACATAATCGAAGTCACATTAGGAGTACCTTAGGGCAGCCATTTATCCGCAATCTTATTAAATATATTTATTAATTATCTTCAATACGTATTTACCAATTGTAAAATTTTGTTATTTGCAGATAATTAAAATTATATTTATCTATTAATTCAATCGATGATTGTAATAAATTACAAAATAACTTGATGAAATTTAATAATTGGTGTCAAAAAAATTTATTACATATAAATATTTCAAAAAGTTCTCAAATAACCTTCACTTAATGTAAAAATTCTATAACTTTTAATTACTTTATTGAAAATAATATCCTAAATATAAACAAACATATAAAAGATCTTAGTATAATCTTATCTAGTGACTTAACGTTCAATAAACATATTACTCTCATGTGCAATAAATCAACACGTATATTTGGATTTTTAAAACAAAACTGTAGTGAATTTAATGATTCGATTTGTTTGAAATCATTATATTGTTCCTTAGTTTATTAATTAGTTGAATATGGATCTATTATATGGAGTCCTTACCAAACTGGCTTTGTGGATAAAATTGAAATTATACAGAAACGCTTTCTCCATATGATGCGATATAAGCTTAGAAAGACCAATACTCCATCTATTGAATTAGCTAAGGAACTCAACCTTCACTCCCTAGTGGATAGGCAGTTTAATAATATTTTTTCCCTTTATAAATTATTAAATAATAAAATTGATTGTCCCGAGCTCTTAAAAAAATTCCACTGAATGTACCACTCCACATTCTCCGCTCTACAAACACCTTTTATGTAAAACCGAAAAAACAAAACTAGTCATTATGCTTCCTTTAATAGAATTCTCCTAAATGGTAATTCCATTAAAAACTTTGACTATTTTCTTGACCATCCAAATGAGTTAAAAAATGTACTAATTAATCACTTATAATCATTTACATTTATAATTTATATGTTCAATACTATTGGTTTAAAAATATTTCAACTCTGTATGTACTTAACAGTGATTATTTATCTACATATTTTACTAATGTTAGCTATATTACTTAAATATCTGTTCTCTTTGCCTCGAAGGGTGTCATTATTTATTGTAAATTGTTCTTTTTACAATAAATTATTATTATTGTTATTATTATTATTATTATTATTATTATTATTATTATTATTATTATTATTATTATTATTATCATAACTGCATTTATATTTGTATATTCTTAATGCCCTTGAATTAAAAGCAAATACGTATATTATTATAAAAATCTTATGATTTTTAAGTTATTTATTATTATACTTTTCTTTTTATTATTGAATTATTATTACTGAGATACCTATCCGAATTAATTAAATTTATTATTAAAAAGAGTATTCCTAAAAAACTATATGTTTTGATATTGTTATATATATTATCGTTATATCTTTCCGTAATATATAACAACTATGTATTGTTATATAATCCCTATATAAGTATAGGATATATATAATACTCTGCATTGGTCAATAAACTGTATAATTTTAAAAATTGAATCCTCAAATATAACTATTATTCAGCTTAAAACTGTTAATGCAATATCATTAATCATTAATTATTAAAATTAGTTGTAATTACAAATTAACATATTTTCTAAATTAATCAACTTCGTAATTTTATTATTAATATAATCATTTAAAATAATTATAAATTGTGATAATTGTTAACATTAATTTATTTTACGATAAAAAGTTACAAATTGTAATCGTAATATTTAATCATTAAACAGATTACGATTTGTTCAACTCTGCATTTATGTATACGATTAACACAGAACTACAATAACAAGTTAAAAAGTTGGTAATGATTCACGTTACAATCGAACAGTTAAATTGTAATAAAAATCAAGCAGATAAATTATCCGCTTTTATTGTTGGACGAAAAGCATAAAACAATTCAATTGATACGTGTACATATATTAATTTTAATTTATGTTTTTCAAAAGTAAAGCACGAAGGATAAAACCAACTGTCATTCACAATGATCGCTTTGGTGTTATACAATGTGACAATAATACCATTAACGGTAATAGTTAGTTATTTACTTAGGTTAATTGAAATGTATACACATTTTCGTATACCTAAATAATATAATGACCGTAAAAATATCTTGTCGGAATAGTTATTTGCTAATGTACTCGTACATAAATTATTTTTGAAATGAAGCTAAATTGGTGTAAATGAAACTACATATATTTATGTATATATAAGAATCATTATCATCATAACCTAGTGAAAGACATATATGATTTAATATATTTGCTTTAAAGACTTCGTTAGTAAGAAACTATGATATTACAAAATATTATAAGCTATTTATCACGATATCTCGTTAATATTTTTGGAATATTGATCGATTACGAAGCTAATGAAATTGTATATATTACATTCGCTTAAAGTACATCGTATTTCGTCTGAACACTAACTGCACGAAAATATTATAATAATATTAAGACTTATTTTCACCATCGTTCCCGGACACGTTATTAATTGTTCAATACATGGTATTCGCTAAGATTAATATATATGATGGATAAATGTTCATAGACGAACAAGTAAATTATAACTTAAAATACCTACCGATTTCTAAAATGAATTCCGTTATTCTTATAGACTACAGACACTATAATTTATTGTCATTTACTTCTACAGTGTGCCGTACTTATCATAAACCTAATCATAATGTGTTTGTGAAAGCAAATCGTCCAAAAAAATTATAGGAAAATATGGTATTGACGTTAATAGCGGTAACTCCTAAATTATACATATAGGTATCACAAAGATAATTGAAAGTTTACCGCATCAGGTAATAAATATTGATTATCACTTTTCCACTGCGCAGGCACGCAGTAGCAGTTTTATGCCGAACAATGTAATACTTTTAAGCAACAACAGAAACGTATTCTTATTATTATTCTTAGTATATTATGAAATTTTAAAGTATATCAGAACGGTAGGATTCCGCATTTCTTATTACTCGTATTTAATGCAAGGATATCATAGTGCTCGGAAAAATGAAATATAAAGCTATAATAAATGTGTATGATATGAAATATAAATGGAAAAGACATAAAAATTCATTGCATCAATTCAACATTTTGAAAATACTTTGGATCTAATTTTTTGTATTCTTATTATTATGAAAAATGGTTCGCTAATGTAACATGTAATTTATTCAAATTTACGTTGGTTAAATAATTTTTTCCACGCATCAATTTTTATTTCGTTCATAACATTAACCGGAAAACATTGACAAGTGACTAATTAGCTTAGTGTTATTTTCCAGTTGTTAAAACCGAACGGGATTAAAGTAACTGACGTTATTGAGAATAATGTATTAACAAAGCGACATTTTACATGTTTTATAAAAGGAATACAAACGAGCCATATTAAAAATTGTATGAAAAAATACAAAATATTAAAACATTTAAATTTATATATTATACAAAAACATTTTACGAACTTGCATACTTTGTGTATTATGTTTTGATTATACAGTTGAAAAACCACGTGTTAGTAAACCTAGAGTCTTTGTTTTTTTTCTTTTATCTCCCATCTTCTATTTTATTCATAAGGATTGTATCAATGTAAGCAGGTGACAACACTATTTTCATAAATATCATAATACTAAATAAATAATGATATCAAAAAACATCACAACGAATATTACGTAAACATTTTTACAAAAAAACACATCTTCAAGTATTTTGTTCTTTTTTATTTGAATTCATACAAATATAAATTCAGAAAATGGTCCTCTCAAAATACGACAAATTATATTATTTTTATTTTAACTATCACATTTTACTTTCATTAGTTATTAGTATTTTTATATTGTTAAATCGTGTATATATTATTAGATCGATTCTTTTTTTTTATATATTTTAGTATTGGTTTTTTCTATAATATATTTAACATTTAAAATATTCAGAGAATTCAGTTTATATCGTATTAAGCAAAGTATAAATTTTAATCACAACACATATTGAACTCTTAGTATCGAAGTTCATTTTTGAAAAATACACAAACAAAATCTATATTAATTGTTGTAACAGTAACGATATATAAAAAACAGAAACAATTTATATCTGTAGATTAATATTTAAAAAGTGAAGCAATTCAACATTTACCAATATCTTAAATATTTACTGTGAAATTCGTATCAAATTGAAAACTGTATAAATGGAAATAATTAAAAACATAATAAATTCTTTTAATTTCTGATTCCATTACCTTTTTACACTTTTTCTTACAATGTTTTCAAAATTATTTAATCTTTGTTCGTTTTTAATTTATTCATAAAATATCGTACTTCGCTAAAATTTAATTTTTCTGTTTGCAATAGACTTATTTTCAAGGACAAAATAAATTCTAGAGTCTCTGAGAGAAAATGTTTTAAATGTTTCATAAGATGTTGTCTTTTATTTGAAACGAATAAAAGATCAGAACTTGTCAAGATTCTAATCAAAACATCTTCCAGGATAGAAATTTCTAAACATTTCCCTGAATATATTTTTCTATGGTAAACTTAAATTTATAATTTTCAACAATTTACACGAAAAATCGCAAAAATGGTGAATAATACGCAAAATAATCATGGAATCAGAATAGGTGAACACGAGATCCGGTAGGGTCTTTGCACGTCAGGTTGACATTCAATGTTATATCCTATTGTTCATCATCCCAATAGACATTTTACAGGACATTATTATTGTTAATTTTTAATATAACTGTATATTGCTTACTACAAAATCTTTGGTTTACTTTATTGGACAGAACTCATATGTTATTGTTTTTATAATCGGGTTCGATTAGTTGTTTACCTTTATCATAAATATTATCTGTTACCCAATTCAAACACGCCCCATTTTTTAGTCACCCAACTTTTTTTTCCGCATACTCGAAATTTGTTGATTGCTAGACCTTTTTCGATTATTCGGCAATTTAAATCGTCGAGTACTTGACTTATCTCTCAAGTACTCGAATTTTGAACTCTACTCGACAAAAAAATAATATTCTTCCAATTCCATTACATTATTTCAATTTATAAACCTATGTAAAAATTATCTTTAATATTAGTGGTGGGTCTAACCTTGATTTTTTAAATCGAACCGAACTTGAACTGAACCGAATCTTCATATTTTATATTGAACCGGACCGAACCGAATCTATTATGATTTTAAGTCGAATTTGAACTCGAACTCAATTCTTTTTATCATGTACATTGTACCTACCTACAAATTAAATCAACCGTAATTATTAACTACTATTGTATTTTAAGTTGTCGTATTACCTTTTCTACATTTTAACTCTTAAGTCTAAGTAATTGTATTATTTAAGTTACATTTAAATTTTAGATAATTTCTTATTATTACTATTATTTTTTAAAACCAGTATTGTGCTCTCTCGTGTTGTCTTTTAGCTTATAAAATATTCATTGAGTATTGAGTATTGAGTGTAATATAACAATACAATCAGTAATATAAAAAAAAAATAGTAATAATAACTATAATTCACAAATATAAAATGATTAGTAGAATTTATAATGTAAAACGTAAGTTGTAAACATGTTTTTATTAACAGCACAGTTGCGGTATCGGAATATCACCATGGATTTACCCAAAATAGATTTTAACCTCTATAATAAATATGATAAAAACAAAAATAGTTAATATATAAATGTAGATACACTGCCTATATTGGCGATAAATAACTTATTAAAGTTCTGGTCGGTGGAGGGTGAATGTGTAACATGCGAATGGAGAAATAACATTATTATTATAAATAATGCATAACGTGCTCTTTACAGATTATCACTTTCTATTGCTAATAGTTTAATTATTTAAAAATAATTATTAGCAAATTTTATTTTTCAAAAATAACTTTTGAAGGATTGAAGAAATATTTGGTTTTCGAACTATCGTGACCAGTAAGTCTGGTTCGACAAATATTTTTAAGTTCGATTTTCGAACAGTAAAAAATGCTCGATAGTTTGGTTCGATTTTTTTTCATGCCGAGTTCGAATTTCGAACCGAACATCAAGGGTTAGATTCGGTTTGGTTCGAGATTTGAACAGTTCGACCCATCACTATTTAATACCTATGATTACCTATGATTAGCACAATACAGTCATAGTATGAACAGATATTATTTTGTATCCTCATATAGTTCTACTGCCACACTTGTAAAATTTGCAGTATAATAAGCTAATAAATTACGTTTTCTTATGTTTTACTTGTATTAGTTTTTTTTTTTTTTTGTAATAGTAATAGATTCTAGTTTATACTTATTACCTTTTGATGTATAATTGAAGGTGTATTAAATTTTACACAATATAAGCAAAATTATTGTAAGTTCAATATTTTTGTAAAAGAAAAAAAATGCTGAATTATACTTCTATAAAAAATGTTTATAACTCGGTTTGGTTCAGATTTCTTTGAGTAATTATAAGTTAAATTCAGGTTCTTAATACTCTGACAATGTTCCGTTCAACATCAAATTATCAAATCTGACCTATCACTGAACTTGAAATGTAATTAAAAGTTACCAAAGTCAAGTTTGAATTAACACCTAATCGATGTCCAATTTGATTTTCTCAGAACTGCAGATCTTATATTGACAAGGTCGGTGATAGTCCAGTTTTTATTGACATCGACTTGCTCAAACCTCAGCTTACAGCTTACAAATGTTTACTGCAGTAGTATTACTGTGCAGGGTTTTCACAACAGTTACAAAACTCCGGAGTTCGGTTTCAGATATATTGTTTGATAACCGAAGAAAAAAAGAAATTTCCATTAACAAAGAACAAAGCTAAATTGAGTTTATTTAGTTAGGCAAGACATTTAGCAAAAACTTACACGGTAGAACAAAACTGTTATTAGGCGTCTTAACGCCTTTATATTTAACGAGCGTATAATAAGCACCCCATGGTTTCTTGACCGAGGTCTACGATCATTACACTGAATGTGCCTATTCACTTTGGATATTCGATCGATAACATTGTAAACAGAAGCGGTGTTAACTATAATTGATTTGAATAATTTGAATATATATAAATTATTTGATTTGAATCAGGAACTCGGCAATGTATGCTATGGATTGATTATTATAGATGACTTAATATGTTAGTCAACTATACTACTATTTATAATATTATAAATAATTGTAATTACATTTTTTAACTTGATAACATCTCTATATTTTCAATATGAATTTACCTTTTTATTGATAGCACTAGTTTGACCTATGATTTTTTAATAAGTTATAATTTTAATTGTAATGAGTAATTCTACGTTATTATATGATAACTAAAAATCTAAAACTGTGTGATTTATGTTAAACTATATATTTAGTTACCGTTATTTGTAATATGACAATATTTTACTAGAAATATTTTAAGATAGCAATAAATAAAAATATATGTAAATAGTACATAGTATTATTAAATTTAATGGTAATATATTTTTCGTTTTTTTTTTTTTTTTATTAACTATTTTTATTCATTAAAATGATTTGGTATTTTATTTTTGTTAAAACCTTTTACAATTTTTTTTGATAATCGATTAAAAATTTAATCAAAAATTAACAATTAACACTCCAATACACAATTCATATACATTTTAATTGGGTGTTTAATGTTTGGACATGTAGCCAAATTTGTTAAAAAAAAAAAAAAAAATGTTTTACTAATAATTCCATATTATTTAACTTCTCATGTACCTTTGTCAGAGTAAAAGGAATGTTATATAAATTTAAAATAGTCTTAATTTTATAAATTGTACTTAAGAGAATTGGTTTTCGAATTTTTTATTAATTTTTGATGATTTTTTTTTAACACTACTGAAAATACAGTGATCTGTATCTACACTATAGAATTTATAACATGGATTTGTACGATTTAAATAATTAATTTTGATTAACCGGTTAATTTAATCATACGAAAACCCAATAAACTCGTGATTCTATTAATTATTATTAATAGTAATTTATGAATAAGGGACAATAGTGTAAAACAAATTAAAATAAACTCATTGATAAAATAACTGGAAAAATACATAAATACATTTTTGGAAGGATTGTTGTTTGTATATATTTTCAGATTAAAGTATAAGTACAGTATACTCGTAATATTAAACATATGAGAAGGAAAAATATTTTTATTAAATTTCACGATCGACAATTTTTAACTATTATTACGTATCCAGTTTTAGTTATACAAAATTTGATTTATTCTTAAAAACTCTGTAATTTACTTTGACATTTATCTTTTTAGGAAGTTAATAATATTTTAACAATGCAATCAGTATAAGCCCACGATGGAATCGGTCAACTTTTTTTTTTATTTTCAACTAGAGAAAAAAATAACAAATATAATCCCAATATATATTCAGCAGGTTCCCTACTGTTTCTACAGTATAATTATAATTATATAACAACCCTAAAATCAATTTGGCGAGATTCTTTGATATATATTATTCATAAAGTGTACCTGCCTATCTACAATTGATACCTTTTTTTCTCATAAATCAATTATCGTAAATTTAATTTGGATTTATTGCATTAGTACACCGGAATATATTTGCATTGGTTACACAAAACCTACGTCAATATTTTCCCGAACACTGAGTAGCTATATAGTGATTTATTGGACTTGTTTGTAAATGTGAACACAACGTGGTATATTTTCAGTTATAACAATATATAAGATATCAACCAAATTAGTATGCTAATATTATATAACAGTTTACTATAATATAATATGTATGATTATTTAATGTGACAAAACGAATTTTCATCCACTATTATCATATTGAAATCATTGTGTTAACTATAATACTGCATTCGTATAAATCAAATTAAAATGTGCCGTGTCTGAACTTAAATTTTGACGCACTGTGCATTGGTTTCCAAAACTTATGACACACCCTTCAAACAAAAATTCGATTCATACACCATTGAATAAAAATATGAAAGATAAATATACATATTTTGATAGTTTTTAATTTTAAAGTAAATTTCTTAATTTTTAAGAGTATTTAAAGGTTTTGAAGCGTTTTAAGTCCAAAATTTGATTTTGTAATTATATTTAATGATTTTCAAATTTGATATTTTGTAAGAGAAATTCAGATCGCATGCTTAAATTACCATAAATAGGAAAAGTAAAAACTCATATATTTTATCGAAGTGCAGTCTTTTGTCCAGCTGTTGTCATCTATTATCTAAACGACGTATAATTTAACACATATGTGGTAGATGAATAAGAATAGTTTACTAGTTTTCTATCACAATATTGATAAGATTTGATCTGTGACTGCACTATCGTTAATACAAAAACAGTAAACTCGGATTTTGACGGTACAACAAAAGTAATTACAAAAATAATTTTAAAAATTAGCCTTTGTGCGACAAAACTGCGTAAAAAATATGCTTGTCTGTGACGGTTATAAAACAATAAAAATTAGTCAATGAAGGTTTAAAAAAAAAAAAGAATTCTGTAAGAAAATATATTCAAATTTCTGTTTGTCATTCATGTCATTGTCACGGTTCCGTGTAAATATACTTTGTTTCCGTGCGTAACAAATAGTCTTCATTCCATTCGACGTTTAATCGTGACTTTTATTAATCACTATTACAAAAGCTAGCACTACAAACAATATTTTTTCCTGTGAGTGAATGAAAGAACTCTAAAGTTCAAGTTCTGACTCATTCTGCGGGATGACAGTAAATGTCATGACTGCAACTGAAGAAATGAAAAAAATCGTCGTTTATGCATTAATCGTTCTCTCAGAATAACCTATAATAACTAATAATATTTTAACTGTGTTTTTGAGTACAGTTTTAAAAAACCAATTGAATATATTTCTACTAATTAAGTTAAAAACGTATAGAAACATACTTATGGATATTTTTTTTCATGTCAACCAATCGAACGTGCTATTTTTAACCGCTAGATTTTTACCAATGAATATAATATTGGTACTATTTTCCGTCGATCGATTTTAACGTTTTGTGAATTAAACAATTTATATAATGTACGCATAAATAATGTGTTCATTAATGACGAAATGTAATCGCAGTTTTTCTATTGTATAGTTACAAAAGGAGTAACCTTAAAAATTTATTTTTTATTTGTATGTATTTAAGACGCATGCCATTTTATGTGAAATATATTTATTTGAAATTTATTGATCGATAAATTAACGACTACGTTAGTATGCATTTGTAAATTATTTTTATAGTTTATTCATATGAGATAAATGCTCAAGTCAACCATATGGGTTTTCGATTAAATTACTCAAATGTTATACTAAATTAAGTATTTAAATAAATAAAAATGTTCAAACTATGAACTGTAATACTATTATAGTTATATGTTTGTAGAATGAAATATGATAAAAAAAATAAAACCAACCAAGAATAACATACATAGACTATGTATCTATATATATATATATATCCTTTGTTGAACAACTATAAACAATATAACAAACCCGGTAGTGATAAAGTTGATCGCATTATAAAAAAATAAAATAATTATAATAATAATGATCGATTATCGTGAATTATCCAATGTTCATTCGCTCTTATATTGTAAATGTGAAACACTCATCTATTTATATGATGAACGTATTTCAGGAACAAAAATAATTGCTGTAGAAAAATCCTACTTATTGAAGGGAATACAAGTTGAAAACGCAAAAGTATAATATTTCGATTTTAATATATATTGCTTAGCAAAATAAGGTATGCAAATTAAATTTATGCTATGGCACGTGTCATGATCTTAGCCACAAACAACAAACATACATCACTTGTTACAGTGGTTTAATAATGTTGTTCTTGGCAAACAAACGCATAACAATTACTATTGGCGGATGCGCATCAATGTTATCGGGTATCAATGATATATTCATAATAATGGGTTGATGAAACGAAACAGATCGAATGTCATAAACTAACTATTAATATCTCAGAGGATCTTATATCATGAGATAATGCAATGTATTTAATCAAATCATTATGATGAATAATTATAAACACCAATAATCCTACTTGTACGTGAAGACAAAAAAATATCGTTTCCAGTTCAAAGTATTTTGTACCACAAAAATAAAAGATATTTGATCCGTACGAAACAGGTACATAATCAATAAATTATTTGTTGTTAATTAAAAACGTTAGAAAGTATAAGGTAAATACCAACGACTTTTATTTCATCATCTTTTTTTTTGATCATTATAATCGTGGAAAATGTACTATGGTATTTACTAAATATTATACATTGTGATACTACTAAAATCAATGTGAAGTTTTAGTAAACTATATTGTTCCAATTTATCTAAACTTAAAATTATCACATTAAAAACGGATCAAATGGAAAATTAAAAAATTTCAATATAAATATGATGAAAATTAATAAAAATTATATTATCATCAGGAAAATAGTTATATTTTATAATATGTTATTGCTTAACAATCAAAATAATTCAACAGCGATTTAAAATTTATAATATTGATGAATACTATTATAAATTATAATTAATCATAATTATAACTTATAATATTTATTTATTAAATAAATAAAAATTTATAATTATTTGTTGTTTATTTGTCTTCGTTTAAAAAATAAATTATTAAAGTTAGTTATTTCTTTTAAATATAGTAAACAAACAAATTAATACCATATAATTACAAAATATTTTAGCAATTTTAAAATAATAACTATAAGAAATAAATCAATTTATTAATTTAATATTAAATTAGTTATTTTATAGAATTACAATTGGTGCTAATAATATCTAATAGAATTTCTATGTTTCATATATTTATACAAATCGCTATTTAATTATAATTTGCATTTATTTTATAAAATAATTTGTCTAAATCCTGTAATTACGTAGTTTGTTCTTATAAGTATATTTTATCCTTATAGAATATAATATATAGTTAATCTGTATCACATTATTTTTATAGTTGTAGCGTTTAACCGTCTACAAACGATGTGATTAGTAAAGGAATATTAATCAATGTTTAAAGGGAAATGTTTGTATTTACTAAATGTGTCATTAGCAAATGTATATCAAATACTTACCTGTTTAAAAATGTTGTCTCTTGGAGATTGGAATAATAATAAATGCCACATTTTAAAATCATATTATAACAACATTTAAAGACAAAACTTTGCACAAAAATAAAATAAGAAAAGTATTAATATGACTATTAATTCCAGTTTTTAAAAGTTGCAAAATTATTCTCTGCTATTTTGTATAAATAATTGATGTTATTATTTTTTACTAGAATAACTGTATCGTCAGCAAAACAGATTAGTTTTGCTTATGTACATATATTGAAAAGACCATTCATATAAATTATGAACAATAACGATCTAAGTGCAGTATTTTGTGGTACTGTGAAATTAATGTTAGTCAAGTCACTCAATTGATTATTAATTTCAACTCTTTGTGATATTTCACTTAAGTAAGAGCTAATTAAGTTATTAGCAACACCTCAAATAAGTACTAATTATTAAGAAATATATCATGGTTAACCGAATCAAATGTCTTTTTATGTCAAGAAATATACCAAGTAGGGTAAAGTGAGTTATTTTCGTGGCATAGGCAATTTCATGAAATTATTTATTAAACGCATAATATAATTCCAAAAATAATTTCAATTTCAAAAAGAATTTTAAAAATTAAAATTCAAAAAATAATTATCATAAAATTGCCTATGTCACGAAAATACCTACATTTTGTTTATCATCAATATTTTCATATATAAATTTAGTAATATCGTATAATGCGTTGTAAGTAGACATATTGTTCCTAAGGCTAAATTAATGAAAAAAATGTGCTTATCTAGGAATCACAACATTCTTAACTTTTAAAATTATTCAAATAATTTGGATATCGTAAGAGTTAGAATTATAGGTCGATAATTCAAAAATGTATTTTTATCACAGTTTTTAAAAATTAGAACAACAATTTATTCTTTGAACGAGCTTGGAAATTCATTCTTATTAATGCAAATATTGAATATTAAAGATAGAGGAAAGGATATAGAATTAATTTATAGTTCTTAAATTTTATTATCATCTATTGTAAAATAATTGTTAATGAACATGGGATCAATACATGTTTTAGAGTGATCTGTAATTCCAGTGAAATCGATTATAGCAGAAATTTAACCAAATTTCGCTAAAGTATTTACATATAAATTAGATACAATTGAGTCATCAAATAAATTTATATTAATTTCACTACAAATGATATGATGGCTTAGGTACCTATAAAATTCTCATTTGAGAGATAATCACCTAATAGGGCAAATAATTTATCTTTGTTATGGAAATGTGACCTATACACCCCAGTAACAGTGAAATTATCATTTTTATTGATGGAACTTTGATAGAATTTTAATTATTAATAACTTGTTTTTTTTTTTTATAAGTTAAGTTTTGAGGTCATAGGCAGTTGTTGCATTTCCAAAACAGTTTTTCATTTCCCAATTTGTTATAATTAAAAATTGAAGTGAATTTAGTGCATTGTGGATGGAAGTATGATTTACATTCAGCGCAAGATATATTTTTGTTTGACGAGACAACTTTGTACTTAAATTTTGGACTTATCATCCGTTTTTCACGTCCAAATTGTCAGGAACAGAAACGTTATGTGACATATTGATTTGTATGAGAACTTTGAAAGATAAAATTTGGTTGAATTTATTTGTTGTTCTTTTACATATCTGATTAATCACAGGAAATAATGTTCTAAAAATAATTAGATATAACCCAAGTTTTGAAGATAGAAAAATAATATTAAAAAATTCTTCATTTGACCACTTCAGAGAGTACGCGTATATAAGTTTCCTCAACCTCTTAAGAAATATCCTGAATAATAATAATTCCTTAGAATTGACATGTATTTTTGTCTATAAATGATTTACGTTCCTGACAGTTGTTCGTTACGATTCGTCAAATATTATAGCACTGCAATCAGTCAAAACTTTTAATTTGATTTTCTGATACACTCGTAAATATTTATGCGTTTCTATTAACTTAGTGAAAACTTTAAAAAGTACGTACATAGATGATCATATGAAAACGGGTGTGATGCAAATGATTCAGTCGTATTCTCAGTTTGCTTACTTGGACAAATACCAGGCACGTATAAAGAACACATATTATTAATACACAATAATAACATGCTGACTTTAAGTTCGTTTCTACAATCGCTCACCTGATCCGAAATAATAATATCGAAATAATTGCATTAAGTAAAAAAAAAAAAAAAAATAAATAAATAATTTAGTTCCGACTTTTAACGTTCACAAAATAAATAAATTAATAAATAATAAAACAGCAATTGATGCGACTGTTAAAAACGAAAAACGGTGAAGATAACAAATGTGGTGTTCTGCGCGCACATAAATATTAAAATCTACAAAACAATAAACTGACGATTAGTGCATTTAATAATGTAAGGTACATAACGATTAGTAGCATACATATGTAAGCCAGATCACGGACGATAGAAGTGAAACTTGGGTCTTAGGAATTTCGACAATGGCATACGTGGACTGGGATGGTCACAGGAGAAAACATATTCGATTGAAACGGTAAATTTTTAGTAAAATCTAAGTCAAAGTTATAGTGCATATTGTGTATTCTTTTTTTATATTTTTTTTTTTTTTTTTTGACAGCACGATCGGTTGATATTACGATTTTAATTATGATTTTAATATGAATTTGCAACGAAAGACAAATGATTGTAAAGCTCACAAAAGCTACAACCACGTCATGGATTTTAGTATCCACGCGTAAGTCCATGAATCTGATTCACTTTATTGCGTCACCAGAAGTTTTATGTGCAAGATAAATTATAATATCTACAACGTTTATGAAAAGTTGCAGTTGTCGCGAGATGATGCGGTTCACACAGCAAAAAATATTTTTCAATAATGCACCTGGACATTGGCATTTTCCGTGACGTAACTTACATGCACATAAACAATATAACAAATATAAAAATATAACTCAAATTTGATATACATTTGCTTTCGTGGAGTTTTGCGTGTGTGTGCTATAGGTTGTTAACCGTTGATGACATTGCTAAAGTGTTGTCTTGGAGTCGTGACAATTATAGTGGCAACGATCGTTTCAGCAACGCCGACATTTTCCGTCAGTTAGAATTTGTATTTATTAGGTCTCAGGTGTATAACGGAAAACATAAGTTATCCAATAAAACCTTTAACATTCGTCTTCCATGAAGTGTTAAATAATCATTAGACAATCAAAAATATGCATATCTAGAAAAAACAATCAACATTTGAAAACTGACTTCCATGTTAACTAATCTCCGTGTTTTCATCAACTAACGTTTTTCTCAAATAAATAAATAATTATAATTTTTATTAACAAAGCAGCAAGAGAAAAATAAGGAGAAAAACATTATTTTCATCAACCGATAAGAAGAAAAAAACACCATTTGTTTCTGTTCTGAAATGAGAAAATGAAAAAACTTTTCTTCGTTGAAATAGGAAAAAAAAATACCAAAGTTATTAAGTATATCGAGAACGTGACATCGTTATAGGTTTTATCGCTATGACTATACTGATCTAACCATTACTTTATTTTTTTTTCTCCATTGAATTCAGGTAATCTTGAACATACACTAGAGTGACCATATTAAGAAAATAAAAAAACAGGACAGCTGTTATTTCCTCCAAAAAAAAAAAAAAATCCCTCATCCATATATATCCACACATATGCACACAAATTTCGATGGTTAAGTCCAAATCTCTATCATATCATAAACAATTATTTTCTTTTTACTTTTTACTAACCTTTTTTATTAAAACAACTTAAATACTATCTCTTATTTATAACTTTTGTTTCACATTTTAAATATAAGACAAGTAAAACTGTTTTATATTTTTTTCATAAATAGATATTTTATTTACAAGCATTAATACATTAAATAATAAATAATATGGTAATGGGATTCAAACGTAATTAAAACAGGAGAATCTTCTAAAAACAGAACAAAAAGCGTCCCATTTGAAATTTGTCGGGATAATGGGACGTGATGATCAAAAAAAGAGAAAATTCTGTTTTAAACAAGACGTCTGGTCACCCTAACATACACCCCTTCCACCATAGGATAACCTACCCTGTGTTATTTCACATGAGTGTTACTTATATTACGTACGTCGTGGTAGATACTCGCATTTATTCAGCGTCAACGGGACCCGTCCACGAAACCGGAAACCATGATATATATTTCACAAAGCATTTGTAGATCTCTGAAAAAAAAACCCCGAACATGTTGGTTGTGCTCGTGAATATTGTCGTTTTCACGAGCACTTGTAATATTAATTTTAAACTGTCGTGTACGCTACGCTGTGCAGTCATGTATTTAATAATATTTTGTTGCTTCGTATCATTTGAGGCGGGGTGCATAAACTATATAAATGTGTAGCTACGGAAAAAAATAGTATTGTTAATATGTATACCACGTGATGACTAGTCTAGATGAAGTCCTGAATAAACCTAAAAACGAGTTAATGAGATAAGACATTATCGAATTACCCATGGGTTGAAAAAAGACAATAGACGATATGAATTATTACGGTATTCGATAAATGGTAATAATTGAGCTATACTCTGTTCAGGGAATATGGTCTAAGAAATAAATTAATATTTAATGGGTGTCTAATATATATAAGGAATAATTATGGCACGTGAAAAAATAACAATGACAAATTGAGTATAATACGGTTACTTCTATCGCATACCTATCTGTTTCAATCAACATTTTTTTCGAAAAATACTAAAATTATTTTCTTTTATATAATATTGCTGCGTTTTCTGTTAATATTTACTGCGCTTTATACCTATTAATAGATTTAAATAGTGTGCATCCAATCCCCTGGGTATGGGTTTTCTCAGAAAAATTGGCCGCAAACGATAATAATATGACGAAATATATAATATTATAACAGTGTTGTGATCGTTATTTATTTCCATAAAAAAACTTTCAAAAATTAAAAATACGCCAAGCTCAAAATTAGAACTATTATATTTGTGCAACGAAAAAAAACCTGTCCAAAAATGCTCTCATATTAACATTATCCAAGCTTTTAATATACGAGATAAATAAATCATTTTCCTACAATTCTCTTGTTTCTCCTTACTTATAAATATTATAATATTAAATATTAACCGGTTTTGTTTCAATATCACTATGCAATACTTGACGGTTGATATATACATGAACATATTAGGCGGACATTAATATTAAAATCAGCCGCCAAGTATTGAATAGTGATATTGAAACAAAACCGGTACAAAGAATATTTATAAGTAAGAAGAAACAAGATTTTTTGGACAGATTTTTTTTTATTGCAAGAATATAATAGTCTTAATTTTGAGCTTGGCGTTTTTTTACTTTTGAAAGTTTTTTTGGAGAATATAATATAATTATATACTTACTTAATATAAATTTTTGATTCATCACGCGTCACTTTTTTTATTTTTTGTAATGGTCACCCACTGGATTCTTAACCCAAACAGTTTTATAGAAAATAGTTATGCAGTTCCGTTTGGCATTAACTATAAAAATATAAAAATATATTCACTACACTTCTCGCTATCGTACATAAAACAACGATATTCATATTTGCTCTGCGTATTTAATTCGTGCACAGTTAAATAAAAATTGTTTTTATCGAAAAACAGTTACAATAAATAATATAATAATGTATAATAATTATAATCACAATCTTAATGTATATATATATATATATGTGTTGGTACAAATATCAATACGTTTGTTACCTAGTTGTTACCTAGTTACCCATTAGTCTAACTTAAAATATTCCTAGGTACCTAGCGTTTTGTTTTTCAATTTGAACAAATATTTATATTCATCTCGAAAAAATCAAAAGAATATTAATTACTTCAAACAATCAGGTCAACTCATTCGAAGCGAAAGGAATAGGAAAACAAATTAAGGTTTTCAGTTTATATCGATCGACCAAATTTATTTTTATTTTTATTGGCGATACAAGACATCGTTTATCATAAAAATACATTTAGTTAATTTCGCACACGCACTACATAGTATTTTTTTCTTATGATGCCGTGCGCTGTATGTGCGCGTTTCACAGTTAACAGACGGACGTTTGCACACAAACGGTGTATAAGGACAGAGGTGATCGCTAACGGATTTCGATCTGTGTCAGCCCCAGTGCCACGGGTTAGTCTTCAGGCCACCGAGACGCTCTGCGCGTCTATTACCATCGAGGTCAACTCGACGGACCTTCTCATGTCCGAAATGGTGGTGATCGCTCCTCCGGATTAGTTTACGACACACGAAATCGACATCCCACTTGGGAGGTCGAGTTCGGGATGCGACCAGGGAGCGACACGACCGTACTAACACCGGACACGGTAAAGGCTTGCGTTCAGCTCTTGACCACGATCGTGGTGACCGGTTCGTGCGCCAACCACGACGCGAACGACCACGTCGGTAGCGAGAACGTCAGCATCCGGTCCGTGGCCATGTGGTCCACCAAGGTCGTGGCCAAACAAGGGTGCATGGCCACGAACGTGGTGAACTTCGACTTTCGGTAGTCGACTAACGCCCGGGTGAATGTCATCCGGGTGGCCGCCCCGGCCGACTAGTCTTCATCGGACACGAAATCAAAAACCGGACACGACATTACACACCGGACACAACATTTAATTAACCCGTAGTGACTCGAATGATTAGTGGATACGACATTGAACATCAGACACGAGACATTGGATACCAGAGACGACGACGAGGAGGATCAATTGACTTCGGCGCGTGGCCTTTTTTCCCTTCTTCTGCCGCAACAAACGGAAGGGCGCGTTCCGATACGAAACTGGAACAGAGAACCGACTGAGATCAAACGGTTGTCGGAAAAACGTCAACTGCCGTGATTCGTCGACAGTGAACAATCGCATATTGAAGTTTTTCCGAGCAACATACGACACTAAACAGTACCGCCGTTATCGTTATCGAGATGCGTCTTAAGGTGTTGTGCAATACGAAATTGTAATTGTAACCTATACGCGCGCGAACAATATATTGTTATGAACTGTATTATTGTTTTATTCTTTCTGTTCATCTAATCAAACAGTACTCAAAACATGGGGGGAATAAAATAAAAGCATAATTTCGTGCGATTACAAAATTAATTACCGGTTTTAAATTTTTACGTCGATTGAAAGTTCAAAACCTGACATCATCGAACTAAAGTGGTTACCTAACTACTCGACGTATATTGATGAACAAATACATTAATTCTGTACATATTATCTAGAACAATTAACTGTATTGTACCAACATTTAAACGAGATATATCGTGATGGACGTAAAAATGAAAAATAAATAAATATATACAATGTATGCGCAAAATATACAGAAAATATAAATGAAACCAACCGAAAGGAATGAAAGTTCTACGCCGATGAGGTGTCATTATGAATCAGAGTTTAGTATTTCTTAGATCTACTCATGTTTGATGTGATCAATGAATAAAGTTGATTATTTAATAAAAACTACGTACCTAATCGATGAAAAGTTCAAAGCATGGGAGTATTTATAAAATATTTCAAAATAGTGTTTCTTAGATTTTTTTATTATTTATAATATTTAACGATTATATTAGGTAACATTCAAAAGTCTGATAGAAGACGTAATAATAGTAATAATAATAATAATAATAATAATAATAATAATAATAATAATAATATAATAAAAGAAAATAAATTAAAGATAAACAGATTAAAAGTTAACAACATATAATTTTGTGTATGTATAATACACAATCAAATTTGTTATTTTTTAAAACAATATTCAATGTATGTATAAATTTGTGAAGATTATAATAATAATAGTAATAATACTTAAGTTATATAACCAATAAATTATAATCATTAGAGTACGAATAAAACATCAATCTTATGTTTAAGGACAATGAAGAATTAATTCGATACTATAATATTATACATAAATAATCTGGTCAGATTAAACTGAAGTGTTCGATAATTTTTTTTTTTTTTAAATGCAATACAGAAAAAACAAAGTACATATTTTTTTTATAAATATATAAATATACAGAGAATTAAAAAAAATTAAAATATAAATCAAATATACTTTCAATTGATTTCCAATAAACCATTTAAAAGTATCCATTTTTGCACATAACTGCAGCTATATTTTTGCATTAAAATAATATTATATACTATTATATGAGTACGTTATTTGAGGAAATAATAAATATTTGAATATCCGTACATTAAATTATTAAAAAAAAAAAAACTGTTTAGATAAATAATAACGTCATACATACAGTTATATTGATTTTTTATAAACAGAATGTCATTCGAATCGAAACAAATATGTAGAATAGCCATAACAAAAGAATACTGTTTTGAAGAATAAATGAAAGAATACTGTTTTGCATAAAACTTTTTGTTGTAATCTACTGCTTCAGACATCGTTGACTAACGAGTGGATCGCATTGGTTAGTATTTTTATCAATAATTATTATTTTAAGAATAAATATTATACAGTAATCGAAAGCGAGTAAATGTACCACAAGCGAATTCAATATTATCAATAAATGTATTTGAGAAAAAAATTTATGTTTTTTTGAAGAACAAAAAGAACTACTTTTTTTTGCTATAATATATGACTTTACGAAATCATATAATGATAAATTCGTCTACAAAACTTTTAAAATTATGTGCCAAAATAAAAAAAGAAGCTTTCCTCTCGTCCATTTGTATCGAATCAAACTCTACAGGGATGTACATTTAAAATCACAAATATAAAACAATATTAAAAATAAGAGTCATGATATAAATAATAATAAAATAAATATATGTCAAGTCAATTATAACTGTGATATTTTAAAACACTTAAACAACTTTGCAAAAACATTGCATAAAGTTCTGTGCAAAATCATGATCAAATCATTGATAACATTATTAGTTGTTGAGACGCTACGGATTCAAAAAGTGCAATACGTACTTATTGAACCGGTAACAAAAAATGTTTTCACTTGTTTGATCGTTTTTGACGTCAGAAAAAACAATTGAGTTAATTTTGTACTTAAAAGTAAATATAGCAACGATAACAATACATGATATAAAAATAACAAATTTGATATGAACAATAATAATAAAAAAAAACAATAATAATAATAATAATAATAATAATAGTTACAATAAACGTAATTTTAAGACCAAGAATTATAATAATAACATTAATAATAATAATAATGATAATTAATATAATGGTAACCTAACAAAATATATGCGTATAGTTGTCAAATAATTAGCGTCCTAGTAAATGACACTGTGATATTAACTGTAGAAAATCTAATTAACAATAGTTTATATAGTGTACAATATTGTATGTAATAGGTGCATTGTTTGAATTCTGTTTAAAAGTAGTGAATTAATTAATTAATTTAAAATTATTATCCAAATAGAAACAAGACTTCTGAAAAAAATTTAAATGTTACAATAAACATTAAGTACGTTATTTATTTCACTATTTTAATATTTGTTTGATGTACTATTAAGGCACGTAAAATAATTTTAAGAAAAAAGAAAATCAATTATTTTGGTTATAACTATAATATTAATGGCCTATAGATATTATATAAATGTATACAGCCAATCATTTAATATATAAAATATTAATATATTATCATTATTTTTATTTATACGTGGGTAAAATATTAAAACCTTCCCGCTGAATAACGTCCGTTTCGAAAGCGTATGTATTATACATTTTATAAATTATTGTAAACAACACTATAATATTTTCCTAATAATTTGTGGAAGTAAATTTCAATTAATATAAATGTAAATATCTTTTCACGCGATAATGAGTGGTATGTATGAATAATAATAATAATAATAAATATAATGTTAAATGACTACGTTATTGGAATATGATAATATTCAGTCATCAGCAGATAACATATTTTGGACATTTACCTCGTAAAAGTAGAATAGATACTCGTATGAATATATATTGCGTGTTTTGATATTCTAATTTTTTTAAAGAATTTTCAGAAGTTAGTAGTCCATATATTTAATACTACATTATAATTAAGAATTTTCAATTATTTTTTATTAATGACCTCTAAGGAACGTACTAAACAATCAAATATAAATATAATTATTTAACAAATTTAATATACTTCAAAATTATTATTTTTTATTACAATTCGATAAAACCAGTCTTGCCACAACAATAAAACAAACAAATATTGTTTGGTTAACGTTTTATTGAATTTTTTTTATAAATTACAATATTATGTGCTCAATTTCTACGGAAAAGATCACAATGATCAAGAAGCGATTTCAGAATTGGCCATGATAAAATGTAAGTAGCTTTCAAATTTCTAAAGGGCTTGAAGGAAAACGTTATTATAATGAGTATTATAATTATATGTATTAAACATTTTCTTTCCTGTATAGAATACGTAAATATAAACCACTTTGAACTGTCTAACCCCACTGAACATTTTAATTTGGTGACAGTTTTTCAGACTGCTTTTTTAAATACTTTAAATTTATGATTTTATACAGTTGTGTTTTACCCGGACTATACACATTTACTGAAAGCACGAAACATTTAAATGACAAGAGTTATTTACTACTCAGTTTATTAAGTATAGTAAATATATAAATATATCAAAGATTAATAGTTTTGATCAAATTAAGACGAAAAAAATATATGTTTCAAGTTGTGTCGTGAGTTTATTTAATTTAATCAGTTAAATTTTTTTATTAAAATATAATAAATAAATATTTCATCAATAATATTGATATAATTGTATTAAATAAAACGAATCATTCCATTAATAAGCTATTTTTTTGGTTTGTTGTTACATTTTACTTGTATACACACACTTCAAATTATTAACTAATTACACTAAATAAAAAATATGAAATTGAATATTATTATTTAAAAAAGCGTAAGGTTTTGTACTATTTTAAATAATTAAACTTACAGAAAGATATCTCTATATATAATTTAAGTGATCTACTTAAATTTAATATTTGCTAACGCGGGTTAAATATTAATTAAGATCGCAAGTTTCTAAATAACAGCGCAAAAACGTAATGCATGGAATTCACGAAAAAAGTCGTTCGACGGATTTTTAAAAAGCTTTCTATATCCGCTATTTCAGGACTCTTTTAAACGTTTAACAATCAAAATATAGTATATCGACTTTGAATAATATTTATAATAATAATATATAGGTAGTTAAAAAATTATACGTATCACGTATTAATAACATTTATCGTATTGACAATAATAGTAATAATAATATCGTGTATAGTCATTTTGGTAGTCCAAAGAAATTATTATCTATCGTTTATTAATAATCATTTTTTACATCCCTATTTACAATAATCATTGAAGTCTCGGAAAGCGAGTCCGTCAGATTTTTGATTCTTATTTGTTTATTTTATCTTTTTTTAAATTTTTTAATTTTTTTTTTTTATTTTAATTTTTTATTTTATATGTGGTCAGTCAATCTAATCCTCCCATTTCGGAAAAGCGGACGGTGACACGAACAAATTGCTGTCATTGTTCGCAGGCAACGGTTCCAAGTTGGTAGGCCTCTTCGGTTCGGCCTTCTCGTCTACGACACCTACAGCAGTGGTGGCAGAGGTAACTTTCGCGGTGGAGGAGGCCACGGGGGTTGTCTTCACTGTCGGCGGCGGCACCTGCGGCCGGTTCTGCGGTTTCGGTTGTGACTTAATTTTCAGTTCTATTCTCTCGTCCTCGTCCACCGGTGCTTCCAACGTACTGTGTTTGATGCCGTAATAGAAGTAAACGAACAGGCCTGGAAAACGTGTTGGCAAGACATTATGAGATGATAAAATTATAAAAAAGAAAATGTTATATATATATATATATATATATCGGATAATAAAACTGTACGATGATTTTAACCTCCTCAACATCAATATCTGAAACTGGTTATCACATACATACTTAAAACGAAAAAAAAAATTGTAACCAATCCTACCCCATGAACGGTCATATAGTCAACATTAGATATGTAGCTAACAACTCCTTGGATCGGTAAAAAAACAATGGCTGTCAAAAAAGGTCCTTTTTCTCGGAGAGTCAAATTATTTTATCTTAAATCCCATTTGATGTGGTCGTTATTTTCTTGTTCGAAATATACGTATATTTACCGCTAGGTTCGATATGAATACGATGCAACTAAATCTAAAAATATATAGGTACCATATTAAAATACCTTAATAAAATTTAATTTTTCTAATTTTTAATATTGTGAACCCAAGTTGTCAATGTGTAATAATAAAATGTGTAATCTTAGACAACCCTATATCTCCATAAGACTTCCTTTTAGCAAAACCTAATAATTTTTTATACCAAAATGAATAATAATAAAAAAAAAAATCATAAAACAATATACTATAAATGAAATACGATATTGGTGGACCTCTTTGAAAACTGCAAACAATACTGCAGTCTTGGACAGAACAATAGCCACTTGAGCATGCCTTGTTAAGAATTTTAATGAAAGGCGCTTGTAAAAAATGAAAAATAAACTGTCATGTGCCACGCATCGTTTGTGTGTTTAAAATAAATTGCTTTTTATTTTAAATACTTCATGGGTTAAGTAAACCGGTCATATTGATTAAGCTTTAAGAACACCAAAACTGTTATACTAAAATAATTAAATAAATGTAAATGTTGTTTGTATATCGACTCATGGTCAAATACGAGTATAATATAAATTATCCCATTATGTATGGTGATTAAATTAATTCGAGAATACTTTTAATTGTTCCTACATTACAATTATAATACAAAAAAAATATTAAAATACGACCAGTACCTATTTCAAGTACTCTTATGTAAACATTCGATTCTAAAAGTGTTCTATTCGAAACATAAAACCGAAAATAAGCTCTCAAAAATGACTAATATTGCCAATTTTTCAATGATCTTATTATGCACAGTATTTATATTGTTTGTACACAACTACGGTGGATGGTTCATAATTCAGTTGCGTGTAGATTTGTTGCATGCAGAGGGAGTGTTATCGGTTTACCGTGTCTTTTAAAACAAACTTTTTTTATAACTGTACAATATATTTTTATTTATAATAAAATGCTCTATTTATAAGAGAAAACAAATAAAGAAACTCTTTTACATTTTGAACACTTTTATATTTTTGAAAACAATTATTCAGTAAACAATTAACTATAACCTCCTTATGTATACTATTATCGTGTGACTATTATTTGTGTGACTATCATACCATGAACAGATGCTTGTGATGCTGAATAGGGTAATAATTATTTTTTTATATTGTTTTAAATATCCATCATAAATCGGGGAGTCGTAGGTAGAGAGGTGAACTAAACTTAATTAGCAGTTAATACCAAGACAAAAATAACCGAATAAACCAACTGAATATGAACAAATAAAACCATGACTTTTTTTAATAATTTATAATGTTTTTTTTTTTTTTTTTCATATACAGTCGGGATTCTATTGACTTAGTATACACCTGACGATGAATTTTTCATTCAAAACCGGCTGTACTTTATAAATATAATAATATTCCAAATATTATTATAATATTATTGATATTCTAACCAGGCTAAGCTTTTATTTGCATATTAATTTAATTCTAAAAATAAAATATTTATTTATATATTAATTTACAAGTATAAGCCATTTAAAAAATTTGAATTTTAATTAAATTTTTTATTATTTTATTAAAAAAATAGTACAATTGTAATTTCATCAAAGGTTTATTTTTACGTTGACCATTAATACGAATATTCTAAGCGTCGATTGTGTATTATTATTTTTAACTTATTATGATTAATATCATGGTAATATTATTAATTTATAATCGATGCATATTTCTGTTGACTATACATTTTTTGATTTTTACATTTCGTATAGCAATCAATTTGATAGGATGAATTGACAAATACTGCAGTCGGTAACACGATATACAGCAGCGGTCACAATTTATAGATATTATCTTGAAAAAAAAAAAATATATATATTTATTTTGTCATATATATTATTATAATATAGATATATGTAAAAAAAAAACCATCACATATTCCCATACCCAAGTCCTCATACTTGCAGTTGGCTATAAAACAAAATGTTCATATTATTCGTATTCCTTTTTATTGCATGCGCATACGAATTTTAACTAAACAAATTATGTATTTAAATATTTTTTAAAATATCATAAATGACTTACGATTGTCAATAACAGAATTTCAAATATGATTAATTTTTAAATAATTAAATATTCAATAATAAATCATATGTTTTATCAATTCGTATAAATAATGATCCGTTTCGGAAACGAGTTTACGGTAGTCGTATTGTTGCGCCACTTATTTTATGCTAAAGGTGATAGGCTTTTTAATTTGGCTTATATTTAAATTTATATTCAAATCGCATACCAACTTATATAACATCTAATAGTATGTTGTGTTGTAGGTTTTAATTTTTTAATTATTTTCATTAACGAATATAACAAATCACCCTTACAGAGCGTTTGTCCACATTCATTCCACTTTGACGGTAAATGTATATAATTTATATATAGCAAGTTTAACGTTTAACACTTAATGGTAATTTAAGTAATGTGACAAAGTAAAACAAAATAAGTGTTATTATTAATAGATATACGTGTAGATATAGACAAAAAACGAAGTAAAAAAAAACTATGATACTTTTTCAATCAAATTTTTACTCATACAGCAAATAAATATGTTTAATACATTTTTAAAATGTTTTTCAAGAAATTAAAATGCTTTAAAACAGTTTTAATTAAGATGTTAGAATTTTTTCAAAGGTTTTAACAGCATGTTAAAAACTTTTTTTGGCCAACAGAACAATATTATTAGTAATTGTTTTTATAATATTTTAATAACTTTTGCAGATAAAAATTTTAAAATATATTATATTTATAACTAGAATGTATTTCGAAAAAATGTCCACATTTTCAAATTTTCAATACTACTCATAGACTATCAAAGCTGATAATACTAATTGTTTCGTCGGATATACTACTAATAAATTAAAAATTTAAATCCCAGCCATCAGCTGTTACAAAATTCCGTTAGAAAAATTGAATTATCATATATAATTCAACCAAACTGAACTGTAATTAAAACACAATCATTACTATCGCGATATATCTTTTGTTGTATATACAGTATAATATTTATAAAACATACATATAATGTATGTTCTAATGCGTCTGTTTTATATTTTTTTTTACCTATTATTATTGATTTTTCATAGATACATAATATTATATTAAATAATAAAATCACAAATTAAAATAGTAGGTACGGAAAACACATTATATGCGTATTTGTCAACGTGTCCAAAAAGAGTATATATAATTCCAATTTCTTAGTTTCTTACTTTGATATTTTTCCAAATGATACTTAATATCATAATAATATTATGCGTGTAGCTTTTGCTACGGGTAATCATAATAAACCCGTAATTGTAAAATATATCGCAAGTATACCAAATAAGTATAATACATATATATATATATATATATATATATATTTCTTAGACATGCAATAGTTGATAAGGGTATACATTGACTTGAAACGTACCTACTACAGTTGTTTTAAATTATTTTCATTTTATTGGTGAATTTAAAATTAAAATTGACTAGAATTTTAATAAAAAAAAATTAACGATTTAATATTTTAAATCATTAACATTTTCAATGATAGTTGAAATATTATTATATTTCATTATAAATACACATACAAATTAATGTAAAATATCTATAAAAAAATACATACCAATTGAGACCCATACGACAATCCGCAGTAGAGTCATTGAGCTTAGCTGAAATATTAAATATAGATTGACGGCGATTGAGAATGCTGGTACAAATGGAACCCAAGGTGTTTTGAATACAAGTATTTGTCTAAAAATCAAACAGAAAATTATAATTAAATTAATTGGTAATTTAAGATTTTATAATGCTATTAATGTTTTCCCATTTCTATTATAAGCGATATAATAAGTATGCTAAAAATTGATACTTTTATTTTATTTATTACAATTCATCGATCACTATATTTCTAAATGGATTTATTTTATTCGATAAAATAACAATACATTAATAATGTATAACAAATTAAAGCGTTAATATTTAATGTAATGTTTTATTAGTTTTAAAATACCAAAGTATTTTTTGAATAGTTATAATGTTCTTATAATATCAATGAACTTTTGTAATCCATCTATTCTAGATTATAATATATTTCGAAATGTAAAAACATATTTAAATGCCAATGCTAAGTTTTTCTAATCATTTCTAATATAAGAAATACATTATTTTGCATCTAAAATGATATGGTAAGTTTAATATAAAAAAAAAAAACCATCTTTACCATAAAAATCATAAAATAAATATCCGTTATTTTTGTTATTTTTGTAGTAAAGGGATTATTTTAAAGCTGTAATAAAAATACGTTTTAGTTATTGAATTTTAAAGTTGAATACCAGTTAATTTAAAATTCTAAGTTTAAAATAATATATAGTTTGATTAAAATAATCATTTAGTCATTTTATAAATTTAAATATGTTAATAAATATGGATAGGAATTATTAATGTCATGTTTGTCTCGTTTTGGGCATCTTGTTTCTTCTGCACTTATTTCACCTAATTTAATTCATCTTTTTGCATACTGGTCTGGTTTAAACAATTAAACAAGTGCTCCAACTCAACTGATTAATACTAATGGTGCTATGTGCATTGTGTTTAGAAATTAGAGCATTTCTTTTAGGCGTTACTATAATAGTCATGGAACTAAATTATTTTTCACATACATACAACAATATTTGAAATATCAATTAAAAGTGGGTTTAATGTAGATATTTTTAAAGAATATCTTCTTTAGCTTCTCTAAATCCCTAAACTGTTTATATTTCGTTAATATGAAATTTTGTTTACCGGTCTTCTAACGCTATCGTCACCATATTATTATTTATAAAATATTATTCGTAATAAATACATAGTATGTGGAGGGGGATTGGCAAAAGCGTGGGTATTTCGAACATTTGCTTCTTTTATCAATCAAAGTTCTGAGCGCAGCTCATTTAGTAAAATATTATGCAAGAGTGCGTTTCTTTTAAATAACCAATCTTTTGTCCATTTTTAACGTTTACTTCTTTTTTTTTTCTCATTTAAACTGTTACAATCATTAAGATACCAATTTTTCCAATTGCCATTTAAAAATATATGTATTTATAAAGTGGAAAAATAGGTGTACTGAACTTAAAATAATGATATATTGAATACTTTTTCACTCAATATTTGAATATGTACGCAACAAGACAAAAAAAAAAAAAAAACCATAATATTTATAAAAATGGAATTTGCGTCTCACGGTTGTATACGAAAATGCGTAGGGGTAAAACAGTATTTTAAGAACGAATGTGTATGGGTATTATTTTAGTTTAATGAAAATTGTATTGTTAAACACATACGATTAAAATTTTCATTAAAACAGATAGTGTAGGCCCGTTTAACGGTTCCCATTAGCACCGTTCCCGGTTACGATATGGTGATGGTTATTTTTATTCTATAAATAAACATATTACATTTCTCAACTTCATATTCTTATTATTTTTATTTTCATAACAGAATAACAATTTTTAAAATGACAAGTTTTTATTTTTTTTATTTTTATTTATCTAATAAAATTAAAAAATGAGTCCTGTTCCTGGCGACTCGTAAAAAAAAATTAGAAGCGGTACGCTAAAATATTTTTAAAATTAAAAGGATCTTCCTTCCTCATACGTTTTCTCTTTTCAAGTACTGACAATAGGTATATTAAGACGTATGAGTATAAATTAAATTTGAATAGTTATTCAACTATACCACATGCAAAATGATTGATTAATTTGATAATAAAAGAATTGCAATAAATTTAGAAAAAAATGAGAACGGCATATCTATATGCATAGTGGTATGCTATGTGAAAGGAAGTTAAGGAAAATTCAATTTATATTTTATTACATCCTCCTTGCATTACAATTTTATAAACCTCTTTATACCTGACAGTAAGTAAATTAAAGAAATATCGTAGAGTTTAAGATAGAATCCACAATATTCTCTTTATTATTTTACACTATGAAAAAATAAATTCATATACGATACCCTGAATAGTAGTTACGAAGATGATACTGGTGCATATTTTATCTTAACAACTATTTTTCAGTGCATGAAGAATAAATCTTATCTTCAAAATATTCATATAACTTAGAGTTTATCAAAATTTTAAAGTAATTTATTTTTGGAATTGTAAATATAAAAGTTTTCAATCAAAAACTTTTAAAATATAACTCATAAAAATAAGCTGAATAATAAAAAAAAAATTGTTGTATATTATTGTTTATATATATATATATATATTGTTTATTATTATATTTTGTTTATTTACAAAAGCTAAAATGTTACCAAAGTTCCATTAGAGATCGTTTTAAAATGTGATAATTAATGAATTTAAATTTAAAAACTTATACCATTATATTGTACCAAAGAAGGTGATGCTCTTTTTATTTCCAAAACTAATGGTTATTTTTTTTAAATGAGGTTTTTTATTTTCGACAACGGTTTTAATGATACATGTACTTAATTTGTAAAAAAAAAAAACTGAAACGTATTTGTAGTAATGTATTTATACTTTGTTCTTAGTTTAGAACATATGAACAATAATTATAAATAATATTTTCATAAAATACATTATGCATGTTTTATGTTTACAAAACCATAATAGTAGTCTGTAGTCTGAGAACATAAAGATTTTTTTTAAGACTTGTACGAAATATCTGTTAAACATAAATAAAGTGTAATCGTACTAAGTCGTTTAAATCGAATTTTAATAATTTCTTTTCTATTTCAAATGATTTCAGCCACATTTAATGTGTTTTTGAAAAATTAAAAAACGAAAGGTCTACTCGTACTAACCTAATTAATTATATTGTTTATTTTTGAAATTTCAATCAATGCATTGCAACATTTACTATAATACATTTTTCGAATCGTAAAGTTCCTCATTTGTGCATTGTTCAAATTATGTAAAATCATATATTTTTTTAACTTGATTTTCAACACACCCAAAGTCGGCAATACAGGGTCGAGAAAAATAAGTTTATTCCCCATGAGGATACTTACTTGTTTTGCGGCTTACGCGATATGACGCCCAGCACGGCGATCACCACGATCAACAGGGCATACAACAAGACATAAACGAAAGTGGACGATTCGGCCGACACGAACACTAACAGCACGTCGAATACGATGATGAGCACGTAGAACACGCCAACCAGTTTCAGGACCACCATTCCGCTCTCCTCAGTAGCTGGTCCCATGTCCACCCACGGGAATATGGCCGGACACAAATATGTAGCCGCCTGAAAATGGGGAAGTAATGTTTATTACGATATCGTTCTCCGGTACTGAGACAAAAATGACTGATAGCGAAATATCATTATTGTACCTGCAGCGGTTCTTAACCTTTTGTGGCACATGGACCCTTTACCGTAAAAAATAATCTTTGAGGCAACGGACTTATGAGCAAAAAAATATTAGTTCAATAAATAAGTTGTTCATATACTTTAATAACATCCGTGCGTGTACTGTGTCACTTTGTTATAAAAATATTGCTTTTAAAAAGAACATTTATGGTTTGAAAATTGTATACGAAACCAGGAGGAATATGGTGAAAATATATAGATGTAAAAAAAAGAATTCAAATTCATCTGACCAATCCTACGTTGTCTTCGTTTGAATATCACCTTTTGTAGATAATTAATTATAGTATTTGAGTATTGATTGCAACATTTTATACTCAATATTTAAACAATTCTAATATATTATATTAATAATGTAAGTTTCGTACTATGATAAACTACAAATAATAAAACGTTTTAAGTAAAAATTATAAAAATATAATTAATGACTTTTTGACAAAAATAAACTAAAAAATATCATATTGACGTTTAAAAAAACCCATAAATATAACAAGAGGGGTAATAATAAAAAAATGACGTTGTGTAGAAGAATTAAATTATGAATACAGAGATATTTATTTTAGATTAAATTATCTTTCGGAGTAAATCTAGTGTATTAAATAATATTACATAATAGTTGATAAATAGAAATATGTGAAAACCAATGAAAACAATTAGTTAAACGAAAAATATTTCAAAACGTTGAAACCCGCCAGAAATGCATAGTTGATATTTAAAATCATGAAATAACGAAGAGAAAATAAAATAAAATTCATACCTATGACTAACAAAAATGCATACTAAAAATGTTATTCCAAGAATTCATGAAGAATGAAACGACTTTGTAGGCAGGTCTGCATAAAAATGGAATGCAGATGCCATCAGCGTTTAGCCGTAATATTACCAAGCCTAAGTTTAACAAACATCTTCTTTTATCTGACATAATTTCGTGACTTCGAAAACTAAGAGAACCTACATTTTGAACACGGTTGTATTACCGACACGACTATTAATCAACATTTCAAGTATTGTAAACTGATGCATTTTAAATTGTAGTCGTGTTATCATAAACTTTTATTTGCATAACGTGATGAACAATAATAAACGAACAAACACTGTAAGCTTAATCGTGACAGTAAAATGACTACTTTTTTTAAGGAATTCATTTGTGACATCGAAATGCCAAACGCACAATAGTCTGTGATTAAGATTGTTGTCGCTTCTGTATTGTTCCGTGTAAGCAAAACGGTACTATATACCAGTGTGCCCGTAAACCTCTGCCATCGTCTTTTATTATAATTATATAATCTCAATGTCATCTGATAGAGATTAACCATTTAGTCGTGAGTTTCGTGATGAATCTTAATCCATGTGGTTAAAGGAAAGCTTACGGAGGAGACTGCTGTAGTCAATTGTTTTGGTTTATAAAAATGCTACTCTTGGAAAGTGGAAAAACTGAAAAATGTTAAAAAAACTTTTCAAAATGAACACTGAAAACGTACCTATACAAAATCCCGTTTGATCGCCGAAACAAGGAAAAATTGAACACGTTTCGTATTCAATTTAAACCATAATTCATTACTTTTTTAGTATTGATTCGTCCAAGTATGGACTTACTTGCTTATAGTTTCAAATTTTAGGATTGTAAGACAATTGTAAGGTTAACTGTACAACGTATTTCGATTGAACGTCACGTTGCGTGATACGATGACCACATTATCTCGCAATATGAATAATTCTCACTATCTAGATAATTTTATAAATTACGGTTTTTTTTTTTTTTTTTGAACATTTTTCAGTCGAGAAAGTAGTCAATCACGTCCATTTATAGATCTTCGTATTACACGATAATGTCTACAGAGTATAACAACGAAACGACCATAAAAATGCCGTTCAACGAAATAATAACCGTTTCGAGCGCGTACCTAGGATGTGTAAAACCGTTCGGATGATTTTTATTGTGCAAACGATTTCAAAACAACATTAAAAATTGACTATAAGCGATACCAAGTACACTCGTCTGGTGTACATAGTATATACGCTGTTAGAAAGCGTATTGCTCACCAACGAACAGTTAATAGGCCTAACGATGTATTAATCGTTAGCGATATGAAATAAGGCATTTTTCGACACGTTCTTCGTTATTGTTTTCCATATCCCTGCCCGGTATTATACCTTGATGGATCTAGTGATATTTGCGCTGGCCGCACTGAATCCTCCGGGCGCGGCCGTCGATCCGGCCGTTGATCCTCCGTGCACGGAACCGTAGAACTTGTTCTCGCACCTATCAGACACCAGGTACTGGTCATCACGGCCTTCCTCGGAGTCATCGCCGTAATACGTGTCATCCGAATCCGGAGAACTGCGAGAAAATACGTAACATTCGATTAACATTCGATTAATACGCAATCCGTCCGACCGTCGCATTATTTTTGATCTTTAGATCTCTCCCTAAATTCTTTCTAGCTGTTTATTTGTGCTACAAGTATAGCTTAATAGTTGTACTTTTGTGTTTTGACCACCACAGTTCGCGAAATACAAGTGAATCGTTCGAATGACGAACAATGAATTTTAATCGAATCGATGTCGCGTATCTGGATAATGCGCCGACATAGCGTTTTAATCTTTATTATAGGAAATGTTATTAGGAGAATATAAATTATAAGCATATCGAACACAATCGTTAACACCGCTAATATACGTGTAAATATGTATATAGATATATTTATATTTTCAAACCATTCGTCAATACACGCACCGCAATATTGTATATTTTTTGTTTAAATTCTTTTATTATTTAAAAATGAAAAATGTACCAACAGAATTCGCATACACAAGATATTCTGTAGGGATGATTAAAGTGATTTTATAATTAATTATTATGTACGTTAAAAGAACTGACACGTCAAATTGATTTATCGAAATCGAAATTATTAGTAAATTATTTTAAATTTTATGCGATGATGAAGATTTTTTATTATGTCTAAGTATAAAATAAATGATTTTCATTTACATTTTAAATTCAGTTGTTCAGCATTAAACATTAGTCTCTTGTTGAGTTAATGCATTTTTTAAGTTCATGTTTTCGTACTTAAGTCAATATTATTATTTTAATTCCGTGAACCTTCTAATTTTATCTTATCGTAAATAAATTATCTTTTAAGATACGAGTTTTCATCGTTTTAGGTTAATTGATCAGATAGTTGATAGTTACATATCATATAAATTATATTCTATTCATGGAGAATTTTAGAAAATTGAACGACAAAAAAGATTTTTTACCGATAGTACAGAATAACCGTAAAACGTTTTGAGTCGATCTAAGTGTCTTGAAGTGCATTTAGGTGGTATGTGAATCCGCCCTTTTTTTATTTAATAAGATTCGTTTTTTTTTCTTTTTCACACGTTACTATAGAAACGACTGGATTACTTTTATTTTTAAATATTTTTTTTTTCTGAAAGAATAAAAGTATGTACTATATTACTTAAACGTACATTAAAATCAAATACAAAAACAATGCGTTAATGATAAAAATAATAACGGTAAATTATATAACGTCAAAATATACAAATATATATTTCCTAATTTAAAATAAAAGTACGTAAAAACAAAACAATATTTTCACTTGGGACAAAACTCAGTACCAACATGACTATTGCAAGAATAACTTTACTTGATCATAAAATGCATAAAACTGTATGTTGCTACTAGAAAAATAATATTTTATTAAGATTGATATAAATTATAAATCATATATTATTATACTATAATATACATTTATTATGATAAATTATTATGTTCCATATATCATAATAATATATATATATATATATATATATGGCCAAAATAAAATATCACGTCATCAATTACATACTACATAATATTATGAGATTTATAAATTATTATAATATATGAGTGGCTTTTATAGCGAGTTCTTTCGAAAGTGAAGATTTAAAAATAACCAATACAGTATTCAATTTTTGATAAAGTCCATGCAATTTATTATCTTTCGTATTACCTACTATATAGTACATATTAATCGATAATCATAAGTCCCATTTAATCTGGGACATGCCATGAAATGATTTTATACTTATATACGTATACGCGACTAATGTTGTCTACACATAATCGTTATTTTTTTATCGTTATTTAAATATTTTATAATTATTATTATTATTTTTTATGGCAAGCATTTACATTTAAATTTAACTGTACACACGAGCGTAATGCATTTGATAAAACAACGTTTATAAATATTTGAAAAATAAAATGTATTGTTCAAATAAATCATAATAAACTAATAAAATAAAAATACGTATACCTACACAAGAAATAAATTCATATCAATAAATCAATCGAACGGCATTTTACGTTCTGATTACGTTTTTTTCTCGATTAAGCACACGTAGAATAAACGTGTTTGATATCTAACGTACAGTGCTACGATAATTTTTATCTATTAACTATTTTATATATATTGAACTACATATATTATAATATACTTATATTTTCAATTCGATGCTTATTATTGATTAAACCTAAATGAAATTAAATTGTGTCGAGTTTGGTCCCATTACCGATAATTGAATACACTCCTCGCTCAATATGTACAATCTTTGATGCTTACATAAAATTTGAACCTTCCCTACACTTCTCTGGAACCAATATATAATTTAATTAATGATGGATAAAAATGAAAAACAGAAATAGAAGTTAAAAGTGATAGCGAAAAAAAGGGTGAGGGAGTGATTTTCGAATGGAAAGATAATGAAGAAGAAAATAAGAAAAAATTTAAATTATCACTTGATAACTAACGAAATACGTATGTTGATTAATGAAAAGTAATCATTGGATGAATAGGGGAATTTTAATAAAAAGTAATCCACGATGTGGAACTGTGTTAATGATTTGTTTCGAACATAGAGTTTATTACATGACATAAAAATAAGAAACACTATGATATTTTTTTCATTTTTTTAGTTAAAAGTAAAATATTTGTGTGTATTGACATAGAACATGTACGTATATAAGATAATTTATTTATTTTTTAAATTATATCATGACGTATTTTTTCCATAAATCTAAAAATACTTACCATATATATTTTGGGTAAAATATACATTTTTACGTTTTTTACATTTTAACGTGCACTTTGAATGTCGACTTCCGTAAAAATTTATAAATGACCGAACAAGGACGAATGAAATGCGCGATAGACGAGTACGCTGAATTCGTACAAAAAAAAAAAAAAAACGTACGGTGAGCGTTGGATATTGGAATATGAAACGCTTCTAAAACTCGATGACGATGCGTTGTGACGGGTGGCGAGGAAACGGGAACGTTGTACGATCGCGCGCGCTAATAATTAGGGATGTTTATGACCTTAAAGTCACTAAAAAACGTGCTCAGATATGCCCAATAAACATAAAAATATGCCCTTGCAAAAAAATTACTTATCCAAAATGTTTTCTAAATTAATTTAAAACTTTTATAGTATACATAAAAAAATACGCTTAGATTTAAATCGTCACCGATTCTGAATTTATAAACGTGAAAATAATATAAATATAAATTAAATCGATTAGAATTTGAGCTCGAGTTATTTTTTACGCAAGTACTCTCTGAATTGACCTTTACGGTACGGTTGATTTTAAGGTTTTCGAACGGAAACCTTTCCGGTCATCATTGATAATGACAATAATAGAACACGAACACGACGGTACGGTCGAGCGAGAACGGCGTTATTGAATAATGAGTACAGATCGTTTCGTTTACCTTCTAGTTACCTTTCGGACCGTTATCCTCTGCGACGGTATGATCTGCTGGGGCAACGGCAGCTGGGTCTGGTAGAACGACGTCTGCCCGGTGCCGTAGCCCTGGTTCGTGTACGCGTACCTCTGGTCGTCCGGCACCACCTGCGCAACAGGAAAAAAAAAAAAAAAACAGAACGATCAGCGACGGCGGACGCGTGCGGATCGCGGTGCCGGTCATTTACGAAGTTTACCCGTCCGTTGGTGACCATCTGCTTGGGCGCCGCGTTCGCCGGCGACCGCATCGACTCCGGGAAGAAGTGTATGACGGTGGACGTCTGCGGTTGGTACCGGAGTATCAGCACGCACGTCGAGACCAGCGTGTACGCGAACAGCGTGCCTTCGAAAAACACAACAGAACACTGCAGTTCGAAGGGCCGTACACGAATCGACGATATTGGGCGCGTTAAAATGTTTCCTTCGCGTCGCGATTCGTTCGTTTAGTTCTATGCGTTTAATGTTTTGTATGCGTTAAAGATGTTGCAACGATCAATATCGACAGAGAATTCTCGTTCGATCGGTCGGTCTACGATTACAGGGCGCACCTGATATCTCCGTTTTAATTGATCGCGTAAACAACACGTACGTGTTAAGGGGTTTACGATGTTTGGATTCATTTTTCCAAAAGTTAAAGTATTTCAAAAATCTAACTGTTAAAAAAAAAAAAATAACGTACCGCATAACAAATACGACCGACCGGATTTGCCGTCCGATAAGCTCTAGACCAGCGATACTCAACCTGCGGCCCTCCAACGATTTATATGCGGCCCATACAGAACTCATCGGAATCGATAATAAAATATACATTTCAAAACTTATATCATAAACATAAAATAGGTATGACTAGGGTTGTACATTTTAAATATTTCACATGAAGTATTTCATAATTGAAAATGTCACGCTTAATGAAATATTTCAATGAAATATTGAAAAATATTTGTTTTTAACGTTTGAGATAGTGACCGTCAAATGTCATTTAATCAGTTGATATTGTTTGATATCGTTTCGGTACAATCTTGGACTTTCCCATTTTACGTGGTATAGTCTATCAGCTGGCTATAAATAGGTAATGACCACAGATATGTTTAATATTAATAAATATATGTAGTAACGATAAAACCGGCACATTATTATTGATAGCAGCTATTTTTATGATAATATTCGTCTAATAAGTAATAGTTCTAATCGCCTGTGATTTATGTACATGTTATTAGTAAAATTTTCTGAAGTGTCTTTAGCCATCTAAATTTTAATTTCCATACTTTCTTGAGTATATTAATGAGGACCATTATACGTCCCTAATTTATAATTTGTTTAACTATGCAAATGAGCTTATTTTTATTTTATTATATTGTTATCTTTAATTAATATATTTATATTATATGAGTTCAGTCATTTTAATTTTAATTTCCGTACTTTCAATAGTTAATATTTAAAAATGTATATTTACCTAATGGCTAATTATTTTGATTTCATATTTGATACTGATAAGTTATTTGTGTAAATACACAAAGGAGATAATTTTTATTTTTTATTAAATTAAATTTGTTTAATTACATTATGTTTATTATCTTTTATACATAATTATACATATTTATTTTATTTATTATTTGTATATAAATACAATTCAGTATTGTATTCCAATATTGAATTGTAATTTTCATCTTTCTTTAAAAAAATTTCCAGATGCTGGTATAATATTGTGTTTCACAATATTCACAATAAATTTTATAAATATGTGCTTAACTTTTAAACTCAATAGGTACCGATATATTTTTTTGATGGGAAACTTCTGAAATAATGTGATAGCTGATGAGTAATGGGACTATTGGCAACTTATTTATAAATTCATCTATATTTTGTAAAATGTCTTCAGTTGTTTCAATGACTATTGGTCTCTTACCTCTTAAATCAATATTTATAAATTATAATAACTATAAACTAATATGGTGTTAATTGTTAATTTATATAAATTAGTTTTTATTTCTATTTAGTACAATTAATAATACAAAAAGTACTTCATAAAAAATAAAACATAAAGCATGATATTTTTACTGAAATGAAACAAAAATTTTATTTTTCACTCAAATTATATATTTCATGAAATTTTACAATCCTAGTATAACAAAACAATCAAAATGTGTCACAAATTCAAGAATGAAATCGGATTACTAATTCGCGTTTGGACGATTTGTTAAAAGTAGCACATGCAGCAACTACAAACCAGATATAACCAAAATAGTGAAAAAACTCTCTCGATATAAATATTCACATTAATTTGAATAAATAATTCAGTTTATTTTTATTTTATTTTTTTTTTTTTCATTTTCATTCCGTTCATCTCGACTTGCAGACCGTAAAATATTTTAAAATATTTTATGTGGCCCAAATAAAAAAAAAGGTTGAGTATGGTTGCTCTAAACGCTCGGTGACGTCGGTCAATCTATAAATCCAGTGCTAGAAATGCGACGTCGAAACACACGGCCGTGAACAGTTCAATCACCGTGATTATTACCGTTGACGATATTCGACGATGGATTTTTTTATATATTTTTACGATTACATACCAGCAGGTTTGGAAATAATGTTTTAATTTTTATTATTTTTCTTATTTTATTTGGCACCTGCACTATAAATAATCAAACCGTACATTTATAATATAAAATCTGTATTCTTATACTTTTTAACCGGCAAAGAAAATTTACTGTTACTTATCTGTCGGATGCGGAAATAGTCATTTTATGGAACAAGTCGATTACAAATGTTTTTCAAGTATGACGATTGAAAAACCCAATTAAAGGATTTATAGTCAGCTAATGTAAGTTTTAAAAAGAAGGAATACGCGCGTACAACATTAGGTAATATGACAATTGCGATGTATTAGTATATATTAGGTAATTTCTATATCGTTTTAGTTACATTGATGGGTTTATTTACTTATATATTATTGTGGTTTCAGTTGTACCTTTTCAAAACTTACATTAACATTAACTATAACACTAACTATTGGATTTTAAACCGCGTTATTCTAAAATTGTCATAACCAATTATTTTGTAAAATATAACAACTTTGTTATTTTATAGAAATTAAAAATACAAAGTATACTTAAAGATCGGAAAAATGTGAATTCGAAATCATGCTATTCATAACATATTTCTCAAAAACAAATTGAAAAAAAAAACATATTTTATGGAGATATTTCCTTCGAGCAAACATGCTGGGACGGTCTGTGTTTTATCAACTATTCATTTTTTTCTCTATTAACCATGTTTCAGATATTTATACAGATACTTTATAGTGGTAGCACTATAAAGTGTAAACGCTTTACCGTAATAATTCAACCATTTACATTCCTAACAGATATTATTGAAATTCTCTCGTTGAATAAACCGAAACACCACTGTTAATTCACTGACAAATTGTAGATTAAACCCTTATAACAACTATATAATTATACATCTAACGCTTCGTTCATTTGCTCGGGGAAACAATACTTCATAAATACATATTTTCAAATTAAAATATATTATACATAATTCTGAACAAACCCGTATTATTAATACCACTTGCAAAATTAATACCATTTCTGTACGTATATGCTACTACTTGTATTAATTAATTATGTTAATAAAATATTTTATTATTATACAATATAGTCCACGTTAACAGAGAGATAAAAAATATCGATTTTAAAAATCTATTTTCGATGGATCTGAAAAAATTACTTAGTGCTCGAGGATTCATTTCAAAGAACAATAGGTGTGGTGCAATCAGGAGATGACTATTTTTTCCAAATACCATCATAAGTGTTGCAATATACATTGAACCCTTCTTTCAATACGAACAATACAGTTCAAGCTGACTCCTTAACCGATGAGAATTCCTCTTCTAATGTTACATTGATCGAAAAGCGACTCAACTGTACCTAACGGTATTCGCTTTGCTGATATAAGATTAATGAGATATCAAAATATTACTGCATATGATGGACTCTAGATATAATCGCATATCTCTATAACGCTAGACCGATTTACATTGGATTTTTATTAGCTTGAACAATTTTCTCTTCATGAATGAGAGCCATAAAAGCTATATTATTAAAAAAAGTATTGGAAAGAAATTGAAATTCGATTATTTCAATGTAAATGTTACAAAGCTGGATTTGAAACTCTAGACTAGAAAAAGATTTTTAATATTATAATTATAAGTTGCTACACATTCATATTTACCACACAATACTTAAATATTTCTTTTTAGAATTTTATTTTCCTTATAATTTATTTCTTCTCTAAGGTATTGAATAAAAATATATTTAATCATAATGTTATTTCGTTCACAGTTTAAAGTTATTTCAAAATTGTATAGGATATTACAAACAAATTGAATACAGTTTTACACTATATTAAATCGCTCGATAGATAAATCACTCTTTTCATTTTTACGAAATATATAACTAACAAATTATTTTTGCTATTGAAAGTAACTACTTTTAAACGGGTTACTTCGTAAAACTCAGCATTTTTAAAAAGTTTTAGGTTTATCTTTCGGATTAGGAAAATTACTCGGAAAATCGAATAATGACTTCTTAAAATTACTTTCCATGTTTTATTTTCGATACAACGGGACACTGAATAAAACTTTTGGTGCATTAAACTACCAAAAAGTTTGATCATGGAAAAAAAATATCTGTGTAAATTAGCTTCGCTCCCGGAATTTAAAAAAATCATGGATTATTTATACGACCGGATTACTTATATTTTATGTGATCAACCATATTTTGTTTTGTATTTTTAGCTTCGAATATCCCCTTATGAAAATTGCATGATACAACTTAATAACATTTTTTTGGAAAATTATACTGGTAAAAATATTTCGGATCAATTTACAATTCGAAAAAAAATTTCATCAGTTCTTTTACTTTAAAATAATTGACCATATTCACAAAGAAACTTTAGCAGGGTCCATAAATATTTCAATTAATGAAACAAAGAACGCTGACAGGGTAGGTACGTAACTAATACTTTAGTTGGTCGTATGTTCGAAGACAAAATGTTTCAAGTCATACATAATCACTTGTGAGGAACTTCCAAAATGCAATTATCAAACTGTAGAGAAATTAGTAAACGTTACGTTGAATATACCTTGGCCGAACGGGATTAAATAAAATAAAGTTTTTTTTTTTTTTTTTTCTAACAGACGCTGTGCCATAAAACGATTAATTATCTATTTTGCTTTCAAATAATGTACACGTAGCTCGTGCTGACCTAGCATTTAATACAATAAGGCTCGAGTATCTGAACATTGACCAAATTATAAGTTGTGTTGAAAATTATTTCTGAAAGCTCCAAATCGTGTATTGAAACCTCGAGATATATTTCCAAAATTAAACTTGAGCCCTTTACTATATACTTACGTGATGGAGAAGTTGTCTAAATACCGCATCGTATTATGCAAATATTTTAAATTTTATGATGATTTTGTTTTTATACGAAATACTACTAATTTGATTATAAATATTATGGAATTATTTGAAAATAGAAGTATAAAAAAATAATTTAGCTTATAAAAAAATTAATTTTGGCTTTATCTCTAAATGTATTTTAAGATTGAAGTATACTTCACTACTACTCGATAAAAGTTTAAAGACTGTAAAAATATCATATCTAAACTTGGCCAAAACGAAGTAATCGTTGCGGAATTAGTCAACGAAAAAGTGTGTTAGAAAAATATAAAGGACAACAATCTACGTACATAATAAGTAATATTTTAAATGCAACTACTGTGGATGAAGATCTACTGAATTGTATTCCAGAGGAAAGTACAAAATTAAAATATGCAAAAATTACGTTTTATGATGTCGAAAGAAGTTTAACTAAATATAAGAACGTATAAAGGTCTGACAAAAGGTCATTTATTTTTAAAAATTAAAACACCAAGTAATTGTTTCGTGTATATACGAATATATATATATATATATATATACACAGTAATGTTTTATAAATTTTTACTACATATAAATCGTGGCTATAGTTAGACAATTATTTAATCGATAAGTTAAGTTGTTTAGAAACGTATATAAATGACAACCGATTGGTTAAAAGCCTTTGAAATTCAACTCGTAAACATCCATAATTTAACCTAAACATTATAATCAAAACCTTTGTATTTAGTTATGAATTTGTATTAAATCAACATTAAACACCAACACTAGGTGTTCTCGAAAAAAATCAAATAAAATTATAATTATAATGACGATAATGTTCACCGAACAGCACATCTCTGTGCGCACGTACTTACCGATGGACATCATTTCGATAAGAGTGTCCAAGTTGATGACGAGAGCGGCTATTGCGGAAGCCACTCCGGATATCACCGTGGCCACTACCGGGGTGCCGGTCAACGGGAACACCTGACTGAGTGACCTGTTACAACAACATTTTTCAACGTTTTTCAACGAAACATTTAACCGCGTATGCCTTGAACGTCAGCCAGCTTACTTAAACAGCAGACCGTCTTGGGCCATCGAGTAGATGATCCTGGGCATGGGGAACATGGAACCGAACATGCTCACCAGCAGTCCGGCCATCGCGCCCGCGGCCACGATCATCTGACACCTGGGCGCGCCCACTTGTACAAACATGTCCAGAAGTGCGGCGTTCTCGTCGATTTTCGTGTACGGAACTTGAAAATCGAATTGACAAATCAATCGGTTGCTTTGTAAATCGATACACCGCGAGACGTGTGTGTCGGCCGAACGACTCTAGCTTAATTGTTGGATCATCGGCTGTAGTGAACGATCATGGCAAAAGTAATTTATTGAAACGGATTTCAAATCAAATGATTACCATCTTTTTTTTTTTTTTAATTTTCAAACTGAAATGTGGCGGCTGTTTGACTCACTCCAAAGGACGAAAATGAACCAATATAATAATAATTATGAGCCGTAGATATTACTTTGTGATGTAGTTTAATGTAAAAAATTAAAAAAAAAACGATTGTCGGTGTCAAAATAAATCTATTTAGAGTTTAAAATATAGTTACAATCCTTCTAAAAAGTGTGAACAGGCAAAAATGTGGTATTGCCGGAAATATTTATGACAGTTATTGACAATATGAATTTATTATTTTTAGTATACACTATTTGATTTAATAATGATTATTGTTAATCATATTATTATTATTAAATAAAAGTAAGCTGACTTATATGTTTAAATAATGTAAAATGGCAATATCATGTTTTATTATGACATGAAATGAGATCCTATAAAAGTAACACGAGAAATACAGCGTTTTGGTTTAAACATGGCAATAACAGGTTTTGAATTGAATAGTGGTTTTGAAATTGATTTTTTTCATAGAAATAATCGATATAAATCGAATTTTAGGCCAGATTTAAATTTCTCGTGTATTTTAAATCTAGAATCGATTTTTATCTCGATTTTCTATATTTTTGATATACCACGTTTTGGATTATCACCCTCCAATTACGTTTTAAGACAAACCTGATTAATTATAAAATCAATTTATACAAATTATGACTATCGGTCTTTTGACGTAAGAACTGTGTGTCATTTCCGGTGAAATAAGTAGGAGACATTTTATAGTTCATAAGTTATAACGAAACTCGACTTATTGTTGGTCGTTATTCTCATGTTTGAGTAAATTAATAACAGTAAACATCCTTCTTAAATTAAATATTAATAACACAAAAATTTAATATCTATATTTTACTGTAAAACCATCTGTTAAAACTTAAATCATTTTTTGATTTTAAAAACAGTACCTAATTTAATTTTTGATCTGATAGGTGAGTAAAACATTTTCAAACACATTTTATGTTTCATAAATAATAAAATCGTGACTGGATAAGAAAAAATTAACGAAGGAATACATTGAGAAAAATTGGTCATTTTTAAAATTGACTTCATTTTAATAAGAAAAAGTAATTTAAATTAATTTTTATCGAACAAAAATATATTAAGAAATATAAATACTTTAGTTATATTTATTATTATCTGAAATTTATTCACACAAGATTTTATTTTTAAAATCAGTTTGCGCATTTTAAAATATTATTATTATATTTTTTTATTTCATTGTATAACTCATCAAAAACTAAAGTTATGTATTAGTTATTTTAGTAATTTTATTTTTCTAAGTCTGTATTTATATCATGTTATGATTATTTTCTAGTAGTCAGTTATTGGATCTTTAAGTGCTCTTTTTCTGCAAGTTATGAAACCAATAATATAGTTAACAACAAAATGCACAGTTCATGTATAAAGTTATATTATAGAATTGTTGATATTGACAATATAATGGTTTAGTTCAATATTCCATAGGTTTTAACTTATTCCAATAAATAAACATAAGTATCAACACAAGCTCAATATTATCTATAATATTTGTAACTCCCGACTGTTTGTACATTATAAATTAAAGCTAAATTGATTAATAAATTATTTTGACTCTACATGGTAAACCATTTTCCAATAGTCTTAATATAAACGATTATTTAAGTTATTAAATTGATTTTAATTTACTATATATTCACTTTTAGTTTTAAATAGTTTTTTAAAATTAAGTTACATAAGTTGTTTCAATTATATTTTATTTTATTGCTATTATGTTCGGATTATATTTTTTAAGGCGTGTCACACATTTTTTACTGGTTTAATCTGAATAAATCTTATTGCTTTAGTATATAGAAATTATATATATATTTTTTTTTCACAAATATCATTTAAATTTTACTTTTTATCACAATCGGAATTTCTAATACATTAAAATAAACTGATGGACAATTATTTTTCGTGAGATCGAAAGAAATTATATAACATAGAAACGGTTTAATCAACTTTTCAACTTATTTTACCAATAAAAAAATAGATAAAAGGTTAAAATATTTAGAGTACAACTAAATTATGACGTTGTCATAAGTATGTATAAAAGATACATCAAATTTAAGATGATTAGACTATAGATAATATGCACATTTTTCATTAATGATAAGTTAAATAATATAAATAAACATAGTAAATCGTATTTCCTCTTTGAAAAAATGCTCTTTTCAATATTCTGATTAAATTGAAAAAAATTGTATACATAAATTACAATGATAAAATAATATTTAAAATTTTTTTTACTGATTGATAGCTTACATAATTTAAATAAGTAGGTATCTGTTCTGTACTTATAAATGATATATTATTTTATAACACGGTTTCATGAATACATAAGCAACTAAAAGAAATCAAAAAAGTTATCATAAAAAATATTTTATCTTTCAATCAATATAATTATTATTTTAATTCCACTATTAACTCATAAATTATAAAGTAACTCGATATAACAAAAATAGTAAATATAATAATGGTATTATATGTATCCTCAATCTATAAACTTACCTATTAATGTGAGAATTATTGAAGAGCTCACGTAAGCAACAAGAATAATAACCAGACTAGCCATGATAGCAAGCGGAATAGATTTTTTCGGGTTGTGAGCTTCTTCGCCGGTGGTAGCAATGATGTCAAATCCGATAAAAGCATAAAAACAAGTTGCTGCTCCTTTAAATACCTAAATTAAAAGGAAATTAATTTATTAAAAATCTAATACAACACAAAACTTAATTATTATTCCATAAACATGAAACATACAAATACACTTTTTATTGTAATTTCAACGATTTTCATTTAGGTTTAACAGAAATGAAACATAATATTTACATACATTTAATTTTTAAATAAATTTGTATATAATTTATACATTTAAAACAGCGTATATTTTCCCCATGTAAATTCATTAAATATTCAATATTCAATAAAATACATGCATATTTTGTAGCTTAGCTAATTTTACAAATTCTAATATTTTTTACCACAATCCTTTATTATGCTTAAATGTATATTAGATTTTTGTGAAAATTTTAAAAATAAAACTATTATTATTTTAAAAATATGTGTTCATTATATAATTGTAAAGTAAATATTCAAATAATGGATACAAGCATATTTTAATAAAATTTGTTTTTTACCACAAAATATCACATTCAAATTTCGCATACACCTTAATAAAAACTCTAAAAAAAAAACAATAATGAATAAAATACCGTACTAAGTCACGAAAGTATTTTTATGTGTTGCGATCTGACAGCTTAAAATGAAGGTTGTGTTTAGCATTTCATATTTATTTATGTAAGGTCAAACTAACGTCTGTTTAATTAATCTTTAAGTATCAAATAAAATTATTTAACCATTGTAGTGACCATTGCATGTGTTTGGTTAAAACGATCCATAAAATGAATATAAAATGGCAATTAGACACATATGATTTGAAATTTTATTTGTATCTGTATCCTTTTTTTTATAAATCATACATGTTTATATAAATTTACTAATCAAGAATGAACAAAAATAAACAAAACTACTTGAAAATTTGTTTATATAAAAATGTAACTTAATTTTTATTTTTATGTAAAATTAACTTGAAGTTAACACTTTATATACATTAAAAAAGTAACTTTTTAAACTAACAGTTATTTTGAAACTAAAGTGACGAATAACTAACCTAGTTAATATTAACTTAACAATATAACTTAATTTTAATTTTTAACTCTTTAATACCCAGCCTTGATATACCATTTATAATAATTTCATCATTAGATAAACTATCTTGTACATAGATATCACGACTTTTCATTTTATCTATAAATAAATTAATAATATCTTATCTATAAAGTAGTTTTTTACCTTTTTAGATTCATATATAAATTATAATGGTTTAAAATAACATTCAAAATCCATAAAATGCATTAAAATTCATATTGAAATGTACTTAAAATTATTTAATTCTAATAATTATTTAGAAAATTTTAACAATTTTCTATAGAATCATACTTTTTAAAATTAATAACAGTGAACAAATTAAAAATCTTCTATTCTAGATTTAAATATTCTAGTGAAAATATATAAAATTAAAATCATACCATTTACTTTTTTTTTTTAAATTTTTAATCGAAATTCCCAATATTTGCAACTTTCTTCACTTAGTGTGAAATTTAAAACCAGATTGAATATTTAAATGGTTGGTGAAGAAATTAATTACTTTTAAAAATGATGCATCATCAACTTAAATATTTTAAAAACAACCATGTAAATTAATATTCAAAATTATTTGGATTATTGTAATTATTGTAATTTATTAGTAGTTTTACAGATTATAGCCAATAAAAAAATATAACCTTAATAATATATTATTACAAATAATATATTATATATATATATATATAAAGTACAAACAATACACACATTATACCATATTTATATGAAACTCATGATATTAAAATATAAACAAAATTAAATTTATGCATGGATCTTTTTTTATCAAACCTTTAAATAATTTATTTTACAGATAACATACAGAATATTTAATTAATCTCTGATTTATTTTTAATGCTATTTTTAAAATTAACCAATTTAAATTAATTTAAGTCTACTAAAAATAATGTAACTGTAATTTTCTAAAAAGATTTATTTTAAAAATTATCGCATAACAATAGCAGTTTGATCTTTTCAAAATTTTCTTAGTAAATAATCTATAATTTTGTATCTCATATTTTTTTTTAACAAAATTTAATATTGGTCCCTAGAGGTAAACGAATTAACGTTATTTATACCAATTTTTAATATTTGCTAGAATAGAATCACACATATTGGATAAAAATATATAAACAAATACATATTAAAGAAAATTGGTTTTGTAATGTGGTTTTTTTTTTTATATCTCAAGACATATGTAATACACAACAAATATACTCCAGGCATTTCTCAAGGAAATTTTTATTTGTTCCACTTATGCAGAATACTAACAAACAATTTTATTTTATTTTTAATCATAATAAAATATTATTTTCAGCAAAAAATGTAATTACAAATAATTAAACTTCGTTACTTTGTACACATAACAGTCAAGAAACTGCTAAATTACTTTAAGAAACAAAATCAAAACAAGTATCATAACGTTTACTTTATTAATTGGTATGAATATAATAAATATTAAATACGAATATATATTATATATTAATATAAAAAATATGTATGTAAAACTAAATAATTTCAAAATAATTTAGAACTTTTAGTTGCAGTTGAGGCTTTACGTATTTGTACTCGTTCCTACTGTTTAAAAATATCAATTAGAATTGATTTAATTCTAATAATATAAAATAGTTCGTACTCATATTACTTAAATGAGTAATTTAATAGAATAATAACTTACTTAATTATAGAAAATGACTTAACCCGCTCAGACCCAAAGTACACCGTAGTATACCACAACTATAAAAAATTAGGACGTCTGATTAAATTAAGATATATATTGAGGCCCAAGGTACATTACAGTGTACCTACTTGTAACTTGGTAAAAAAAAATTCAAAAATTATGAAACTCATAAAAAACCTTAATTATACCATATTAAAGCATATAATTAAAAGAAAAAGAAAAAATTCTATCCAAAATAATGTGGGCCTGAAAGGGTTAATAACCTAAAGATCTATTACCATACTGGAATTTATAATTAAATTGAGACCAAATAAATTGTTGATCATTTTTCTGTAGATGGATATAATTTTTAAAGTATTTTTTTTTTTTTTTTTTTTAACATTATTTTGATTATATATTAGATATGTGAGAGTTTGCATTATTAATCATATTAGACACTTTTATTTGAGCTACATTATATTTTTATCTCAGTATATTTCCTAAAGATTTAAAATACTTGATACAAATATTAATTTAAATTGGAAATATAATAGAAATTAAATTAGTATTCTATCCACAACGTTTAAAATGATGTCGTATAATTTCATACAGCTTCTATAAAAAATATAAATTGAAAATAATTAAAATATGCAACTTTAAGTAATTAAATATAGTTCAATACTATTGTGATTATTATAATTTTTTTCTTATAAAAGCACTAGTCGTGTATTTATTCTACGAACTTGATTTATTTTTATTGGCAAATTTACTTTTATTTCTCTGCTGTTACACGTAAATTGAAGATTTTTGTTTTACGTAAATTTATGATTCTCGATTTAAGAACATTGAGGTATTTTAAGACGTAAAAATTGGTTTTGTTAACACGTAAGTACAAGACGTATAAATAAGTTTTGTTAACACAAACGGGGATGTGGAGTTCCTATGGGATCAATAAAAAAATAAAATAAAAAAAGACTGAAAAGAAGCTCATAATCAACTGAACTGAGGATGCGGAGTCGTAAAAACGAGGTGACTATTCTCAACAGTGTTATTAGACCAGTGTCTACCATACAAGGATAATTTATTGCCGTGTGCCTTCCACTCTCAAGTTTATGTACGAGGAAAAATCTTTTTTATTCTTAAAACACAATACTTTTTGAGTGTTTACATACGGTTTACTTTGGTATTTTAATTAAATGTTCTACAAATCCAATGTACACCCAATGTAATGGGCGTGTAAAATTTAATTCTCCCGACAGTTCAGTATAACTCTATTTGCAACTAGTTAAATACAACCCAATGTTTTAGTTTAAAATTTACCACCGTGACATATGGTTCTTGAATAGAATAAACGTTTAGTTTTCGGACTGTTGGGGGAGTTATAATTGTTGTTTTTGTTTAAACAATAAATCACCTCGTATAAATAATATACGTCTTTGTCGTATATATATATTCTGAAATATAGACGATCTTATTTATGCTTAGGAGTAGTACGAAAATTGCATCTGTTATATCGTTGCCTGTTGACGGCTCGTACTCGTCTTTTCTCCAAAATGATTGGCGAACACAGTTAGCATTATACATCAAAATTATCCGACGTCTGGTACCCACTTATCGATTTTGAAAGGCAAACACATAGATTACTTTGCCATTAAAGAAATTTTTTTCAACATTACAACATTACAGTGAATTGCAATAAAAACGTTTAGGATGAATAATATATTTCACAAGACCATCCTGTATACGTACACATCTGTATTTATATTAGATTAAAATTGTATAGAATTCAAGTACGTTTAGATTTTCTCTTCTTTCTTCAAACCAATAGTGCGGATTTACTTTAATCAACAAAGGAGATAAATTATCGGACACAAAATAAATCAATTTGAAAATATAAGTCCTAAGCCCAAAAAAATATTTTGTCATTAATTATAGAATATTGTTCTTTTGTTTATAATTTAAACATTTTATGATTTCGTCGGCTACTAAAATACGATAATTTTATTGTTTAACCAAAACGATCCGCTAAGAACAAAATTATAAGTATGACAAAACTGTAAAATGTATCTTTACATTATCCTATAAAAATATACAACTATTATAAAAATATTACAATTATATGCAGAATATTAAATAATGTGTTAAAAAATACCAGAGGATTTATAAAATGTATTGATGATTTCACTAAAAGTCTAACCATTAGCTTATTGATAACCGGTATGACAAATATTTCTACATCATAACTACAGTAACCGAATGGAAATCATGGGGAACATTTTGAGATTCAGTGAGTAGGTAAATAATAATGAAAATAAAGCATTAACAACATTTGGTACCTACTAGCATTTATTATTTCATGGCCGTATCCCTTTCATGATTTCATGATGATGTATGTAGGTATATTTTGTTTATAAATCCATCTCTCATTTTTATCAAAAATGTTTAATTCATTTGATTTTTCAATCAAACGTGTTCATAAGTACTTCTAGTGTTTTGAATACAAATATTAATTTATACCACAGCATGATAATGCTCCGGAAAACTCCAAAGTTATACGTTTTATAATATAAACGTTAACATACGTTTTTGTTTTGTCAATTTTATTTAAATTATAATATTGTCGTATAATCGATGGCATAGCGCACAGGTAATATAAGTGATAGTATTTTTTTTATAATCGTACCATAGAAACTTAATTTTGTTTTATTTTTATTTTTATCGTAAAAACCACATGTCAAACAAATTTTAAACTTAATAATAGTTTAGACGTTAAAATATCAACTCTAGTGGTGTAGTACACAACATGTAATTAATAGCTCATGCTCAACACGTTTTACCGAGAATGTCACTTATCACACTTGTATACTTGATTCCATCAATATTAATTAAATGCATGTTATAATATTATATAGTGCGTCGCATGTCCCGTGCCATATAATACGTCGTAGTGAATGCAGTTTTTGCGAACCGACGCTCAAAAAAAAAAAAAAAAAAATTGGCCACATTATTTTACAGAAAAAAGTCAATGCTTAATAATAATTAGTATGACTACTATACGAACTTCTCAATATACATTCAAAAAATGTTTGACGAACTTACCCCACCCCATCCGTTGGGTAGAAATCCATCGTTCTTTGTCCAGTTATCGAGATTTACGTAAAACAAACCGGCGCTTATAAGAAACACCCACGCTGCCAAGTTGATGGCATTCATCAGATGGTTAAACATTAAACTTTTCTTAACACCAGCTGCTAAAAGAACCATCATCAACAGAGTGATACCTGCAGCCAAAACATCTGGTTTGCCTGTAACATTATACATATTGACAAATATTATTAAACATGAAATACAAATAAATCCATAGTACATCACAATATTATTATGCACTCATTTTCAAATATCGCCTAAAGAATTTTATTTTACCATGTATAAAATATAACTACTTAATTTTTTAAAAATACCAATAGAATAAAATATTTATAGTAATGAGGGTTTTATTTTTAATTTTTCGATATGAATTAAAGAAAGAAACACTTAGCTGTAGAGTAAGAGTAGATAGCTTATAGCAAAACCAATAGGCATAAATAATTTCACGAATTCTACTGAAATGAGTTCTGTAGTGTTCACCTAGATATAAAATGTGATTTTAATCAGAAGCGAGAAAATTTATCTTAGAGGAATACCAGAGAAGGGTATGATATAATATTCGTCCAGATAGAAAGACACTTAATCTATCGGTGCCTGTCAACAAGGAATTAAGAGTGGAATCATAATACTGTCAAGCTGGGCTTTCCTAAGTGCTAAGTTCTCATAGTGAATTGCCTCAGATAGTGAAACCAATATGGTAAGATGTATTGAAATACACGACACCGAAAATTAATTGCACGCATTGAACAAACACTCGGAATGAAAACCTTATAATTCATCGTTTAGCCCTGATAGATATGACTAATTGCACTTCTGATTTTTACCATAAGAATTAAAGATTCAAACAGAAGGTGTAACAGTGTATGAAAATCATGACATACATTTTAACATGTATGTTTACGTGTAGCTAAACACATAATTTATCGTTTTTTTTTTTTTTTTTTTTAATGATTTTTGCACCGTAATTGTCGTCAAAAGTAATAATGATATTGGAATAGGTGATGGTAATAAAATTCTAGCTTTTCGAAGGTTTTTTCTCGCCAACTACATATTGAATTATAACACTTTACCGCAACCAACAGGGATCCCAAAAACATATAGGCATATTTAATGGTTTAATATTTTTCCCGCGAAACGCAGAAAATTTCAATTACGTTTTCTATGTTTGGACAAACATTTAATCCGACAACAATTTTAATATATACACCTCAGCAAAGGGTTTCTTTCATAAGATTTTTTAAGGGACACGATCAATACAAGACCAGCTGAATTTTACAAGATTTGTTTTAATTATGCACAATATTTAAGTATACACAGGTGCGTCATTAGCCGATTATCGTGAAATTTGGTGGAAAGTTAGTAATTTAGTACAACCCATTTTAAGTTTTCGTTATCGTCACAAAAAAAGCATTAATAAAGTTGTCTGTAAACAGCAGAACAGTTATTGTATACGATCGTAATTTTTGTCCAGTCCCCTATGAATCATATATTCGTTCACGCCTGCACTAAAAATACACATTTTCAATGTTCAAAAATATACCGAGAATAACTTTTAATATACAATGTACATATACATATTTTATTATAAATACACCATATATAACTGTATATATTACAACCCTATACAACTACTTATCTACATCATCATACTTCAATTCGAGCTTTTGAAATCGGTAAATATTATATTATAAAAGAAATTTATTTGTATGTCTTATAGAGTTGGACGATGAGATTTATAAATTTACAACCTACCATTATTCAAATAACCTACATCGATTCAAGTACTGATAATGATGACATAATCAAAACAAGACTTCTATCTAATCTTAATACACAATATATAAATTTGGTAAAATAATTTAAATAAATGAGTAAAAAAAATAATTTTCTTCTTAAAAGAATTCATAATGAGAGTAGGAAATAGTATAAAGTTAACCATTGAAATCATATTGAGAAAACTGGACTATTTATTTCTTGTATCACCTATAATTGAGTTCTATTTGTAATGAATTTTATAACTATGTAAATATTCCATAGGTACCATTTAGGTGAATAAATAAACACTGCGACCCAAAAGTTCATAAAACATCAAATTTAAGAAAAAACGAACACATTTCTAGAAAATCATTTCCTAATTTTCTCGAATACACCATTGTAATACGGTTACTGGAATAAATAATTTATCCGAGTAAAGCTATTCACTGTTAATGTGTTGTTTATTCTGTCTGCCGACGTCGTAAATAAGTGTAGTTATTATATATATATATACGAAATTCAATTATATTTGATTAAGTTTTCGTCATTTAAAACACCCACTTAATCCTGTACTTAGCTGTAGAAATACCGAAGCAATAAGATAGGTTTGTGTTTGTGACGATTAAAATCATTTGAAAATAAGTCCGAATCGAGTTTAATAACATCTTCAAACTTTTATAACATAAGTCCTCTGCACGTTCATTACTATTCGTTTTAATCAACAACCCGGTCATCGTACAGCGTTACGCAAATCATCTAATATAAATGAACTATTTACATTAATGATGTTATACCTATGACCGGCAGTCGTACATTAAATATAAAAGTGAATATAGCAATGTAATATTATCATGATGTCGCCGACGCGTACATAATATTCATAATATCGTTAATTCTGCAGTTACACCGTGAAACGTGTCACGTACTAGTCTCTCGCCGTCTGCACCAGACTGTTATAAACATTTATATATTCTGAAAATGTCCGCCGACATGATTAATGGTCGGCGACGCATACTGAGGTGTTTCGTTGGTCGTACTATTATTTTTATTATCATTACTGCCGTCGACAGTTGCAGCCGAAGAACGATATCGATTTGAATCGTTGTGAAGCCGACACCGATATTATTACCGAGGGTGGAAACTCGATTGTCCGCTGAATGCCTTTGAAATTACCGTACAAACGATATGACCACTTCGGCACAGTGCTACGTCGAATACTCTTTTACTGTAACATTCGGCGTCCGAATTAACATGGATCTATTTATTACGCCCTAAACAGTTATGGCCGTCACGTTTATCGATCGCTCGATAAATTACCAGATCCCAATTATGTATTGTAATATAATTATGGATCGTAGTGTTTCGACAATCAATGTTTTTTCCCGCTGCTTGTTTATCTCCGTACAGCAAAAACTTTATTAAACAATCCAGCGCTTAGTGTGCATGGGCCACTAGAAATGACCAGAAACCACTGCTAGTATCTACTAAATGACATTGTTTCCCAACCTTTATGCTAAAGTGGCTCATTTGTATCCTTTGTGTTTGTTGGATGACTGTCAAAAAAAAAAATAATCAGTATAATACAATAATTAATAATTTTATTGTAAATAGTTTTATCATAGACTTCAACGCAATTCTGTTTTTAATGTATACAATGATGATTATATATTTATAAGTAAGATATTTTTCTTTTCATTAGTTTACGAACAGCAATTAATCAAAAATATTTTACGACTTAATGTTGGATTGCAACCCACAGGTTAGAAAGCGCTGCAATATGGTATAGTATAGATAACTGCAGTGACTAACGGTAGATTCCTGTATCTAATAACATACGTAACGTACAATATTTTATTAGTATTTTCATTCCCATTTTCTGACGGGTTTACTGGGATGCGATAAGAAATATAAACACGCATATTAATTCGTAATCAAATCTTCATGTGATCAACTTTCCCTGCACTCTTTTGATTTAATCTTCCTAAATTTCGAAAAAATTAACTAAATGATTTAAAAACCTAGAAATCGGCAAAACTTAATTTTTAATTATTATGAGCTTAACATTTTTAAAATGTGCAAAACTATTTTTTCATGATTACTTTTCGATGAATTTAAATATGTTTTCTAATTTCTTACAATAACACTATATTTTTGAATTAAAAAATATCTAATTTGTAAAGCTGCATATCTGAAATAAAAAAAAAAAAAATAGAAAATCACCGCTTCTAATCCCTTTAATACGTTAAATGAAAATCAAAAATAAAGCTGAAAATTATTACAGGGAAATTAAAAATATAAACATTTTTGTTTTAACGTTTCATACTACTGTCGTGGATTGAAAATAATAATATTATAATAATAAACCAATTTACAGGTAAAATGTATTAACATTACCATACAGGTAATATTGTACAGATGAAGTTTGAATACAGCTGTTATTAATTGATTACCATAAAATTCCTATTTATTCTATTATATATATAAAAAAAATTATATTCCAGAAAGGGATAGGTATTAGAATATTTATTAGAGAAACGTAGAATAAAATATGTTGTAAAAATTTGAAAAAACATTGTACTATTCAATGATACCACGAATGCATAAAAAACGATGCGAATGAATGATAGTTTAAATAGTCACAAAAAAGTATATTATACTCATTGACATTTTTTTTAGAATTCGCCCGAAAAAATACAGTTAGTAACTTTTACTTAGAAAAGTAATGCACATAAAAACGGTATTATATTAATATTTTTACTTGTAACTCAAGATAATATTTCCCAATTAATTGATACAAGTTATGCAATTTGAAACATTTCTATAGTACATTTGAAGGACTTAAAACAATCCTTGGATCTGTGATGTGACAAACTAGATTGCAAATCTAGCTACACTGGTTATTTGTTATAACTTATTGCACAGTTTGGTATAAATCCCGAGTCTGTACGATCCTCAAGCGAAAACCCAGTAAATATTTGTAAATGGTCAACATTCGTAAATCCTTATAAATGGGCTTTAATAAATAATCATCAGTATTCAACTTGTGCGCTAAATAAATGAGGTTCGTGTGTATTTTAATCCAGTCAACAGGAAAATCAAAGTACTTTTATACAGGGTAGTTAATCGATCGAATTCTATAGTTCAATTAGTCGAACGATTGTGAAACAGGTAACAGTAATAATTTCGCTGTAATATCCCTAATAATTTTTATCCGAATCCATTCAACAAAACAGTATGTTGTTCTCCACATTATTAAATGGCGGGCATAATGAACCGCAAAGCAGTCATCGAACACACGCCATTCAGGTGGCATATTAATCGTTTCATTTAGTTTACTGTTGACATTATTAGAAGAACTTCAGTATTCTATGATACATTCGAAACTACAACGTAGCGTATTATTAACCACATTCATCGCTTTACTCATAATCTGTAATTAAGTAAAATATTTTTTTTTTATATGGACCATGGCGTTGAAATAATTACAACTATAAGTTTCAAATAGCAAACTCATTGTATTAACACTAAGCTGTAACGATTAAAATACTAAACTCCTCTTGCTGTAAGTAAAACGCAGCTTCCTGACTACAACCATAAGTTGAACGATATATACTAGACAGCGATGTATTTCTGTCATTATTTTTTGTTTGTATCAAATAATATGCATTATACATTTTTTTTTTCTGGCTATAAAAAAGAAGTAATGATTCCTCTACGTTAAAAAATATCTATTAAAAATAAAACGAAATGGATAATTAATTTCAACAGTTATAATTATAAAATACTTTTAATAATTTAAAAAAATAATCCTAAGAAATAACTAAAATTGCACTTCTACATTAAGTTATTTCACAATAACTTATTTTATTTTTTTTATTTTACGAACCATTCTCTGAATGTATACAAAGTTAAACATTCCTCACAGTTAAGAAGTAGTAATTCTAAATAACAATAAACTATCGTGTTTCAAATTAAAGTATTTAAAAAATAAATAAATTTACGTGACAGTAGTTGCAGTAGTTGTTTAAATATTATTGATTGAAAACTTTATTATGTAACTAAAAATGTATTATAAAACAATAAAAAAATCGAATTAAAATTAAAAATTAGGAAATAGTTAATTCTCATTAATGCTTATCTTTGATTATTATTATATTTATTATATTAATTATTATATAATTATATTATATTAATAATTATTATTATATTATTATTAAATTCGAAGAGTGAAATCCTGACTGTATTCTCTTTGTGTATATTCGGTGATGAATTTTTAATTTTAAATCGGACTTAAATTACAATTAAAATTATAATATTTCAGTCAAACCATACATACATTTACTCTTTTATTTATTTATTAATTTCTATACATAAAATATTTGTTTAGTTATTTTTATACACATTTACAATTAATTAATTGCTAATTATAGTGATTCTGTTTTCAATACATTAAGATTTAATATTATACCATAAAACTGATTACTATAGATGAAAAAACATAATATCTATCATATAACTTAATTCATATAGGCTGAACATATAAACATACGAGAGCAATAAAACCATATTAATACGATATTTAAACTTTTCATTACGTACGTGTAGTTAAAATGTATACAGAGTTATATCATATTCATAATTACAAATAAATTTCAACCAAGAAATCAAAAAACGTTGAGGCTAAATTCAATAAATCTTCAAATTTGGGAGAGAGAGATACCTATTTATCTTTTAACTAACTGATATTTGTTTTTAATAAAACTTCTAATGCAATTATACGAGAAACAAAATTAAAAATTCGTTTCAAAAAGTATATATATATATATAAGTAGGGAACGGATTTATATGTAATAAAAATACAAAAATATTTACATATGTATGTAAATATAATTGATAAAATATGTGCTAAAAAAATCCAAATATGTAGGAAAAAAATTAAATTAAAAAAAAAAAAAATTATAATTATTAAATTATCAAAATGATTTGTAGCATTGAATTATTACAATATCTTTTAAATTATCAAATATTAAATGTCACCTATTAGATCTGAAAATATTTTTAAAACGGCTAAATGATCGTTTCACATCAACCTATATCGGTTGATTAAAGCATATTTGAAGCGCATAATATCAGAAGGTAATAATTATAAATTTTTAGAAGGGTGTCTGCCACTCATTATGTCATTGATTGATTTAAAATCAATATAGCCTAGAATTTTTTTCTATAACAGCATGCGTTTTCTTTTTTACAACATCTCCTATTGGTCCGTTAACGAGTTTTCATTTTGCAATCGTTGATTTGACCATTTGTATACTATCATTTAAGGACATATTTTTGTTTCTAATTTTGTAAATGTATGTGCAATAAAACTAAAATTTACTGAGATGAAAATTAAATTAATTTTTAATGTTTCATTTTGCATAATATTTTGTGCTTTTCTAATAGCGATAGAAGTTACTGGATCTAAATTTGAAATAATTTCTTGTACTTTTATACAAAGAAGACGTATGAATGATGAAATGATAAAATATGTTTAAAAATATTTACAAATTAATGAAATATGTAAAAATATGTAAAATAAATGTAGCATCATAGTAATAGGAATGATTTAAATCATGAACATTTCTTATCGAATCTTAAATATCTTGATTTAATAAAAATATGTATATACATATAAATCCATTGCCTATATATAAGCATATGTTTTTAATAAACCATCAAAAATATTGAACTTCATTATGAATTCACTAAATTAATTAATTTTATAATTTTTGAATTAATATTTGTTATTTCCAAGAATTTTTTTGAAACAATAAAATGTAGTGTAAGCTTATAATTCTATAAACTACAATTATGTTAATATTCAAAAAACTATGACCAGCCTGAGCATAGTAAAAATATAATGAATTGTATAACTATATTATTAATCGGCTTTCAAAGAAATTTGGTTGCATTTTTCTATCAACCAACAATAACAAAACAAAAAAAAAAAAAACATTTTCTTTAAATTATTTCAAAATATTTGTATTATTTGTACTCGTATAATCGTTAGTTCAAACTTTTTTATATGAACAATTTGGAAAAATATCCACGTTTAACGTTTTGATAAAGAAAGTGCTCAAACAAAATAAATTTGTATCTTATATATATATATATATATATATACCATTATATCTACATGATTTTATATGTATATTATAACATAGTGGTTGCTAATTATAATATAAGACCATAAAAAATTGAATCACGAACTGTTTATTGTTGACATATAAAACAAAATACACAACATAAAATGAGTATTAAAAAATAAACGCATTAGAACAGTTGCTTTGCTTATTACTCTAATTAAGTTTAATTCCTGTGAGAAAAATAAACATTTGAATAAATATATAACTCAAGGGATTAAAAATCTTTCATTGCTAATCACAAAAACAAAAAATTTCCACTTGAATATTAAAATTATAATTTCATTTTTTTCTTTTTAACTAAACATATTTTAATTATATGTTGTTATTATTATTAATTAATTTTTAATTGTTTCAAATAATTTATACTAATACTTAATTAAAATATTAACTTAGAGCAACTACGGAATATTAATATACATAAACGTGAATTATACTTTTGATTAATATTATTGAGTAATTTTTCGCAGGTGTGATTGAAATCTTATGAAAACATTTTTTATCAACAAAAATAATGAGACTAAAAAAAACTTTGGGAACAATTTAAAATATATATATCTATATATATATATATGGTGTGTTCCGACAATTGAGCGTTAAAGTATTAAAATGTTAAATGCATTAGCATATATTCCATCAGAGTCTGTTATTACTGCATTCGAAGACCTATTACAAATTAATTTTTATAATGAATATGAAACAATATTGAGACCTGTCTTAGACTATTTTGAAGATGTATGGATAGGTCATATTAGTCGTAACAGGCAACGAAGATCCCCAAAGTTTTCGATAAAATTATGGAACTGTTATGGTTTGATTAAAAATGACATACCAAGGACCAAAAATGCCATTGAAAGATTGCATAATTCATTTAAATTAATTTTAAATGCAGTTGATCCATCAATTTGGAAATTTTTCGACGCTTTAAAAAAAAGAGGAAAAGTTGAATCGAGTGAAAATTAACCAGTTTATTGTAGGTAATGATCCAAAACAAAAGAAAAAAAAAAAATACAAAGATTCAGAAATAAGAATAAAAAATATTTGTGAACAATTTTATTCAAGATCAACAGAACAGTTTTTAAAAGGCATTGCTCAAAATATTTTAACTTTACTCATAATGTATTTATTTGATATTTTATTAGGACTACTAATGTATTATTAACCATACTAACGTATTATTAAAATATGATGTATTATTAACTATGACTAATAATTTTTTTTTAAATTAATAATTAACTTTTTTAGTTTAATTTTCACAGCACTCAATTGTCGTGAATCCTATATATATACACATATAAATGATACAGTTATTAAGCCCAACAAAAAAAAAGTTTTACTTAAAAAATATTACATAGACAGTGTTCATAATGAATTAGAAAACACTACTTTCTAACCTTTTCTAATTAATAATAACTATAAATTATGATATTTTATTACATAAAATTATTAATATAACGCAATATTAATAATTATAATTATAACTTATTGCAATTTTCATATTTTTTATAATAAAATATCGAATTAAATGATTACTTTAACTAAAATTGGAAATTTATATTTTATACATTACAGTACTTTTTCGAACTTTTGTATTTATTAGTATCAACTCATACCTCAATAAATTTATTTGATTTCATAGAGTGTTACTTTTTGGCTAATTTTTGATAGGAACAGAAACTTATAAATATTTGATTTAAAATTGTACCCATGCATATTTAAATGAAAAGTAAAAGAAATAAATAAATAATTAAATGGTTATTCCAATGCATTAACAGAGTTTTAATTTTTCCGGTGTTATAATTACTAAACTATTAACAATAATGACATTAATGGAATCAATATTTTCTTTTTATATTCGTGGACATATAAAATGTATTGAGTAAGAATATTTCAATGCCTAATATGAAAGATAATTGTTCGCTAAATTATTCAACAAACATTAATATCAATAGTGGCTAACACTTACGTTTTCAGTGAATATTTTCAGTAGTTCACGCAAACTAATATTATTTATTTATTATTTACGAGTATTATTATTCCAGAATAATAATAACAAATAAAAGTTTAAATATATAATGGTCTATTCTAGTTTGATCAAAAGTTTTTCTATAAATAAAAAAAAATCTTAAAAAGGATATAAAAAATATACAAAAATTATTCTGTATGATAAAATAACTTTTTATATTTCCAATAAAAACACAAAATGTGATTTTTGCACAATATTTTAATGATTGTATAAATAAATGAATGAAAATGATAAAATAAAAGTACGTTGCATACATGCATAAATAAATATATTGTCATTTTTACAGGAGGATTTAGCGAGAAAAATGTAATGTAACATTTTGTGTAAACTATTTTATAATATGGAATTTTCGAGAAAAAAAAACATTATTAATTGCATTTTATTGCTAAAAGGTATAATGCATTAACATTTCATTATAAATGATTTTTATTTGAAATAGTTTTTATTGTTTAAATACCGTTTAATAATATTTTCATTATTCTACTATACGGTATTTAGTCATAATTATAAGCCACTGCATATTTTACTTAAACTTATGAATTTCGTCACTATGTCTAAGATTTAAAACACTATTAAAACATTTCATGAGGCTTTTAAATATAAATTATCAGCGCTTCAACCATTCACTAAGTACCTTAAATTTGTAATCAAAATAAAACGTGTCGTTTTGATGTTCTTTACCATCTTAAAAGTCACATGTTATCCTAATGTTCTCTACTACATAAACTATTCCGTTTAGAGTATAGTATTTGTAAGAACAAAATTCAATTTTTTTAAGACAGAGGAGATAGCGAGTAATCCATTTCAGTTGTTACGCAGCAAGTACTTTTGGTATCCACAGCCTAGACTGTCAAAAGCATCTTCCTCTAACTGCAAAACTAACTACTACTTACTATATCGTATGGTGTCCAATTCTTAGTTGCGCTTGTGTACACATAGTAACCGGAAGAGATTTTTCATTAAGTGTACTATATATATATACATACATTTATATTTTTATTTCTATTATTGTTATTAATAAATTTAGTTCAACTGTGCTCCACAGCGAGCTAATGGAACTTTTGGTGTAACTATGACTATTTCTTACATAAATTACTTTATATTTTCCAAATATTTTAACAGTGACTTAGTTAACACGCTTATAATATAGTATTATCAAAATTTACATTGAGGCTTATCCCTTTCGAAACTTATACATTCCTAACATTATTTATTTTTTAATGTATATAAACATACACACATATACAGTTTAAATAAACTTTACTCTTATGGAAGTAGTACATCTTTTTCCATTGTTATTTAATTATTCTCTATTATATTTAATGTTAATTTCCGGTATAATTTATATATTTTATGAGTCACGAAGATAATGACTGATATGTCTGTTAATTTTAACTTTATAGCTACAAATATATCCAAAAAATAATAGTGGTAACTATCCTTTGAAGATATGTAGTATATTTGTGTTTATTTATACACGTTTTGATATATTATATTATTTATATTTTCAGCTCTATGAAAAATAATTGATTGATGTAAAATTATCTTATTATTTTAATTATTAATATTGAGGTTTTAAAGATTTAAATATTTATTTCAACTTATAATTTACATTTAAGTGTAAAATCTGATTATAAACTTGAATAATTTATAGACAAAGTTAAATTATGAATGTTAGTATTTTTAATAGTATTGGTGATAAAAATGATATGTTAATAAATTGTTATTCAAATTTGTAAATATTCTTGAAATCTATTTTATGCACGTTTTTAAAATTTTTATAAGGATATTTTGAAATGTTATATTTTTTCTATATATAATAATATAATTACGTTTAAACTAGAAATAATAAATATATTATTTATTATTAAAGACGTTAATTTTTAAGATAAAAGTGAATGTAATACATTTAAAACCCAAATAAATTTTCAGTTAAGTGAAATTAATTATTGTTTTGAACAAATAAATTATAAAGTTAATAGATTATTTAAGATAATTTTAATTTTATATGACTGTGTAGTTGTTTATCACAGTTTTTGTGAACATCAAATAATTTAATCTTCTGAAAACTTATAAAATAGAACATAAATTACATACTAAAGATAAAAACTAAGATATTTAATATGTTTAAAATAATTTGTCATTTTAATTTTAGAGTTGAAAAAATATATCTATAAATTAAGTTGGGGTGTATTATATTTTATGTACTTTGGTAACATTTTTAGGTTAATATTTATCATAAATTATGCTATATTTAATTAACATACATTATTATTAAGCATATTGACAACATATTATTTCATTTAACAATGTTCACTGAATAACTTTTTGTTTTTCGTAATTAAACATAATAATACTTGAAAGACTAATTTTTAAACTCGTATATGTTAAACATACGAGTATAAAATACAAATAAAACATACGAGTATATGTTAAACATATTGTATAATTTCGAGAACATTTTTGTAATTTAATTCAATGTTGGTAAAGACTTGATTTAAAATTCAAACAAAAAATATTTACTATTAAATATATTTCAAATATTTTTCAATCTCAGTTTATTCAATTTCTCCAAGACTTTATTCTATATAAATCCTAAATATGAAACTTTGCCTTTTTTAATAAAATATTTTAAAAATATATATAAATTATTTTATAACTATAAATATACTATAATATATATAAGTGTTGCGATGAAATTATGTAATTATGTAAAATATAAATATGAAAATCTTTATCGATAATAAACGGATGCTAATGATCCTAATTTTAGATTCTGTGCCAAGTAATAGCGGTATGTTTTGCAAATCAATGTTTTTTTTTTTTTTTTTATCAGTTTTTCAAGCACTTTGAACTCTCAATTATTTGTATATTCTCTACCATTTCAAACATGAATATAATTTTAAAAAGCATCTTTTTATTTTTAATTTCAGTTCCATGCAATTGAATGGTGAATAATGTATCATTGTATAATATTTTTTCATCTACAAATTAATAATACTAAATATCTTAAAGGGACACTCACAAGTTCAGAGTTGACGAAACTAACCATAAGTATAGCAATAAATATTTTTGATAAAACTGTCGTACTGACAGCAAGAATTTAAAAAAAAAACAAAACAAAAGAAAATAACAAAAAATATTTATTATACAATATCGTAGTAGTAGGTAAGTAAATAACAAAATAAAATAACCAAATAGAATAACAATCAGTAGTTAATATATCATGCCGTAGTGACAGTGAAGATATAAGAGAGAATAATAATAATTAAAATTACTTGTATACCTGTCGAAATGACTAGTGCGATAGAAACGGTACGCTCCGCAAGCGACGAATTGACGGGAAAAGAAAACTTTCGAGTGGTTTAACACCCGATTCAATACCAGAATAACTGTAACTATTGCCCTATTTAGTAGGATAAGAGAACGAGCGATGCAATTCCGGAATTACCTGACTATTGCACTATTGCTCGGTTCACAAAACCACTCGATCAGTTTTGGGGGAGATCTTCTTTCCTAGTCATGCAAGTCATCTCAAGTAGGTCTTACTTCGATTTCGGAAAGAAGTTGAATGGTAACTTTCATCGAGTTTCCGGGCCTTTTATATCCCTTGGATCAACAGTATTGATAAGTAAATTTAAATATTAAATTTAAATAATAAGAAAAATATTAATAACTCGTTCAGGTAATTGAAAATGTATAGTAAAAATATATTTTAATAATGATCCGCGTTTATATATGGCAGTATCGCTTAACGCAATTATTGAAGAATAACTCTACATAAAAATAGTATTACTAACAATTTTACGATAGTCATATTTTAGTAATAATCTGCAAATATAAATATAAATGCAAATTTATAATGAGAAAGTCAATTATAAAAATGTTTGATGATTGTAATAATAATCTGCATATATATAAACAAAAATTTATAATCATAACGATATTTGGGGATATGGTAATCATATTGTAATAATAACCTAAGTTTATAGAAATTCAAATATAATGTATAAAATGATATAAAATTCGGAGCAAACAGTCAGCAATACTTATACTATAATTATTAACAATATATATATTACTGACAGTGGATTTTTCAAATGACCAGTATAAATTATTTTCAATACTGAGTTTGTTTGGCATTCGACTAGTGAAGATGTGAACTTCGATGAAGCAGTGTCATCGTATTTTTATTTATTTAAAAAATAAAAATAAAATACATATATTAACACTGATAGTACATCAGTACTCACATCACACAATCAATAATACTATCAGTAATATTGATCGTATAAAGGCCGTATACCGGTTTAATAATTTAATGTTCATTTAAATTAAAAATATAAATTAAATCACTCTATGTTTGTAAAAATAAAATAAAAAAATATGAAAACCATCAGCGATGACTAGAGTAAGGATTATTGAAAGCACTTGTTTTTTTTGCTATTACTCTAAAACAGAACTATAACAGCTATACATTTTGACCTATATTACAAAGAATCAAATGCATAAAAACGTATTTTGCTTTTTAAATGTGTTCTATACAAACGTATTTGAAAGATTAATAATATTAAAATATAAATATATAAATAATAATAATATTCATTTTATATTTCATAATGTATTCCAAGGATATGGCTTAGTTGATTTTATTTCATAATATTTTATTTACTTTTATCGATAACACTTAGATGATGTTACATATTATATAAGTAGAAATTTTTTCAGTAATTTCCCGGTAACCTATCGTCCAGTGTCAGGTTATAATTTACCGTAGATTAGTTTATCTTTAAACGACAATTAACATAATAATATTATCTTGTACTGGATATTATCTACGCAGAATAACAGTTTGGTTTCAATTTAACACCACGTAGTTCGTTTTTCTTACCAATTGTCACTTAAAATATCGATTCTTGTGCTGGTCTTCGCAATTTCGTAAAAGTTTTTGCAGAAGACATTTTATATTTTTTAATGAATAATATTTTTCTTAAAACATATTTTTATAGTTTTTTAAGCTTTTATTGAATATTTGTAGAGCTTTATTGCTTTATTTTAAGTGTTTTTTATTAGTTTTTATTGCCTCAAAGTCCATAATCCAACTGTGTATAATACCCATGATGGCACAGATGATATGCTGCGGTCTTAATTAGTATGATATAAACGTAAACATTAGATTACCTTTTCCTAGAAAAATATTTCGTTACATTCAGTTGTGATAATTTAGACAAAATTGCACAGGTGTATTTGCATTCCATTCGCGAATTGAAGTAAATTATATTACATAGTTTAAATATATTATTCAGATAAATATATACCGAGAGAATAAATAACAACAAAACAAGCGTTATTTTAAACGCAAGCGAACAAAAAATAAATAAATATATGTTTTTTGTACCGACCGTGTTAATTACCGGTCGAATTCTGTCCAGATTTAGTTATGATTCATTAAAAAACTACATAACCCCTCACTTTTGAAATACTTGTTTACGCATTACGCTGATCAAATTATGCTCACCTAGAAATCCCACAGAGCTTTGGACAGATGCGCTTATGGCGCCATTGGTGAGCGAATCCAAACTTGCACTCAACGCACACGCGCATGCCGAAGTCCCTATGAGGTATTCCAGCACCATGTTCCAGCCGATCAGGAATGCTATAAATTCACCGACAGTGACGTAGCTGTACATATATGCGGACCCGGAAGTATTCGGCACTCGAACGCCGAACTCTGCGTAACAGGCTCCTAAAAGGTTTTGAAAAATAAATAAATAAATTACATTATCTTGGTGAACAACAAACGCGCCGAAATAATATTATTCATTTTACAGAAACCATTCGATTAGTTACTTTTTCATGCGTTTATTGTATAATAGAACATTCATAACCTTAGCTACCCAGAGACTCACATATTTTCAAATTTATTAAAAACGTTTATAAAACAACTACATACCGAACGGTTCTTAATCTGATAATAGTGATGGAACATATAAATATATTTGTTATTTAAATTGATTTTGATCTCTTAAGTAATCGATCGTGTAAGCTAGTTACTAAAATATATCATTATTCCTAACCTATCCAAACTTTAATAAAATACAGTAATAACTCGTTTTCAATATATTTATCGATTATTTATGAAAAAGAAAAAAAAATAAACACAAAATTAAATTTTTACTTCTATTGATAATCAAAAATTTCATTTTAACGAGTCATCAATCAATAAATCAATGATGACTCTACGTATACATATTTTTTGGATAGTTCATAAATTGTTATCAAACATTGTGGTCACAATCACAAAGTTTATTCATATATTGGTTGTCAAAAACATATCTGTTTGTCCACTCCCTTTTTATATTTTGTTCTTGAATACGATTGAATAAATAAAACTGAATGCACATCAAATATGCCAAAATAGGACAAGAAAATAATTTTAATAAATAAATTATTGTCTTTATTTGGTTATTTGGAGGCATAATTTATTGTTAAAAATATTTTTTTATATTTTAAGCATAATGATAAAAATTTAAATGAAATTAAGAATTATAATTCTATTCTAAAAAAATAATTAACTATGTGTAATATTATGTAGAAATATTTAATACGTACAAAAATTAACGATTTTAAGAATAAATATAAAATATAAGTGTAACGAACATGTGCTCTGCAGAAGTAAAACTTCTCAGTGGACTTTGCAGCTAGTCGCATTGAGGATTAATAATTGGAAAAATTTAATTAAAAAAAAAATGTATATATCGCGCTAACGTGTATTATGTCCAACAACGTTCAGCAACGCCACTTCCACGTACTCCCATTTTAAGCTGCTTAGAATACCAAAGATTTGCGCAATTAAAACAGATAATAGATCTATGGGTGAAATAAATCTGTCGCGTTCGCTTTTCGAAAATTCACAATTGCTTGGGTCGCAGTATAGCGTTCCATACATCTTTCATCATACACCCTTACAAACAATGTTTTATTTTAATGATAGCGCATATCCATAAAAAAATGTTACGATTAATTTCCTCCGCTTATTCGTGTTTATGCGATTCATACATAGCGATTCATAATGATTTATATCGAGGTAAAGTTTTAGAATGTAATGATTATTTTTCTTTTATTCGTATGCTAAATTAAATAGTTTTTAATATACAATCAACACATATCGGTTATTGATACAGTTATGTATTATGTACACGTATCGATTAGTACACACTAGAGCTCCTTTTTTCAGGTATACACAAATTGATGTATTCACGTGAAATTAACATTCGTTAATCTAAAACCATGTACTTAAAAAATCAATATTCACATATACTTACGTATTTTAGAGTTTTAATATGTACTTAATTAGTTAGTCGTTTTAGATACAGAAAATCCACTGCCAATTTAGCGTAACATTTGGTATATTAATAACACGATTTTCAAATAAACTAAAAACGAAAACTCATTATAGACCCTGTTGATTCACCAACACAAGAATATTTATTATTTTTATTTTCTTCACATAACTCACAAAATGCTTTTTCCTTTACGTTTTGCATATTCCCACGTCCAACTTCTCTTTTTACCCATAACTATAAAAATGTAAGAATAATGTATGATGTACACAGAATATAGAAAAAAAGTCAACCGTGCAAACTGCAAATATTTGTTGGCAAATTGTGATTACTCATCAAATTTATGAATTGTTGATAAAATTAAGGATATATGTTAAGAGTATATGCTCTTGAGCGTACTCACAATAAATACTTTCAAAATATAATATAATATGTATATAAAATATAAATTTCAAAACTAATATTATTATAAATATAAAATATAACAAAATAATCAAAGTGAGTCACACGCACTTGCGATAAGGATGACTTGCGGCCCATGTAATATTTTATAATATTTTATGTGGCCCAAATAAAAAAAGTTTAGGTATGGCTGATATAAGGTATACTTATCTATAATAGAATGAGTGGGCATTGGACGATATTAAGGCAAGCATTTAAAAATAATAATAAATCAGTGATATGTATTATGCAATCCCTTTTATATATATATTAAAAAGTACCTATCTATAACTATTAACTAGCATTTAATAATAATAATAATTAATTCTCTCGACACGTATGGTAGTTATATGATAGTTATATCATATATGATAGAGCAATGCACAGATATCCATAAATACATCAATAACTCTATAATACGTGATTACGGATTGAAAATTCACGTGTATTAATTATACGTGAATACAAATGTTTCATTAACATGGACTTCATGTTCACGTACTTAATTATTCCCGTTTTAAACCAAGGCCTTTAGTACAATCACATGTCATTATGAATGTCAACAAAATGTGCATGGAATAATTACTGTTACGAATACCTCCGATTTGGACAATATATTTTTGTACAATAGATTTTTGGGTTCATTAATTATTAATACAGACTAGTATCAACATTTAATCGTTGATTGTTAAGATATCGAGTGGTATTAAAAATAAATCAGTCACTTCTGAAAACTTGAAAATTTACCGAGTGAAAAAATATCAACAGTACATTTCACGAAACTAGCGACTCCGCAGTAGTGCTTCCGGTGGCAGATTTTCGTGAGGGTTTCCTAAACGTGTTACTAAAAAAGCGCAGTAATTTAAAAATGACACAGCAATCAACCATTGAACATCTGGCCCTGACCTGCGGCACAGTGGTTGGGAATCCCTGTATGAATCCCTGTATCTTTAGTATAGATAGTCCTTGATAAACACTAAATCGCATGGTGATTGGTGAACGTATTACTGTTGATAATGATAACAACCACATTATTTTGTTGGTATGTTTACATCATTGGAGTTATCTAGACGATTGTTTTTATTGAAAACTTTATAACTTTACAACTTTAATATGACTTATCAGTGAGTTTTTATTGTGTTTGTGGTTGCATTGCATACCTACGTGTCCGAGAAAAAGCGCGAAAAAAATTTTGAACAAAATGTCCATTCGACCTGACGTACATTCTCAGACTAAAAAAACAATTTTTAATGTGTACAATTTTTTTAAAAAATTAGCAAATGACAAAAATAACCCCGTTGTAGCTACATTTTTTCGAAAAAGTCAGGAAATGACTGCAGAAGCATGTGGTGTTAGTGTTGGTACAGTTAAACGGATAACTTCTGAAGGGGCCAAATCGACTACTGCAGAACCCGTGGATGGTCCGTCATTTACATCTCCTCGAAAATCATACAAACGAATGAAATATGCAACTGATATTGATGATTTTAACGCAGATATTGTTCGAAGAACGGTACACGAATTCTACGATAAAGGTCAGTTTCCCACATCACAAAAAGTTTTAACTGCATATCAATAAAAAGTTAACAGTTATAAGGGATCTAAGTTTCCATGTGGCGCATTCTTAAATCATTACATTTTAAGTACAAAAAATGTAATGACGGCCGTCGTTTTCTAATGAAAAGAAACGATATAGTTGCCATGAGTGTCAGGTTTTTAAGGAAAATGCACGACTTAAGGCAAAATAATGATACTCGTCCGGTCGTATATCTAGACGAAACGTGGGTGAACCAAAATCATTCACGTGGAACAGTTTGGCAAAATCCAGAGAATACAGAAGGATTAAAAGTACCAACTGGAAAGGGAAGTAGAATTATAATTTGTCATGCGGGGTCAAGTGCATTTGGGTTTGTAAAAGGAGCAAAATTAATATTCAATATAAATCAGGAGCAAATATTGATTATCATACTCAAATGAACTCTACAATTTTTAAAAAATGGTTTATCGAAATCATGCAAAACTTGGAAGAATCTTGTGTCATTGTAATGAACAACTGCCCTTACCATTCTGTTCTCGTTCAAAATTATCCCAAATCAATTGACAATAAAGCTACTTATCAAAAGTGGCTTGCAGAAAATGGTGTGGAATTCGCTTCATTTGAAACACTCAGTGAACTGCAAGAACGGGTAAAACTTTTAAAACCGAAAGACAAAAGATATGAACTTGATGAAATTGCTCTAGAAATGGGGCATGAAGTCATACGGCTACCCCCATATCATTGTCAATATAATCCGATCGAGTTGATATGGGCCCAGGTTAAAGGGGAAATTGCAAATAAAAATAACAGTTTTAAAATCACATATGTTGAAAACTTGGCAAATATAGCCATAGAATCCGTTACTGTTGACAATTTGAAACGTGTTGATCATTGCGAACGTCTTCAAGAAGAAGACTTTATTAAAGAAGGATTCAGGGACCAGATTTTAGAGCCAATAGTTTTGACAATTAACCCGGACGATAGCAGCAAAAGCGAGGATGACGACGATGAATCACTTCAATTTTAAATATAAATATTCAAATGTGTTATAATTATTGTAAATATTAATGTTAAAACATCAAAAGAAAATGTATAATTTAGTATATTATAATAAATTATATAATGTATAGTAAAATATATTATACAATAGATTAAATAATTATTTTTATTCATATTTTTTAAAAACCGTGCAGTATTCCTAATTTCCGCGTATTGTGTACAAATCTGAGAAACCGCGGCACACTGAAATTTCGCCACTGTGAGCGCCACTGCGGAATCGCTAGTTCCGTGAAATGTACTGTAAGCTCTTCTACAAACAATTTTCGTGTCGATTTATCGAGCATAAACAAGCTTAATTTTTCTTTATTTACTCACCCGAAAACAATGATGCTACGGCGGCAATAATGAATGAGATGATAACTGCTGGACCGGCAAATCTTCTAGCAACCAGTCCGGTGACCACGTACATGCCTGTTCCCAAACACGATCCAACACCTAGCGACGTTAAGTCAACAGTGTTCAGACATTTCTGAAAAAAAAAAAAAAAAAATCAAAACCATAATTAACCAAGTGACATAATAATTGATATCAATTCAATATTTATGTCTTTTTCTATCTTGTAATTAACAATTAGGCTATTCTCATAGGCACTTATTTATAGTAAGTATGCCGTTTGGGTAGTATTTATTTCAATGCGGATTGATTGAAAATTACCTTTATCAACAAGTGATTTATAATAATTAGTAGACATGGTCACCACGAAACAGTGCAATAATGTTCTGTAATATGATAATCAAACGAATAAATGAAATATTATTCATATCAAATATCAATCGACATGTCAATACAATTGTATTTTAGTCGTGATGATTTTTAAATAAACCGTCTTATTATAAATACTGTTATCATAATGAAGTTTATATTTATATTTACATTTTTAAATAATTCTATCGTACACATTATACGGTTCGGTTTTAGGGAGTAAAACTCGTGTAAAACGGTATACTTGCGGCGCCGGACTGTGATATTGATTTTTGAGTGTCACGGCACGTCGTGTAGGCAATTCTGCTACACGAATGTCTATAATATATGCTACACGAAATAATACTGGTCGAATATTATTATTATGATTTTTTTCTATTCAAACAATATTTATGTGATTTTTTTATTAATAATTATCATTCGTATCTTACTTTTCGTGAAATAGTAACGAATTATTTTATTTAAAATATGTAATTACATTTTTTTTGTGTCTTATATTCTTAAAATAATAACAAGGTGTTATAAAATATATAAATAGCTTTTTTAAAATGATTACTATTTTTAATAGTATTTTTGTTAATAATTTATAAAAATTTACAAATAATTTCTTACCTTAAATATTAATTTTTATTATACTTTTTTGTATGGGATGATGACTTACTAAATATTTTTTACACGGTATGTTGTACAATAATATACCTAGCAAGAACATTTATCTATTTTTTCTATTTAATAATTTACTTGTATTGATATACTTGTAACAAGAAATAACTAATATTTTTTTATAAATTATTATTATTAAATCCGTTGTATTATGGAATCAAAAAATATACAGAATCTAGCCGTATTTATTTTTAATTCTTTCATAATTATAATACGGACTATCGCAAAAATATATATTACACATGGACCTTGCACTATTTTAATTGTAACGTACAACTTTTTCTCTCGCATGCAGTCCAACGGTTCAATGACGTACAATATGTTTTATAAATTTTTCACGCAACAATATTGTGTGATCAAATATGACATGTGATAGTGGTTTGTAGATCGATTTCTCGACTGAAAACTGCAGCATGGTTAAATAATAAATATATACAATAATAATAATAATAATAATACAATTGTTTTCATTCATATTGCGCTGCAGTTATGATTTATAAAAATGTTGATACTATCTAGTATAAGCTACACTCGTCAGTTTTGACACACAAAAGTCGGTTGAACGAATAGTAATATATTATTAACATATCATGTTTACTTATTAAGTATTTCCGAAACCAACAGTTTGTTTTGACACGTGATTGGTTGATTGAATGCCAAATAAAATCATTAACAAATGGGATCGTTAATTATCCGGAAAACTTTTTCAATTGCAGATCAGGAAACACGTATACACATACCACGTACACGCAACAGATGGATCGCAATCTCTTTAGAATAGATTATTGTGCGGTTGCGAAAAAAAAAAAATAAATAAAAGCTCAAATATTTTTTGGCTTCTGGAGCAATAACATAGTCTTTGAAAAACCAAAAATGTTTATACTAAATATATTTTTTTTTTTTTTTCTTATTATTCCCCGTTTTCATATTTTATTTCAATATTTTTCATAAGATAACCTATTAACAATAGTAATATATCGTTGATCAACACACATTATAATACAAATATTGTAAACAAAAACTATTAAACCGTGAAAGTTACAAGTTACTTAGATAGAATTATAATATATTGAGTATATAATATTGTTATTTGAACATAATAATGATTGAATTTACTATAAATTATATTATACGAGAATAAAATAATATTTATATAACGGAAATCACATTTCTTTTTAAGATTTTTGACTAGAGATGAAAAATGAATAAACTTAGTAGTTTTGTTTTGCATTGTAAAATAGCAATGTTTAACAAATTACCAACAAGTCGCACGAAGTAACAATGTCTTAGATGCATATTTATTTTCCATTTGACAAGTTATTGAAACGATGGTTTCGACACGTGTTTTGTCAAAACGTCAACTTTACACACAATACATTGACACTTTCAAAATCAATATATATTTATAATATTTATGAAATAACAGAATATTTAAAAAAAAGAAAATATAATAAATACTTGACATGATAAACTAAAATTAATTTAAACCGTATCACTACAATTATAATAAGCAAATTTTAATAACTTAATTCTCTAACAGGATTAAAAAAATTAAACTAAATGATAATATTAATATGATTAAATATTAATATTATATTAAAAAATATTATATTAAAATAAAATTTATATTTAAATAAAAATATTATATTAAATTATATTAATTCAGATTTTGAAATCAACCAGATATACTTTTATATTCTACTTGAGTATTGTTATTTTTATATTTAACGTTAAAAATATACATAGTTTATGTACTCTTTATGGTAAGTAAATACTACGTCACCGTATTGTACTACGACGTACTATAATACGATTAATGTTTTTTTGATGTAAAATATGCGTTTGTGCTTCCACACCGGTGCATATGTTTCTTTTGGAAACAGACAGAAACATAAACATATGAAAACAATAATATCAATGCTTGCGAGTATACGATTTTTATATTGTGTCAAAAAAATTAGAACGCCCACTTTATTTTTGCATATTCTAAAAGGAAAACGGAAAAAAAAATGCATTGCGCGAAAAAAATATTTGTTAGAAGAAAAATAAAAAGAATTTTCTCATAAAAGTTTTAATTTGTTACAGTATTAAAACCACTGTGGCAAGAGCCCTAAACGCAGACAATTAATGATAAATCAGCAATAGCTGCATAAATTTATAAGTATAGGTATAGGTGTGGTAATTAAGGTATAAGTTGGTTTGTTGTCGAACACCTTAACAACGCGATTTTTAATTAATTTAAAACAAATCTAATGAATACTTTTAAACGCCAGCTTACAGCTAATAAACTATACATCTCAATTCTAAATGTCGAATTTTGTGTATCTTTACACATGTGGTAACAATGATTTTAACATACATTAATACATTACCGTGATCAACCGTCAAATAAATTATTTTATTATATCTTAAAAGAAACGGTTTGATAAGAAATATAATAATTTACTGTGCATTCTATAAGATTACACATTTGCTATAATTTATCTGAAAATAACGTTAATTTTCAATTAATTTTAGTCAATGTGACATAGATATTTCGTTTCGATATCTTTTGGTATATCAAAGTTAAATCCAAAAAATTAAAAAAAAAATATGAAAATAAATAAAGCAATGAAATTCTATGAAATTATTTTATGATATTTGATTATTTGACTGAAATTAACAATAGATAACCAAAAATAATAAACTATATTGTAATCGGTTTATAATTAAGAGAATATTCTTTATTCTAGACTAAGTTGTGTACGTACCTTAATTGTAATTGTTTAATAATATATTTAATATACAAATATTTTACATTGTTTCATATCGTCCCATGGTGGTCTCTTCCGTTTTTATTTTCCGTAAAATGAATAAGTATTCTTTTATACATCAAATATACTGCTTATTTTTATAAACGTTGCTTGGTTTTGAAATATAAATAAAAATTGCAATTTCATGCATATTATCATATATAATAAAATGTTAATTTTATAATATACTTAATTTAAATGTCCAATTCAGTTACAATCACAACCATAACTTACACATTGCTACCAAATATCTAAAGGGGTCTGCTTGAGCGTTAGTCTGTTTTTTCCCGTTGGTAAACTCTTATCGTTATTTCTTAGAATATATATTGTACTAAATAATACACATAGAAATATACAAAATATTGTATAAATAATAAAATAAATAATTGTATTGTAAAAATAATAATCTGCATTTATTGTAATATAAAAAATATTTTAAATATTTTAAATATCGATAAAACCTAAAGGCTTGACACCAATCACATTCTTGTGAGTATTGGAATTTCGGGCTTATACAAACCGATTATTGTGCATTTTAATATTTACAATAATTAGTAAAATGAAGTATTGAATAATTATTGTGGTCAATAATTTTTGAATAAGATTTGTTAAATCTTATAAATATTAAATACTAAAAAACTACTATAAATACCTAGGTAAAGTAAAAACAAAAAATAAAAAACTAAGTTGAAGTTATTAATATCAACGATATTTTTTAAATGATATTTTTATGATATAATAATATTAAGTTAAAAAATTTACTAAATTTTGTTCACAAACAATCATAATCTCCATTCACTAACCTTGTAATAAGAAATAAGTATATGTATATATATATATAATTTCATAATTATTCTAAAACTTATAATAATTTATCATTGGCTTTTTATATTTTTGTTTATTTTCGAATGTTATATTTTTCCTTTTAATATATATTCTAATAGGTACAATAAGTATTCAAGGTGATGAAATAAATTATTAAAGAGTATAACTTTATTTTTATGTTAAAGTATTAACATAAGTATAATATTTAAATATTATAATATCTAAAACGAATTTCATCCAAATTTTATTTGTTAACACATAAATAGTTATTTAAATATAGTTCATTGTTTTTTTTATATTGTATATACGAGTATATTGTATAAAAAAACATTTCAATGTGTCGTGTAATAGACAGAACTATCGACGAGATCATATTAAAAACATTAATTAAATGTAATATATATATATATAATTATTATAATTGAGCTACTTAACTACAAAAATACAATTTAAATTTAAAATATATCGCGTTTAGTTCCATATTAGATGTATTACAGACCTTTACCATATACTACTATACTATAAAAAATCGAACAAATATGCATATTGTCATATGTCGATCAGTTCTCTGTTTATCGTACAGAAACATTACGTGCTGTACGTATATCTGCAGCAGGTTACGAATAAGTTTATGTATTTTGCTTTTTTTTTTTTTTTATGTTATTTCATTTGCCTCAATGTCAAATTATGGTGGTTAGTCACAAACTTGGGATCAAGGGAATCACAGCAGCAATGTCACAAATTTTTAACACGCGCAATGTAAATGTCACGGTTAATGCGGGTTTAACGTCTTGAAAATGTGTTTTTTTTCTTGTTTTCCCCGAAACGAGTTGACGTAGAATTATTCAACATCAGATTTTATGCTAACTTTTTTTCTTTTTAAAGTTCCTTAAAAATTTACCAGTGTGCACGTTTGCTGTTATTTCGTCATCCTATACTTTCATTAATATTATATATCAAACCGCTTAAAATTATCATTGAATAGTTAGAAATTAAAACGTGTTGTAGGTATTAAACAATACCAAAATCAATACTAGGATATAAGCAATAATTATGTTGAATTATATTTATATATAAAAAGAAGATGAGAAAATAAAGGAGCTTCTGTAGTGATCATGTGACTCAACCATTACGGAACATGTGTTATATTAAGTATTAGCCTAATTCAAATTGTGTATTTGTGTCTATACGCACGATTTGATTGGCGTATATGACTAAGTGTAAATAATACAGTGTTTTAAACTCACGAAAGAAAAGTTGATATTATTTTCATTCAGAATTGAGAAAACTTTGAAAAGAGTATTATGATTTGAATATTTTTCACGATTCATAAATCGAAAAAAAACGTGTAGTAAATATCTTCACCGGTAGATCATGAACATACAGCAATGACGTTCAAAAATACCATGTCTCGAAATAAATGTAATAGTCATGTTTTGAGCCAACGGACGTCAGTTCTAAGTTTTATTCCGGAACAGGGATGGAAACTGATTAACGTAATATTGTACAGTAGCTGAATAACACAAATCTAACAACATATAACATTTCATAATATTAACCCATCCAAAAACGTTTCTTGTATTTGTAAACATCAACTAATATAAATCTTTTTTTTTTGATTTAAAAAACATAATTACAATCTATACAACAATTCAATACAATAAGTAATTTTGATAGTATTTACATATCGAGAATGACAGATGGGGGAGGGCATTCAGTAGTGCCATCCGACTAAATATAGATCTATGATTATGAATAATAATGAATAGTATTCATGGTTTTTGATTTTAATATCCAAGACACTTCAGATACACATCTCAGCTACTACTGTAAGCATGCACAAAAAAAAAAAATCCTACATTTATTTAAGTCTAAACAAAATCAACTTCACGTGATTTTTTTCTCTCTGACTGAACTGGTATGTTGATGGAAATCAGTAACATAGTTGTCAACCGTTTCAACACTAAATCACAACGTACCTTATCTGATATAATTTTCTGCTACAGTGGTACGATCCATGACATCTATCAACAATAATAATACTAAAACGAATACGTGTTGTGTACACGTATTATAGGAACTCTCTGCGGGGCCTCGTTGTGGTGCATTTCGGGGCAAAAGAGTCAATTCAATAAAATATCTCCTTAAACACGTTAAACCGAGTGTGACGCATACTTCGGTCCCCGTGGAGTCCTAGTAGCCGGTGTAGGTCACACGTGCAACACTGATAAAATTTTGCCTGGCCTGGGCAAAGGTTTCAACAGTTGTCGCGTTAACCGAAGGTGACAGACGACGATTTGTCATGGTGCGTAACCTCTCGCGTAATTGGGTCGTCGCTTCTTCCTATATTCCTATCTATATCCCTCTCTTTCTATATATATATATATATATTTATTTATTTATTTATTTCCCACTCCTTCGAACGTTTTCTTTATACACATCCGTCAACCATATATTTCCCATTTCCTTTATTTTATTTCATCGTTCCGCGTATATTTGATTTATCTCCCATCCACAGCATTTTCTTTTCATCTGCGGAGCATACATTACCACGCGGTACATGACGTATGCATGAGGAACGTAGTACATATCACTCGAAGAGATATGTTAATGTGGTCGTTTTTCTCCCTTCCGTGGTATTTTCGCCTTCTGGCCATCATTTTGCACCTATACACGCTGTGTACCCCAAACGAGACCACTGTCTAATCAATATTTCGCCACGTTCATGTACTACACAACTATCATCTGGTTACGTGCCTCACAAGTAGCACCAAACTCTACTTTCAGCATTTCATCTCATCACATCTTTGTATCAGAGGGACCATTTTTAAACACAAAGCAAAATGTGTGGATTAGAGATAAACAGACAGAAAGAGGATAAAATATATAAATTAAAATAGACCTCCCTATTCGTTTATATTTATCTATTTTTCTATTTTTCTAATCTCCCCGTTGCGAAAGTGAAAAGAAATATGAACGGTGAATATTTCTGTCTGGTTATCTCAAAAATGTTTAGTGCAAACGATGTCGAAAACTAGTTTGTTATTATATTTGACGTTCATAAGTACTATTGGCAAAGGATATGAATTATTATTTAACCATCAGTATATAGATACTTGCTATGGAGTAGATACATAGGAACTGTTTTTTTTTTTAACTAGTAAATAATTTTGGTTGAATTTTTTAAACAAATATTGTTTCGTGTTACCAATATGTGTTTTAGATTCTGAATAGATAATGGAAGCAATATTAGTTTCACAGTTTATTATATAATTTTACTCCACAGCAACTCCGCTTTATAAAAATAAATAGTGCAGTAAATTCCCTTATAAAGTGAATAGAAATTCAATATGAAATTATGATTTAATTAAATCAACTGAATTATTTTTATGTATTTTTCAAGAAAATTTAAAAATTAAAAAAAACCTGTAAAAAGCATAGCAATTTATGGCAAATCATTCTTTAATAATCTTTAGGAGTATATTTGTTCATTATTCACATTTTGGAATGAAATTATACTAGAAATATATTGAATTTATCTTTCAAATATTAAAAAAAAAAATTCTCAAAAATATACTTGCTTGAATTCCTATTTAATTATTTTTATTATAAAATGTTGATAAATAATTAATGGTTGAGAGCAGTGATTCTCAATTTTTTTCAGCCACGGAGGTTTTTTTTAGCCAATATTTTCTCATGGAGCCCCAAGAAATATTTAGTGTTTATGCAATAATTACGTAACATGTGCGGACGCTCGGTATCTTATCTTATTGTGATTATTATTCATATTATTATAATTTAATGAGATATCGAGTTTGTTTGCGCATGTTACGTAGTTAATTAATGTATTATTTTTATAAAAAGAAATTATAATTGTCAACGGATTTCGGACTGCCGTCACCAGGCTAAATCCATCGCGCCAACGGACGCCGATATCGGTGCACCTACCTATAAAAGGCACCGTGGCGTTATGGAAAGTCACCATTTACTGTCTCTCCAGTGTTGTAGTACGACCTTCCCAGGCAGACTTATGCTACATTGGAAAACAGTATCCCCTCGACCTCGATGAACGATAGATTTATGTTGGACAGTGGTGTAATAGTCGGAGTTATTCTGGCATTGTATCGATCAACATAACCATCGGTTTATGGGGCAATAGTCAGAGTAATTCCGGCATTGCACCGACTGTATTATCGTTCGTTCGAGGTCTTTATTCCCGTCGACGCGACCTATCCGTTATTCGTTATAAGCTCTCCGAGCACAAATATATTATTAGTGTCATTGAGCTCTCCGAGCACAATTCTTATTATAATAAAAACACATTTTTTTTCATCATAAGTTGTGTTTTTTTTGTGCGTTTCTCCGATTCAAAACGTTTCATTTAGTATTGTTTTATTTACCTGTGTTTTACAAAGCATATAACACATAATATTTATTTTTATAGGAGGAAATTCAAAACAAAATAGTGTATAATTAATATAATATTTATATATAATGTACCTGGTCGGAAAATAACTGGAATGGGAATGTGTATTATCTGAGATGAAAAAATGATATTTTCCTATCGGGATTTTAATATTGTTTGTATACGTATTGATGAATGATATTTGAATTGATGGACACTTATAAAAGTATATATACTCGTTGTTTTAAATAACAATCAATAATTTTACAATATTACATTTCCCGTGATAAAACGAACGGAGCACTCAAAAAATGAATTCGGAACCATAAGAGCTCCGTCAAGCACAGATTAGGAACCACTAGTATAGAGGAATCAAATAGTGAGTTAACTATTTTTATAATTTACAATTTTGTTTATTTAAAATTTGAATTTTATCGAAATTATAAATCTAATTTAATTATAAAAATTATTATTTTCAAAATAATATTTATTTATTTTTTAGTATGCAATAAAACGAATTCATACTAAATAAATATTTTTTTTTTTCATCTGGTTAACTATTTAATTATATTATTATGCATTTTTATAAAAATATGTATTAACTATAAAATTATTAAAATTTTCTATGATATCATAAGTTTATTGTATAACTAATTAATATAATTAAGACTTTTGAAATTTAAGTCCATTTTATGTAATTAAAATTATTAACTATTCAATAAAACATTGTATATGAGTCAAACATATCAAGATAATAGCACACTAAAATTAAATATAATAGTATTTCAGTTTGTAAATCAATGTAATTTTAAAAGAAACTAACAATCTTTAATATTATTTCTTATTAAATCAAATCGATATCATTGCTTTTAGTATAATTTGAATAAAAATAATATCCCATCTGGTAATTTTTTTTATTTGTTATTTATTTTCGTAACATAATGAAATTTTTAATGGTTATCACCTACACATTTTAATTAACCTTTGATAGTGATAAAGAAAAAAAATTATATTCTAACTTTTAGTATGAATAATATTGTTTACAAAAGACAACATAATATGTTTTACTAAAAGACCGATATAAATAAAAAACTAAGTAGCTGGTATTAAATATTTAATATTTACTTTAAGTTATTTTAGTCAACAACTATCGTAAATTATACACATTCTATATCAGTATAAAATACTACTTCAAAAAGCGATTAGAAGAAAAATAATACTTTAATTAGATATTTTCTAATGCATGTTTAATCTATGTATCTGAAAAATCTACAACAATCTAAAATGTATAAAGAACTACGTCTTCCATCAATGTAAATCTTCGGAGCATATGAATATGATCTCAAATAAAAAAAAAAAAACTTTTTTTTTTTCAACTGAAATTAAACTATAAAATCCAACAAATCAAATCTATATCAGTCTGAGATAAACACAATTATACTGTAGATGAACAACACTTATTCATATTGAACAAAGAGGTAATTTTTGTCAAATAAATTTCTAAATATAAACGATTTAAAGAAGTTTTTATTTAACAAAAATATAAAATATTAGGAGCTTTGATGATGCTTAATAATCAACAAAATACTTGAATATTTAGTTATATTTTTTTTTTTTTTTTTTATGAGAGAAGTACTTAACTTTTTAGTTTATTCATGAAAATAAAATAAAATATATCCTATTCCTTATAATTTATTTAATTTTAAAATATAGCAAGGTCATAAAGAAAAATGTTGAACCAAATTTATGAAAACTCTTAGTTAAAATATTAAATTCACTAATAAGTGACTTTTTACCTGAAATATCATAGTAAATATAAATAATATGTACTTACTTCATATTTATTTAAAAATTACCAAGTTATTTATGCATATTATTTTATGTAATGAATAATTCATAATTTACAAATGACCATTACATTAAAAAAATATGTTCTTTAAAGTTATTATTTTTCCTAAATAATATTGAAAATAAAAAATCATACTTTTAACTTTGTTGGATGGTGTGGATCAAATCTTCCTGGTGGACTAGCTTCACCTTGAAGGTTATCTAAGTCTTTAGTTCTAACCATACGAGAGATTAGGGCTAACCCATCTCTTCGGAAGTCTGTTGGTAGTTTAGGAATCGACATAGTGATCTCCTTATCACGACTAATTCGATATTTGAAAGTCTAAAAAAAAAATATATATATGTTAAACATAATTTTAAAAATAAAACATTTTGGTCATATATACAATATTTGTATCAATATAAACCGTATCATAATATAGATGCTAAATTATTTGTTAATGTAGATGAACAGAGTTTTTCTAAGTAATCAAAATAGTAGCAATTAATACTTGGACTAAACTTAAATGCATATAAAAACTGCATAAAAATTTACTAAATTAAATGATTTTTTTTTTTTAAATATTTTTCGAAAGTTTACAGAATAATAACTAAATTTTTAACTTGTTTATATTCCTAATTTTTCACTATAATTTATAATTTTTTATGTTTCTTATTCGTTATTGTCTGTAATTGGCTAACCACTTTTTATTAAAATAATACAAGGTGTAAGAATTTTTGATGAATCATTCCATGCCAAACTAAAAAACATGAACAGTGCTCGTCATTACAATATAGGAAGAAAAACACTCAATAGACGTCTGTGGCCTCGGCTTCCCCAGGATATTCTCTTAATAGACACGGAAGACTCATCGTCAGAGAATGAGGATCATTATTAATATACTAGACCTTTTTATTATATTCATATGTGTTAACACATAATTTTATACCCTCACTATTAATATTTATGTAATTAATAAATTTATAACAAACAAAATTGTAAAAACTAAAAAGTTGTAATAGCACTAGAGATGCTGAAACATTTTATAATTATAATAAATGAAAAAAAAAAATGAATCATTTAAATGTGTTTTTTTTCTTATTGCATTCCTATTTCCCATTGATAAAAATCGCCTCAGCTTATAAATAGAAAATATATATTAAGTAAACTGATAAATTTACTTATAATGAATATAAAATAAATTACAAACCATGATGATTTCAGTGAAAAATGAGTATCAAAAAACAGTAATTTAATTTTAAAATAACATTAACAATAAATTGATTTATTATATACATTCATATATATTTATTTTTATTACAAAATACCATAACATCTTTATCAATCTAAATAATAAATAATTATAAAATATATAATTCCATTAAATGCTAATCAAAAAATAAAGAATATATCATTTTAAAGTACATTAAAAAGTATTTATTGTATAATATATTTTTGTAACCTAATGAATAATAATATTTCAGTACATTTAATACCATGAACTATAAAGATCATTCTTCAAAAACTATTGTTACTGTTAATTGTTCTGTATTTTAAGGTAGAGGTCACAATGTTTTTCTAAATGTTTATCAATAATTTTAAATGGGTAAAAATCTATTTGATAGTAATTTTGAATAAAAAACATAAAAGTTGACAAAAGATTAAATAAAAATTTAAATATAAAAATATTTGAATAAATAAATACCCCAGTATTCCATCTGAGATAGGAAAAAATGATGAAGAAAGGATATTTGGATAGTAAACTTTATCCAAGCTGTCTTATAAAAATCGCTTTTTATATTTATTTATAAAAAGTATGTTATCATAGTAATACTAAAATAATTTAAGAAGTTACGTATAACGCGAATGATTCATTTACTATAGATACAGGAGTAATAAAAGCAAGGCAATTTTAAAAAGATCACCTTTTATAATATCGATATCGAGCACAGAATAGATTAAATATATTTCACAGTTATAGTTTTATAATCAATAACACACTTAACATCACTTTTAATTAAAATTTAATAAATATCATGAAAATAACCATGCCAACGAAAAAAAAGTAGACATAATTATTAAAATTTTTTAATATTGATTCTAAATTGATGATCGGAACAATTCTTTTCTTGTAAATCGTGCAGACAGGCCAAGAAATTATAAAAAATAAAAACATACACTATGGTAAAATCAATAAAATCCGTGTTTCACTCTGAATCTAAAAATGCTTATTTCCTGAAGAAAAACCAAAGTTCAGATATCAATTTTATCATAATTATCATTAAAACTTCTCAACAAAATTTAAAACGATAAAAAATATTTTCATAAAACTAAATTCTTCAAATAAATACAAATATTACGGAAAGCCAGTATATTCTGAATATGAACTGACTGAAGTTATAATTACATAGTTTTTAAAAAGAACATCGAACATTAACATTTTAATTCCAACATAACATAAATAACTGATTAGTTTAACGGCGTTGCTTCCAGTGTTACTGTAGATTCGTGACCAACCAGTAATTTAGTAATTCTACTACACTACCGATAGCAGAAAACCTACTAATTCTCTAATACAACAATAATGGCTAGAGCTTTCATGGCTTATGGCAAAAAAAAAAAAAACACTTTAATGTATAAAACTGTTTATAAAAGGTAAAGAAGTATAAGCATCATCGTAGTTCATTCATAAGTTTAAGGCGTTTCTGCGTGTATAATAATATACATATACGTACATTTTACACATTCTGACGTCACAATTTTCATTGATCCGACTTTGTTGAGCTGGTGGGACGTAAATAGCCATAAAAAACAACGACCGTATCACCGCAACTCACAAATTCATTATTAAATACCGTACGACGATTTGAATTATAATTTAACTTTTAACGTATAATATAATTTTAAATTACCTTCCATAAATAATTAGACAGCATACATTCATACTTCATAAGTTTTATTTTTCGTTCAAAATTAAAATTACTTTTTTTTTAATATTCTCCACTCTACTATTCGTCAAGTAAATTTTAAATCATAATTTTCTATTCTTACAATAAATTTAAAACTATAACTTACAGAGACACTTGTTAATTAAAATTTATGAAATTATTATTTATATTAAAAAAAAAATCATCTTGCACTTTTTTAATATTATGTGTAGTAAAAAATATTACATGAACTGTAGGAACTTCCACCATCGTTCTATCACGGCCACATGTATTATTATTGTATAAAAAGTGATCCTCCCCTGTGGGGTTGGGGATTAGAATACACCCACAGTAACTTCTGCTTATCGTAGAAGGCGATTAAAAGGAGGTAGCGGAGGGCAGCAGTAACCGCTACTACCGACCATTGGCGAGTTTTACAACAGAACTAACGGCAATGGAAGGATTTGACGGAGGCAGTTTGGGCATATTCCAATCACTGGTCTGTCAACTGCGATGTGGAAGGAGAAGGATACTACCACATTAGAACTCCTAGTAAGCAATATGAATCGAAGTTATGAAGAGATGGAAGTTACTAGACCAGATATATTCGAAAATATCAGTTGTCTCGGCAGGAGAAGAAGCAAGGCTTCTCAGGTCGTTAGCAAGCGAAAGCCTTGCCAAAACATTGGAACGTGGAATGTGAGAACTATGCTGAATACTGGAAAGCTGGAAAATATTAAAGTTGAAATGACAAGGTTAAACATAGATATATTGGGTGTAAGTGAAACACGATGGGCGGGAAACGGAGATTTCTGGTCCGATGATTACCATGTTATTTACTCTGGAGGTGAAAGAACAGGAAGGGCCGGAGTTGGAGTAATAATAAACAAGAAATGGGGAAAACAAGTGATAAATAAGATAGCGTACAATGACAGACTTATAATGGTGAAATTCAAAGCTGAACCCAGCGATATCGTAATAATTCAAGTATATTTCCCAACAACTGAAGCAGAGTACAACGATATAGAAGAAATGTACGCAGGACTCGAGGAACTCTGTAAATTAACGAAAGGAAGTGACAACTTAATAATAATAGGGGATTGGAACGCTGTTGTAGGTGAAGGTGTTGATGGGCAAGTAGTAGGAACCTATGGATTGGGTACAAGAAACGAAAGGGGAGACCGACTTATAGATTACTGCAAACAATATGACTTAGTCATAACAAACACATACCAAAACATTCATCGGAAAAAAAGGTATACGTGGAAAATGCCAGGGGACATTGGACGATACCAAATCGACTATATATTGATAAGAAAACGCTTCAGAAACCAAGTTCGGAGATGTAAAACTTACCCAGGCGCCGATGTGGACAGCGACCATAATCTCTTAATGATGAAAAGCAATGTTACATATAAAAAACTGAATAAACCTACACAAAAGGAAAGAAGATATGACGTGAATATGCTAAAAGATCGGAATACAGCGTTAGCCTATGAATCATGCATCAGTAAAACATTCAAAGCACCCTCACAAAATGACTCAATAAATATAAGATGGGAAGCAATCAAAGAAACTATACATAATGCGGCCAATAAAACTCTTATAATAAATACGTTAGATCCCAAAAAACCATGGATAAATGAACAAATTCTAAAAGATATTGAGGAAAGAAGAAAGTACAAAAACTCCAAAGACAACCAGGGAATAAGAAAATATAAAGAACTTAAAAACAAAATAAACAGAAATGCAAAAGAAGCAAGGGAAAAATAGCTGGAAGACAGATGTCATGAAGTAGAACTATTACTAAAAGAAAACAAAATGGACCAAGCGTTCAATGCAATAAAAAAATTTGTCAGTAATAAAACCAAAGTTAACAATAAAATAAGATATGAAAACGGAAATCTACTAATAGACAACGAAAACATTGCTAATAGATGGAAACAATATCTTGAAGTTCTGTATCAGGGTGAAGAGATAACAAGCCTTCATAATAAAAGTAATCCAGATTATGAGGGTGCACCAATCCTAAGGGAAGAATTCAACCAAGTCCTTAAAATGAAGAAAACTAGGAAATCCCCAGGTGTAGACAATATATCAACAGAACTGATCCAAAATGCAGGTACAAAAATCCAGAACGAATTATTTAAATTGGTTAATGACATCTATATAACTGGAGAAATACCGGAAGATTTAAAAAAAAACATTATAGTTACTCTCTCCAAGAAAGCAACAGCTGAAAAATGCAATGAATATAGAACCCTGAGTCTGATGATACACTCGGCTAAAATCCTAGTAAAAATAATAGGTAACCGGATAGAACATAAAATTGAAAGGCAATTAAATAATGATCAATTCGGATTTAAAAGAAACAAGGGTACTAGAGAAGCGATCTTAAGCCTAAGAACATTAATTGAAAAACAGATCGAATTTAACAACGATACATTTATCGTATTTATCGATCTGGAGGCATTTGACACAGTTCCCTGGAAGGAACTTTTTAAGACATTAGAAGAAATAGACATTGATTATAGAGACAGATAGTTAATATACAACATATACAAAGAGCAATTAGCTATAATAAAAGTGTCAGACAAGTCTGCAAAAGCCAAATAAAATTGGAGTGACAGTAAGAGGAGAATTGATATCATTTTTAAGATTCGCCGATGACATAGCTATTGTTGCAACCAGCGAAAACGATCTCAAAAGAGCGTTAGAAGAAATAGCAAGGGGCTTCCAAAATTATCACCTTAAAATCAATTGGAATAAAACCAAGGTAATGATGTGTCAAAAAAAGAATCGTATTCATAGATTAAGAATAAAAATTGATAACCACATTCTCGATCAAGTGGAAAACTTTAGACATCTAAGTAGTATAATTAGCCAAGATGGAAAATGTACTATGGAAATAAAAGCAAGGATCGCTCAAGCAAAAACAGCATTCATGAACAAAAGGAACCTACTGTGCTCTCAAAGCATGAGTATACGTATGAAGAAATGGCTGATAAAGGTATATATGTGGAGTGTCGCACTTTATGGATGCGAAACATGGATATTAAACAAAGCGGAACAAAAGTTCCTTGAAAGCTTCGAGATGTGGTGCTGGAGAAGAATGTTGCAAGTAAGCTGGATAGAAAGATGAACTAACGAAAACGTTTTAAACGAAATAAATGAAACCAGGAAGATACTTAGCACCATAAAAGAAAGAAGATGGAATATGATTGGTCATGTCTTAAGACACGAAGAAGAGCTTCTGTATATTATAATAGAAGGGAAGATGAATGGCAAAAGAGATCGAGGACGACCAAGAACGTCTTATATCAAAAGGATGATCTCCGATGCGGGTCTAGCAAACTATAAGGAGCTGAAGAGGCTAGCTGAAAATAGAGATGAATGGAGAAATTTCGGAAAATTGCAAAACCAACCTTAGGGTTGATCACAAAAAAAAAAAAAAAAAAGAAAGAGTGATCATTTTAACATCATCCTATGTGATAACTGAGAAAACGATATGATGATTTTAATTTAATTTTAATTACGAAAAGAAATAATCACAGAATAAAAAAATTTTTACTTGAATTTTGTATTTAAAACAAAACGAATAAACGAATAGAGAAAATAGTATTATTGTATCTATTTTTATCTTGACCAGACTAGTATAAAATATTAAACAAATATTTTTCTCGGTTGTCTAAGTTAGAAAGTAAAAAAATGTATGAAGCCTAATGTTCTAATTAAATTATAAATTACTTATTTTCTATTTTCTACACAATTCTAACACCTACATAAAATAGCAAATTTTATCAAAATACATAGGTTTTTGTTTTTAATATTTAGTCATTTATCATTTGTATGTATAATTATAATTATGTATAATTATATATTTATTTTTATTTGGTAATAATTCTTCTAAGAAAATGTTAACTCTAAATCACAATTTGTACCATAAATCAAGAAAAAAACAACCAGCAAAAAACTTAAAAAAACTTTTTTTTATTACACTTATATCTATCACTCATTTTTTAAAAGCTTTAATTTCTTTTGTTGTTAATTTATACCATGATTCAGAGCTAGAACGGTGGCGTTCATTTTGAAGTCATGCATATTGTTACTGATCTTAAGAGGAATACAATAGATGAAGGATTTACTTTTTTCACTTTGTTTTTAAGTGTTATTTCATACGAAATGATTATTCATTACACTGTAATGAATCGGAATAACTATTTTCATTTTTTTTCACGGATATAATCAAATGCTGTTTAAAAATATATTCTTAGGTTTTAGAATCAACATTACAAAATCAACACTTTAATAATTTTTATATAGTTCATATAAAATTATTTGGTCACTTAAAAACTTATTTTAATTTAATTCATAATTTACATTATAAATCACTTTATTTTTAATAGTAGAAAGTACTAAGCTAATGAAGTGTAAAATTATTAATATAAATATCTTATAATTATAGAATTCTCTAATAAATTATTACGTATATCTTTTAATATTTACATAACAAATTAAACTGTCAATGAAATAATTATAAATATTATTAAATACATTTTTTATGAAAATTCAAACTGAACTAAGTAATTATTATTAAATTATAATAGTTTTTTTTTATTGTAGACAGTAAATTTTGTACTACATTTTTATAAAAATAAGTTAATATAAAATACCTAATATTTATCATTTTTACTACGATGCTTTAAAAGCACCATAAATAACAATGGACGATTATAGAATTTGTTATTTGTCTACATATGAAATGAGTTCTGAGTTTTAAAATATTTATAATAATTATGTCTTGGATGACTTTAGGTAGATTACAATCACATTATATTTTCAATTTTAACATTATTAGGAATATCTAATATATATTTTTACCTAACGTATGATTATAAATGTTTTTTTCCAAATTTTATAAAAATATATATCACTAAAATTTCATAAAATGCATTATAGTGTAATAAAAATGAAAATATTTTAAATAGTTAGTCAAAGCATAAATACATACAGTATAATAATAATAATAGTAATATGAAATATGATTTGAAAGAGTTTCAAGAGTTTGAAATATGGTTTAACTTCAGTGATGATAAAAATATATAAGCAATTATACCAAATTTAACTGATAAACAGAAAATAAAATTTAACCTTTACATAAAAGTAGTTATTTATTATGGGTAAACCGGTACACGATTAAGTATTCACAGTGATGATATCCAAAAAAAAAAAAAAATCCAGGATTCAACCAGTGTATTACCTACATTTTTTCAATACCGGACTAGTATATGTACTACTTCTTATGTACCCCCCGGTGTTTAGGATCCCAAATGTATTCTAACATTCCTTGATGTTATACATATAGACAATCTTTTATAAAAATTAGGTGCCTTAAATCTATTGTTCTGCCATTATTAACTAATTTTTAATGTAATTATAATTTTTCTACTCTAACAAATTTTAAAAATTAAAATGATAAATTATTCCCTGATGCTCGTATAAACTTTTTATGATTTGTAACAAACGTTTTAAACAAAAACGTTAAGCTATTTTAAAACAAAATATTATAAAACACCTTATTTTAATTATAAGCTTTAGACGAATCTAATTTATATAATATACGATATCTGTATTAATTACTACTTCCGGCTTAATTTCAATGCATCAATACGAACAACAATTTAGTACTATAATATCAAAGATAAGTTAATACTGCTAAATACCAAAACCGGTCTGGGCATGGCGATTTGATTTGTTCCCATTATTGTTATTACATAATTTTCGACATAATTATTAAGAAAATAATATTTTAAATTACAAATGTGTTTATAAAAATATAAATTTATAAATTTCCTTCACAATTTATAATGAATTATTTATTTTCTCTCAAAATCTAATTAGACTATATGGACTGAAATAACTGTGGAATATAATGTTACCAATTTTGTTCCTAATAACGATTCACGTGTAAAATTAAAATCACTTTTATATACTAAAAACAATTGTATTGTAAAAATTTAAATATTTACTCTTTTTAAGTTAAATTGTAACTACAAAAAATAACTGCCCATAAGTTTCAATGTTTTGTAGAATGAAAAAAATTTGAATGCACAAAAAAAAGATTTACATCTCAGTATAAATCTCGACGTTGTTTCAATATTATTGAGCGTATAAAATATTTAGTAGCTCATAAATAATATGAACAGAAAAATTATATTTGTAGAAAAAATATTCATTACAGATTGAATGCAATCCTAATCCAATACGTTTTCATGATTATATATTAGGAAATATATATTTATTATTTCCTACTGTTTTTAATATAAATCCCAAAAATTATAAGGATTCGATAAGGATAACGATTCAATACAAATTGTCGAAGTTTTTTTAATTTTTCAGTCAACAAAAAATGTATACATGACATTTTTAAAATACAACTTAAATGTGTGTAAAAAAATTAAAACCAACATATAACGAAAGTTTTCTAAGATCATGTTTGGACACGAAAAATCAAACTATTAATTTCTAACTCGCTATTGAATTAAAATTATTATATTTATTGCAAAATTCATTTTTTCGATCAAATTGATTTTTTAAATTTAATTAATAATTTACAAAACAAAAAATACGAAATGAGTATAAAATTATTTTGAATCCAGTGAATAAAATACAGTTTTATAACAAACAATTCGACCTTACTTATACTATTACTTATATAATATGCTCATTTTTTAAAAATTCAGGATGAATTTGCTCTCATTCTTAGTATTCGATGCAAAAGTTATACATCAACTGGAATCTTTTGAATATATTATAACTAATGGTTAGATAAATAAGATCAGTTTATAGTTATTATGCTTTACGGAATGTTTCTGACACTTATCGTAAATATTAAGCAACGTACATATATTCGTACTTCAACAACAAAATAATGTACAATAAGAGTTAATGAATACTAAACACAGGCAAATAAAATTAGCATCATTTCAACACCATTGATCATTGATACAATCTTATAATGATTACTATACTTTTATTTAAATCTTTATATATATTTTCATACTTATGTTTTATTGTTGGACATAAATTGTCTGACTAGTGTACGGATACGTACTGATTTTTCATCATATTTACTTGATGCATTAACTCATATCATATTTTAAAATATAAAAATAACAAAGCCAAACTAAACAGAAAAAAAATAATAAAGTAATATAATTTTATTTAAATATAGTACAAACTTATAGTTATGATTATAAACTAAGTGTACTTTATAAGTATAAGAACTAATATTAAATAATAATAATTTAATTAATAAATATATACTCGTAAAATATCTGAACCAATATCGTATTAAGGTTTTGTAAAACCAATTATTAGCCTGGTGAATAAAACCGTTTTTAGAAAGTCTAAGCATGATTTAAATCAAATTGTTATATCCTGAAAAACGAAATTCAAACTATATTTAAATCTGAGCAAAATTTCTGTTGCAATTCATGTATATATGGGTCAAATATAACTCATAAAGTTTTAGTAATATCCTATTAAAACAGTTACAACAAAAATTAAATTTTAACAAATTTCAAAAATAATTAGAATGAAAATTGTATAAATTAGAATGCAATAAATTAGGTGTAAATAACTTAAAACAGTATAAATCGATTATGAAATAAACACTTAGATTTTTGAATCACAGAAATTGTGATAATAAAGTTTCATATAATATTTGAAGGCACAAACACAGTGATATACAATTTCTGAAAACAAATATGAAATATGTATTTTCAATGTAACTAATTAATATGATTTGAAATTCAATTCAATACAGGATGTTTTGTAAATATATTTAAACTATACATTATCATTCCTAATGCAACATTTATTTAATGTTAACTGTAAAACACCCTTATCAAAACAATTTAACGATAAAATCTTGTGCTTAAAAAAATAGTCATATATTACTGCAAATATAAATATGCTCATGTCCATAAAAAAATATATATATATTCATATACTAGAATCGATCAAATTTTAATTTATAATTTTATATGAAAATATTTTAAATAAATTTTTTTTTTTTTTTTTTATTTTTTTATTTTAATACGTAATATACAATCTATATCAAACGACACAATAAGCATATATGATAAGGGGTACAGATTACATGAGTATACAAAATACAAAAAGTGAATAAAGAAGCCACCCAATGATGACACTTAAATGTTGATAGTTTATATGAAAAATGTAAATGAATTAAATATATTTAATAAGTTAGTATTTTTTTTTTTTCTATATTAAAATTTGTAACAGGTCTCTACACCATTCACGTTTTAATCGTCTAGGAGGACTGCCGGGGATTGAGAGGGAGGAAAGGTTTTTAATTAAAGGATTTGAGTGGGAGGAAAGACGGTTGTGGAATCTTTTGTAAAAGTGTTTGGCTTCCTCGTGGATAGTTTTTAATTTTAGGTCTGTATGGAGAGTATGGTTAGATATGTATGGGGGAGCATTTATTAATTTTCTTAGCGCAATGTTTTGAAAACATTGAATTTTATTTAAATTTGTCTTTTTTGCACTTCCCCATAGCTGTATCCCGTACGTCCATATTGGTTTCAGTAGTGTTTTGTAGATAAGGAGTTTGACATGAAGGGAGGTGTGTTTATTAGAGACTAGAGGTTTGAGGATACGAAAGCGGTTGTTCAGTGAAAGTCTTTTTGCTCTAATATGGTGGGCCCAAGTTAATCTTTTATCTAATGTAAGACCAAGGTATTTAACTGAAGGAGAGGATGGAATTGGAGCACCGTACAGAGTTACCTCAGGGGTAAGAGCTGGTCTAAGCGTAAAGGTGGTGTGTATAGACTTGCTATGGTTTAATTTAAATCTCCATTTGGTATACCAATTCTCCATAAGGTCTAGGTGAGTTTGAAGGTTTGCGGAGGCTATGCATGGGTTGTCATTCATAGATATAATTACTTTATCATCGGCATAATCTGCTACTGATGTATTTGGTGTGATTGGTTGATCTGCTGCGAATATATTGTAGAGAATGGGGGATAAAATGCCGCCCTGTGGAACCCCAGCACTTATACTGCCAATACTTGACGTGTCAGACCCGTAACGTATTTGGAAGGTACGTTCAGTTAGATATGATTTGATTAGATGATAGAAGGGTGAAGGAAGAAATGTTTTTATTTTATGCAGGAGACCATCGTGCCAGACTCTATCAAAAGCTTGTGATATGTCTAAGAAAGCTGCTGTACAAAATAATTTTTTTTCCAGAGAGAAAGATATTGCATCTACTACCCTATGCAGTTGATGGGTCGTTGAATGCGAAGAACGAAAACCAAACTGGTAGTCCGGTAGAACTTTTTTGTCAGAAATTATTGGTAGGATACGTTTAAGTATAAGTTTTTCTAAAATTTTCGCAAGGAAGGGAAGAAGACTTATTGGTCTGTAGGAAGAAGTTGTATCAGCTGGCTTATTTGGCTTATGGATCATGATAATTGTCGAGAACTTCCATAGTAGAGGAAAATAAGATAATCTGATTATTGAGTTGAAAATATGAGTAATATCAACAATGGCTCTTTTGGGGAGACATTTTACTACTTCGGCCGTGATTAGATCGTAGCCTGGAGATTTTTTTTGTGGGTATTTTAGGATTTGATATTTTAAATCGTTAGGAGAGAAGGGTTTAATGGGGAGAGAAAATTGAGGAGGGACATTGAGAGACCTATTGACCAGTGTTATTGTATCAGGATCAAATATATCTGGATGAGGCAGGAATATCTCAGAAAGATATATTTTAAATAATTCAGCTTTTTCAGAGTCCGATGACGTAAGACTGCCGTTATGTTTTATTAAAGGGAGGTTGGGGGGTTTATATCGGAGAATTTTTTTTGTGGCTTTCCACAGACTGCCGTCTTTTGGGGAGAGATTAGTAAGATTGTTAACTAGCATTATATTTTTGTGTTTAGCGAGAGTTTTCTTCAAAGAGTTTGCCAGTTGGTTATAAATTTTTTTATGTGAGGGTAAACGAGTGCGTTGATAACAAGCTCTAGCCTTACGCTTTTCAGTTATCAACGTTCTTATCACTTCTGGAAGTGGGTTGGAAATATGAGGAGTGGCGGGATTTGCGTTTGTAGCAGACCACGCCGCATTCTGTATAATGTTAGTGAGATCCTTAACTGCTAAGTCAATATCGTCAGGTGTTTTGAGTTTGATATTTAATTTAATATTTTCATTTACATTATCATGAAATTTGAGACGATCAGTGAAACGATTGAATAGGTTAGGCGATGTTTGTAGAATTGGGGGAGAGGTATTTAAAGTTAATAGTACAGAGGAGTGATCAGAATTTAAATCAAGAATATTTGTTGTGTTGTTATAAAGTGAATTGGGTAATTTAGTGACGAAAATATCAAGTATGTCCGGTTTTTTTTTGAGAGAAGATGGCCAGTACGTAGGAGCAGGAGGTGCAAGTACTTTGTATTTTTTTAAGTTTATAAAATTGTGAAACGTAGTGCCTCGAGGATTGCCTGTGCGACAGCCCCACGATTGGTGTTTAGCATTAAAATCACCTCCGACTATGAAATTATTTTTAATTGTGTTAAAAAATTCTGTAAACCTAGCGGTTGTTATATTATGTTTGGGAGGGGAGTAAATTGCCGCAATAGTAAAGTAAGTAAAGTTTAATTTAATTTGAATTGAGCAAGATTGACAGAAGTCTTGGGAAAAACCAGGCAAAGGATGGTAAGTAATAGATGACTTAATATATATAGCCACGCCTCCGTGTGCCGTATTATCAGGATGATTAGTATTAATCAATTTATAACCTGGGATATATATTTTAGAATTATTAGTGAAGTGTGTCTCAGAGATGAGAGCAATGTCAATTCGTTTGTTGTTTAATACTGTTTCGAGTTCATGAGCATGATTTCTTAGGCCATTTGCGTTGAATAGTAATATAAGTAGTGAGTTGTCAGTGACAGAGTTGTTGTTATAATTGTTATTTAGCATTTTTATCAAGTAGGCAGGAAATTACTTTAGTGAGAAGGGAAATTAAAGGATTGATGAGAGACTTAAAGTCGTCTATGAAACTTGACATTATCTTATTAATATCAGGAGGGGGAGGAATTGTGTTATCGGGCGGAGTGTTGGACGTAACGTGTGCGTAAGTCTGTGTTTGAGAAATGGGTTGACTAGGAATTGAGTGGTTAATTGGGTGGCTAGATAAATTAAAATGGAAAACATGAATATATAATATATATAATAGTTTTTTCTTTAACGTCAGAAATCTAAAACTAAATAGTTAATGGTCACGTGAAAACTATTATTTAAAATAGAAATAGCACTACCTTTTAAAATAAAATTTGTTTTCTTCTAACACAATGCCCCTTTTTTTAATATTTTTTAATATTCAAATTAATCGTATCACTAAAAATAAATGAACAAAACCACTATTGAGTCATTATAGTGTCTAGTACATTTTGGTGACCTACAAACATTTTGTTAAAATAATGAAACTTCTAATATTATAGGATCATAAAACTATATAATTTTTAAATATAACCTGTATGCATATCATTAGATCAAGTACAATACTACAATATGTAAAATGTATATATCACGCTCTACAATATAAATACACCGTTATTACAATCAAGAATTTTAATTTTTGATTCTTACGAATGCTTTTTTAAATATTCAAAATCGTATATAAATGACCACTTTTATGAACCACAGTTGTAAAATAAACGTGTTACTTGGTCTAAAAGCAAGAATTAATAATTTATAGCAATAAATTAATTTTATAAATTACCCCGTAATTGATAACATTTAAATTGAATCTTTGAATCTTTGTATCTATATTTACTATTAATTAAGACACTTTTTCTTTACCTACTTATTCATGATTCAATAATTTTACAATTAATTTAATAAAGTTAATTTAAAAGATTAAACTTTTTGTTATCCGTACTAAGTTTTTATATTGTTTATCTCAAAATTTATTTTATATAATATTTCATTGATTCGCTGTATTATAAAATATGTTATTTCTATTTTTTTTTTCATATATCTTATTATCATGGTAAAGATACCTTCATACAAAAGATATCATAAAAATAAGTAACGTCGTAATGGATGTACATAATATTTATCTAAAAACATTTTGGAAAAATAAAACAATTTATTTGAAATGCTGAAGAATCATTATTCAAGTGTATGGGTTCAATATTCGTACAGTGTGGACATAGAGTAATATAGTAAAAAATAAGAAATAATAATATAGCTGTTAATATCATAACTCTATAATGTGCTCTAACGTGTTGAATATCAAAACGTAAACATACCACAACCATCCGATAAATTTAATTACTACATCGATAGTTATTAACATGTACCTATTCTAAATAACTACAGAAGAAACATTTTCGATAAAACAACGTCATAAACCATTATCAATTTATCAATCGTTTATTTACAAAAGAGAAAAAATGAATTCTAAGCTCATCATATATAAAAATTAATAAAGTATAAAATTATTTGTGTTAAGTAAACATGGACGCGCGAATGACCGTTCAAATAGTTGCATATTGCGTGAGTGTTTTATTCAAGATATTATAGTTAGTAAAGCTCAGAGGTAAATCGAGAATGAACGTATCGATGCTGTGGGTTATCCACTGAAGTACGATAAGACGAAGGCAAAAAAGGGAAACAAAATGGTGCGTTTAGTTAATTTTGAAAATAACGCTATTTTTAGTTTATATGTTACGTGATACCCAAAACTTTGAGATCATGATCCCAAATTTATGCAAATTATACGTTGACGTGTCCCGTGTGACAGGTTTTTTCGATTTAGTTGATTAATGTACGTGTCTGTATCAATTTACATGATATTTTAAAAACACGATTTAAAAATATATATATAATACGATGAAAAACAACAGATCTCAGTGAAACGCGCGTATTTTACAACAACAATATGATCCACAGAATTTGATTTCACGATGTCACGCGCGTCAATCGCACTCCATGCGAACGATGTATAGGAAATCTGTATTTTTAAATACGTATGACGAACTGACGAACCATGTGAACCTAACCTTAATGTATAATTTAAATGCACTAACAAAACCCAAAAACGTATTTTTAACAAAAAAAAGTAATATTAAATTATGAGATAAAATAATAGAAGAGGATATGGTAACACAGTTATAATAAAAAATAAAGAAACAAAATTATAATGTTATAATATTAAAAAAAAATTAAAATGAAAAATATCGTAGAATTGACATGACTTGTTTTGTATCAACATACTAAGCAGTGGATTGTTTCCCCGTGACTTATGATAAATTCATATAAATAATAAAATATCAAATAATTTAAAATGTAACGGTTATTAATTCTATTCAATCGGCATAAATTTCATAAAGTTATAACCAAAAAAAATAATTTTCCTCGAGGAGTGGAGAGATTGTATAGTTACTTTTTTTTTCATAAATTATAAATACAGAAATTATTAATTATTTCTACAAACCTTATGATCTTCAAATAAACTAAACTTTAGATCTCTAGAGTGTAGTCATGATGTGATGGGCAATCGATTTCCAGACAGAAATAAAACACTTATGAAATTTTCATTGCACTAATTTTAACTAACACTTGTAGAAAAAAATTAATGAACATATTGTACACAAAGGACATTATTCAAAAAGGGTTATGAACAAATGAGCTATAAAATAATTAAATAGAGGTAAACAATTTATATTCAACTCACTGTATCAATTAAATCCCAACATTTTGAGAGTTTTACAAAAAACTCAATATAAGGACAAAATCTCTAAGCTGTTGAAATTTATGTTCAGATTAAAAACATTACTGTTTTCAAGACAAAACATGGTAAACTTAATCTATTATACAACAGATGTAAACGTCTGAAATACAAAAACGAGTGTTCAAAAGACAAAAAAAAAAAAAAATACAATTATTTTAACTACTCCAAAAATGATAAGATGAGCATTATCCTGATAAATATAATGCAAACAAAATAAAAAAAAAACGAATGCGTTCAACAAAAATAAGAAATTTTTGTTATAGAATTTTATCGATATAAATTTTGTTATTTTCTTTTGCTAGTCAAAAGAAAGATTTAGTTGTTACGTTTATCAAAACATTTGGCAGTCAGAAGTTGGGAAATCTCATAGTTTTACGTAAATTAATAAATAATCGTTTAGGTTAAAATGGAAAATCAGTGAATATTTATTGTTATTATTTATTTCTATTAATAATAATAGCACATTTTAATTTTTTTTAGAATTTTTGAAATAATGAAAATTTAAAGATCTTTAAAGAAAACACATATTATGTTCAAATTTTATATGAATTTTCAAAATAATAAAATATCAAATAAATTCTTTATATATAAATGAACTATATATACAATTTTTACTACAAATATTTTTATACATACTTTTGGGTGTTCATTGAATCTATAATGTGTTTATTATTGGTAAATGATCAGCAGTCGTTAAAATAAAATAAATCTATGTGGAAATTTTACATTGAAATACATTCATCGTAGTGTACTTATTAGTTTTGTTTAAATATTTATCGAATTCAATATTGTCTTGTAACCTATAAGTATTAATCAAAAGGCCAAAAACCTATTATTTCTATAGGAATAGAATGCACGGGGTGACTTCCTGTTGCGTGCTGAAAGTGTTGTGTAGTTTTCCTCCGTAAGCTTATTCAGGAAATTACTTGGCTGAAGAGAGGGGTTTCAATGTTCCGGGTCAAACGTATGATGAATTTTACGAAACGAAAAACAACATTTGCTAAGTTATAATAATAATATCCCGGGGGGTAAACAATAAAATACATAAATTATCGATATTTCGTTCGAAAATATTACACAAAATACTCCGAGAGCTACACACACATGGTTATGATTATTATGTTCTCATATCGAATGTTTTTGCAGTAATCATATTTTAAAAATACAAATCATGCATGCTTAATAGTAATAATTCAACGTATACATGGTCTATAAAATCCAAAAAATCAACGTCTTCACGTATATAAACTACATAAATCACGCGCAAACCAGTGATACAAAAAAAAAACTTGAAATACGCCTATCGTACTGTAAATAATATTATATTGAATATTTAATGCGTGAAGAAACGTCAAATTTTATTACTCTATTTTTTTTCTACGTGATAAAGCCTTAAGCTCCACGAATGCTATACAATAGGATTGAGGGATTTTTTTTCTGTGAATCTCGTCCTTAATTTAAACATGCGTTGTAGCGCAGAATAAAAAACACGTCTAACTTTCCAACAGCCCTATGCGTCTACATTTTTTTTACATTAATACAACAATATTTTTAACCACTTTATTTTATTTATTTTTATTTATATTTAAATTTATACTATATTACAACTTTAATTTACTTACATAAATTGAACTCTAATTTATAAACTAATAAAGATAAGTTATCTTCATTTCTTAATGAAAAACTTTTATGTATAATTCATCTATATAATATAAATCTCACTCCATTCAGAATCTAATATTATATTTTTCATGTATGTATTTTAAAAATCGGAGAAAAATCAAACTAAAAACCAAAATCACTTGAACAACAATAAATAATCTTTGATGCATGCATAAAATTTAATTTACTATCTTTTTTTTATTTGTTTACTATGTACATGTTTAAATATATTTAAAATTTTAATAGTACACAGTTCGTATTGAATTCCCATAACAATTTACTATTTAGATTAGAATCTGTCTTTTTTTTGTGTATTTTTGTTTTATATTTTTAACATTTTTCAGAAACTGATTGACAAAAGAGTTGAGCATATATTATAATAATTCAATAATTATAGAAAAAATTAATTTGATCAATCTGTCACTTTTTTAGAAATTAGACATTAATTTCAGTATTATACATATTTAAGATTTAGTCTTGTATTTAAAATAAAATATTTAAATTATGGTTTTAATATTTATATTAAAATAAAAAAGAAATGCTACTAACATTAACAAAAAATTGGGTAATTACATAAAAAAAAAATATTAACATTATGCATATTTATGGTTCCTTGTAATTTTGAAAAAAAATACAAAAATAAATATAAATGTATTTAAGAATTTGTATAAGAATTTGTATAATATGTATAAGAATTTGAACAGTAAATACTACCAATATTTGATTTATAATACTTTAGATTAGTTATCTTTATTATTAATTTAAGTAAAATAAAAACAGTAAAAGGTTTAATTAAACTTTTTCATCACCAAATGAAAAAAAAAGAAAAAAAGAGTCTATGACAATTTCTAGAAATGCTACTCTGGGGGATTTATAATGTAACTATATTTTACAATGCTTTTTATTGGCCTGTCATAAGATCACATTAATTTTAGTACAACTGAGTAGTCTTACTAATGTTAACGCTGAGTTCTCTACTTTTATTTATTTTAATAAAAATTTAATTTAATTTATATTAATGAAATCAACCTAATTACGAATTATATATAAAGGATAGCTTCTTATTTTAAGTAATATTATGTATACTAAAACAAGCCATGACTCAAACAATTAGTATTCCAAATTCGTAAGATACTCATCATCCAACCAATGTTTTTAATATTTGGGGTTCAAGTATTATTTTGTACTTGAAAACTAACAATATTCTATTTTTTAGATAATCATATTAATGTTGGTATGATAAAAAAATTAACCTATTGCTTGAAATCTATAAGAAAAGTTAAAATATATACTATATATAAAATATATATATTATATTAAATATGATAAACGTAAACAAGCCAAACTAGAATAAATTATATAAACAATATATTTCATAAACTATTTAAAAAAAAAAACGTTCAATGAAAACAATTTTATAATTTAAAAGAGTGTTTGAAATTAATTTGGGTTTTTAGTGAAAATAATAGACGTACGAAAAATGTTTGTTGTTAGTAAATAAACGTTGATTTTTTCCTTTTCAATTAAAAAAATAATTAAATACTATTTAAAAAGACAGTGAAATATTTTAACTTGTAAGTTAGGAATAAATTTTTGATAGAAATATGAGTATTAATGAATTATATTGGGCTTGTGAGATTTATTTGTCGAAATATTATTTTACTATTTTTTTTTTGCAGGAGACCAAAATTTATATGCAACAAATATATGTATTTGAATATTATTTTAATATATTGGTGCAAGGACGATTTTTTTTTATTGCTTTTATCTTTACGATATTTTGGCATGATAATTATTAAGTCTTTGAGATACAAAGAGAAAAATAATAATAATTAATAACAAATAATTAATAGTAAATACAATATTTAAAATGCGGAAATTAGTGTTGGAGATGACATTAATGATGCGGGAAATCGAGGATTGAGAAGAAGGAACAATTATGTTTTTGATAAAGGTGGTTAACCGATTAACTTTTTCGTTACCTAGGATACTAATGTGACTTGGAACCTAAAGGAATTCAATGGCTTTGATAGTTTTCTTTGAATAAATATATTTATTTTTTTTTTTTTAGTTTTTTTAACTTATAAAACTGAACAATCACATGAATGAATATCTACATATCAATTAGTTTATCGAATTTTAAAATTATAAATAAGACTAAGATTTAAGATTCTAAATTTAAAATAATTAGTAGTTCAAAATAAAACATGATTATATATATAATTTGTTAAATTTCAATGTAATTCATATTAGTTGGTGCTTTCCTTGATCTAGCTCAAGCTTTCAATAGAGTTTGGAACAAAGGCCTCTATAAACTTAAGTCTATATTTCCCTCCTATTATTATCTAATATTTAAATCGTATTTAGAAGACAGGCACTTTACTGTACGCTCCGGATTTTCAATGTCTGACATATTTCCGATCTGTGCAGAGGTACATCAAGGGGCTGTTGTGGCGCCACTACTATTTATTATATTTATTGCAGATCAACCCACTACTCCTAACACTATCACCGGCGACTTTGCAGACGATAAAGCTCTATTAGCTCACCGCTCTGACCCTGAACTGGCCTCTCGTTTCATTCAACAACACCTAAACCTCCTATCAATCTGGTACAAAGAATTGGGAATAAAACTAAATGAATTAAAATCTATATACTGTACGTTCACTCTCAAACTCAAAGACTGTCCAACTATCCACCTCAATAACCTCCCTCTACCGCCTTCCCAAAGTGTTCGCTACTTAGGTCTCCATCTTGATCGACGCCTAACCTGGGCAACCCATATCCAAACCAAGCGCGGCACCCTTAATAGTCGTTTTCACCAGCTATATCCTCTTCTCACATCTAAACACGTTAATGTTAAAAATAAATTACTTATAAACAAACTTCTGCTTAAACCGATATGGAACTACGGTATACAACTTTAGGGAATATCTAAACCCTCCAACACCAATAAAATTCAAACATTTCAGTCAAAATGCATCTGCCAAATAGTTAAAGCTCCTTTTTATGTTTCTAATGACACTCTCCATAGAGATCTAAATATTCCAACCATCCAAAACGTAGCCAAAATATTCTATAAACGCCTCCACTCCAACCTCTCCAATCACCAAAATCCTCTCATATCTGATATATCAACTCACACAATTCCAGGTGACCCCAGAAGACGCCTAAAACAAAAATGTTGTCGTGATCTCTTGGAGGACTAAACTTCAAACTCCATACCCGCTATGAAGTTCCATCAATGGATGGATCCTTATCCCATAACATAAACTAACTTGATGCAATAGATATTGAATTTTTTACTTAATTGAATTTAATATTATTGTATTACTTACTTAAATATCATTTGTGCTTATTGTAAAAATAAAATATTTATAGATTGTACAATTTAAAAAAAAAAAAAAAAAAAAATTCCTATTAGCATTGAATAAGATTAATTAACTTTAAATTTTAAACTGCATGTACATTTATATAGTACATACACTTGCAAAATATTTCCAACTCAGATTATTGATATTTCAATAAGTTTACTTGTTAATTAATATAGTATATTTTAAACAGGATAATACGGTAAAAACTCATATTTATTTGGATTTCAAGCAAAACCAAGAAATATATTTTGTAGAATACACATAAGTTGAATTTGAAAATGATAAATATGTAAAAAAAAGCACAACATGTAAATATTTACAACTTCTTCATTTCTTTATCATCGATAAATTAACTTAAAATGAATAATATAAATAATATAACGTTTCAAATAGTTAAGTTGAATTTTTGTCTATTCAACTAATCAGGCCGTATCCCTTTACGGTGATTAGCTTAAAAACGAGCGTAAAAAATATTTTTTGGTATTCATTAATATTCTAGAGATTAATGAACCTAAATTAATACCAATTATGTCCTTAGTACTTAGAAAGCTTAGGAAGCTTACCTAGTAAGTTGGTCTCAGATGAATTTTAGAGCTTATACTAGGTATTAGTTTATACTATGATAATTGGAAAATCTATTAATGCACTAGTCTAAACAGTAATGAGGTGGTGTTTTACACTTTTTTTTTTTATCAAACCAAAAATAAAATAAAATAATAAAACTTCTGTTTTTCGGTTATCACCATGCAGTATATACAATTTCTCAATAGTGTACCAACGAATTTATGAAAATAATCTAAAAATATTACATTTATGACTAAATACCCATAAATTTGAATACAATTTAAAAGAAACTATTCGAATATTTGAATAAATATAAAATAGTGAAATTTAGTTATTTATATTTCATAGGCTAAGTTATATTAATTTCAAAAGTAGTTCTAGACTTTTAAGTAAAACTATAACATTGAAATATATTAGTTCATACGGCCATTATTAATATGTTGGTAATTATTAATCCGATAAAAAAATATTTATAATTATTGTTGTAAAGTCAAAATCAAAATAACCAGGCAAAATAAAATAAATATAATTATGTTATAAAGTACTATAAACTTCTCATATAATGGTAAATTATTGTTAACCATGATATTACAGATTAATTTGCAGTCAACGCATTTATTTTATTTGTATATTTCATCCATGGAAAATGTTTCCAAGTAAATATTGAAATGACAAAATTGTAAGAGAATAAATATAATAATTTTAATACACAACTTATTCTTTTTTTATATACATGTATAAATACTATTGACATTAATATATTTAATTTTAATATAAAATGATTCAACTTTCACGAGTTTTAAAGTTTAAATAGTCATTGAGAACTTTGGTGAGCTATAAAACAAATGACGTCAGTGGTAAAAGTCACATTTCCTTCGAACTTGACCCAATCTATAAAGAACACGATTATAAGCACTAGTACTACTAAAAGCAGCCATTAATTCGAGTCTGTCTGGTGTAAAATAATATTCCAAAGAATGAATGTGAAAAATAAAATGGCATGGGAAATAAAAAACGAGTGTCTAGCGTGCGCTGAGTTATTGCGATAGTAAGGAAAATCCATATTTTTTTATGTTTCATATTTAACACTCAAGATACATAAGATGTTTGCCTTACATTTCTTCAATGTCAATGATAAATATTGATAATATATATCAAAATGATTTATAGCTAATTATTAATGTATTAAATACAGTAATTAATACTATTATTGTAGCAATTCTTTATTTCAACTCTAAATAAACTCTACATTTTTTTTTTTTTTGTATGTTTAATTCAACCACAACTCTTAAGACAATTTAAATTATAGATTGTTTACTTTTCAGCGTAAATATTAACATTAATATCGATCGGATTATCTTTATGATATATGTATGTTTTTTAATAAATAACTATAGAAACTAATATATTATAAAATTAAAACAATTATATGTACTCAATAGAAGAATATTAAAATGAATATTTCTAAAAAAAACTTCAGATATAATTTGGTCCAACGTTTGTCTGATTCAACTACCCAATGGTTAAAAAATCGAACCAAACTATCAAGCATCTTTTACTGTTCGAAAATCGAACTTGAAAATATTTGTCAAACCAGACTTACTGGCCACGATAGTTCGAAAACCAAATATTTCTACAATTCTTCAAAAGTTATTTTTGAAAAATAAAAATTGATAACGATTATTTATAAATAATTAAGCTATTGGCGATAGCAAGTGATAATCTGTAAAGGGTACGTTATGCATTATTCATAATGATAATGTTATTTTTCCAGTTGCATATTACACATTCACCCTCAGCTGTCCAAGACATTCATAAGTTATTTGTCGCCAATAGAAGCAATGTATCTACATTCATAAATTAGCTATTTTTGTTTTTATCATATTTATTTTAGAGGTTAAAATCTATTTTGGGTAAATCTATGGTAATATTCCAATACCGTGACTGTGCTTTTAATAAAAACATGTTTACAACTTACATATTAGGCGGCGTACACATGGAAAGCGTTGCGCGGTGAACGGTTGGCGATGAGCGATGAGCGTTGAGCGGTGAGCTGTGAAGAGTGTATATTAAAGAACAAGCGATGAGCGTTGTTTGCAACATTATTTTATTTTAGTGTAGTGACTTAGAGCACCATGGCACTAAGTTCGGAAGTTCGTCGTATTTTATTGTTCGAAAATTCATTTTTACGAAGACTACGCCTCTTAACTAAAAAGAAAAAAAAGAATAGGTGTTCACGAAATGAATAAAAAACGAAGTTTTCTAGGTGAGTTTCATCATGTATATGAAGAATTAAGACTTGACCGAAAGAGATTTTTCAAATTTTTTCGTATATCAATAGTAACTTTTGATTTTCTTCTATCTAAAGTACAATTCAAATTAACAAAGCCGGTGACAAATTTAAAAAAAACCTATTTTTCCGGCTGAGAGACTTTATGTCACTCCAAGGTAAGTCATTAAATATGATTTTGTTTTAATCATTATATTATTATGTAGGTAGGTATTCAGTATAAATATTTAAATTGTTTTTTATTAAACATTTTTCTTTAAATATTTTATAAAAAGCAACATTATGTTTATAAAATCTGTATCTATAAAATAACTGTATTAAGACTTCTAAGGTTCAAAAATAAACAAAAAACAAACAACTTTGAACAAAAAAATCATAATAAAATAATATTACCTATTCCTAACTGGAAAATATACAACAACAGCTCCAATTTCATACCACAATTTATTGTTTTTTCAGTTTTGTTTATAATCGGGGTGTCTATCATTCCATAAAGATGGTCTGCACTTCTGATATGAGAAGTTCTCGACTTGCATTGGTAAAATTTACTTTTTGAGAGCACATGATGTTTTATAAAACACGTTTTAATTAATACCAATGCAAAATATAAATACAACTATTAACAACAACGCTCACACTTCAAGTCGTCTTGAAAAATAAATAACGCATCGCGCACAGCGTATTGCTATTGCTCAACGCCCGAGATTAGTGTACACAGTTCCGATGAAATTACCGTGTTTGATTTATTTTTGTCAACGATCGCCGCTCATCACCCACCGCTCACCGCGCAACGCCTTCCAATGTGCAAGCAGCGTTACATTATAAATTCTACTAATCATTCTATATTTATGAATTTTAGTTATTATTACTATTTTTTTATATATTATTAAAATGTACTAATTTTATTGTCATATTACACTCAATACTCAATACTCAATGAATATTTTATAAGCTACAAGACAACACAAAAGAGCACAATACTGGTTTTGAAAAATAATAATAATAATAATAAAGTATTATCTAAAATCTAAAAGTATTGTAAATAATACAATTACTTAGATTTAAAAGTTAAAATATAGAATAGATAATACGAAAACTTAAAATACAATAGTAATTAGTTATTATGGTTGATTTAATTTGTAAGTAGGTAAAAAATCAGGGTTCGACACATCACTAGTTTAGTTTAAAATTGTCGTCAATTTCGCGTCAAAAATCAGGACGTTTTAGACCGGTCGACATGTTATGCTAAGCTAGTTCGTTTATATTCGTATTGTCGTAACTTTTCGAGGTTTATTTTCCAGATGCACGCACGGGTGAATAAACCAAAATTAAAGCTTAACCGATTTTTATGATCATTTTTTTTTTTTTTAATATAACTATATGGGATCATAATAAAGATTTGTATCATACTCATACAATAAAAACTTTAATTATATGTTTGTTGTGAGTCTCAAAAAAACCATTTCATTTATCAAAATCAAAAAAAACTATGATGTTTTATAATTAAAGAATTTAACGCAGAGCTTGAACATTTTTTTTAAAAAAATTAAAATATTTTATAAGTAAAATGTTTAAATAAAAAAAAAAAAAATCTAAAGGAGAATAGATATCGTATACAAATGTACACAATTATATACTTTCTTAAAAGCATAAAATAGTTATATAACTTTCAAAATCCATTTGCAAGGGATCAAACCTCTGTATGTTAACTTTATTCGAGAACGCTTATAGTAACCTACGCTTACTATACGTATAGACGAAACTCTATAAAATATTTTTAGTAATTCATTATATAAGGTGTTTCAACGTTTCTGTAGTAAATTTGAATATACCATGCGATTGCAATCTCTCAAAACTACTCTCAATTGAGTCACAGAGAGCTTAGAGATTCTAAATATCTGAACAGTCGGAAATTGTTGAAACGTATAAAGCAAATGCCTAATACTTCAATCTTGTAAACATTTTTTTCTATAATATTAAAATAATAATTTAAGAAATAACCCTCATAAGTCACAATGCAAACAATATTCATAATTATAATGACATCACTAATTTTTTGTGGTTCTTTTTAATTTTATATATTAAATAGGACATATAGGTCCTATCAATAAAACTAGATGTGAAAATAGTTTCTTCAAAATTATATGAATAGAACAATTTAAAAACTTACCAGTTTAATTTGAATTGATATCTTACTTAATAAGCAAATGAAAGGTATTTTAAAATTTCAATAACCTGGGAAATTTCATTACCTGAAAAAATACAAAATTATTAATTTAGTACAATATCTAAAAATATATATTATCTTATATATTTTTGTATATGTCAATTAATGATACGGATTAAAAATGTATTGGTAATCTAACATATACTATGTATGTAACCGTTAAACGTTATTTCATGAAAGGTAATCATTCGCAGTAAATAGTGAGAACGGTAATTGCACTACACTGTGTGTCGATTGAACTCTACATTTTACTGTTATTCTCCAATAAAAGTTTACTATGCAATAAATGTTTTTAAATGTACTTGTAACCAAGTATCGTATGGCAGAGAAGTGAAAATGTAATAAAAACGTTCATGTGTATAAATACATTACGTTCATGGAAGGTGAAATGAAATTTAGTTTACAAAGAAAAACCAGAAAAGTAACCTTCAAAAATCACTATTACACATACTCATTATTATTTCAGTCTAAGTCATAGCATACGAACGTGTTTTCATTAGCTTCCACAGTCAGTATCGAATATTACTTATTGTTTTCAGTGTTATTTAATTAACGTCACGCGATAACGTGCTATGTTCAGGCTTATGTCGTCCACCTCAGTTGGATCAGACCAAACGGCCACCCCTTAACTGAAAATAAAAATGAATCTCGAAAAGAGTAATAAATCCTTGAGAAAATGGTCCGATGTCGCCAATAAACGTAAAGCACAAATAGCATTCAAAATCAAACCCAGTTTCTCCAAATCCTCAATATATTATTGACAACAACCCACGGCTTGTTTCATCAGATATAAACTTTCATTTTAACTCAATATCAGCAAATACTAATGATTCAGATAACGTGTATACTCGTTTTTCCTCGTTTTTAATGATGCAATTAGCTTATCCACTGTTGAGCTGTCCTTCGATATGGAATAGAACAATAATTCTATAAGCACCATTGTATAGTATGCCGACACAAATGGCACTATAACAAAATCTCACGAAATTCAGTGCTTCAACAATAGAGTTCTTCCTAATCAAAGATCATTTTTTGATCAATCAGCTCATACATATATACACAATGTAGATACTAACCTAACATTATTTTCCAATAACTTTAATGGTGTACCTATTATTATTATTTAATTTATCGGTAATGACAGGAATATTGGAAAAATTTACCTTTCTCAAACTATAATAAATCCTCTTTTTCTTCTCAATTTTCTTTTGACAAATTAATTGAGTCTTTTGTTTTAAATTTCATTACCACAGATTGCAATATCTTCTCAGAATAATATTTTTCCCAATAGTAATTTCTCTATCCTCCAGTGGAACAATAGACGTTTAAAAGCTCATTCCAATGATCTTATATTCCTACTTGCGGAGAATAACTGTTATTGTGCTCTAATATCTGAAACTTGACTTCTTTCCAACTCGTCTTTTGCTATTCCTGAATTCAATGTTTTCCGTTCGGACCGCCCAGATGAGTATGGTATGGTTGCTATCATTGCACATTATTCAATAAAGTGTAAGCCTATTATCCTTGACCATTCCCTAAAACTATCATTGAGTCATCACTTCATCGACTTACTGAATGTAGAGGTTAATTTTCGTAATTCAATATTTAATTTACGGTCTATTTATATACCTCCTTCGTCTAACCATCCTATGGATATCCTTAAAGATATATTTCGCAATATTTATAATTCTGCTTTTATAGGTGGTAATTTTAATGGTCACCAACCAGCATGGAAATCCTCCATTTCTGATTTTTGGGATAATCTTATTCATTCCTCAATCTACTCTCATGGGTTTTATATTCTCAATGCGGAAGAAGCCTCATGGCACAACTGTCCTCCTTCTGATGATTCCGCAGTCAATATTTCTATTTCCACATCCCAATTTTTAATGTCATACTCCTGGTCTGTTCTCCCGGACCCTTTTGGCAGTAACCATTATCCTATCCTTATATACATACCTTATCCTAGTCTTTCAATACATTTTATAGCCAATAACACCTCCTCTTTTACTACTTTCAATTACTATAAGCATTATAGCATTATACTATATTCTACTCCAAACGTATGTTTGGAGATCGAAAGCCTTTGCCCCCCCCCCCCCCCATAAAAATTAGATTTCGTCAGTTTGTGGGTAAATTCTTAATAAAACTTATTTCTAATTTTTCTATACCCATCTTTGATTCTTTCTTATCTCTTTCTACACGCTGGTGATACGTTCCTAAAACACCCCCTATATTTGCTTCTATTGCATCTTCCATTTCTCCAATTACTTATATTTTCCTCACCCCAACAAATGGATCACACTGTTATGTTGTCCCATATGAGTCTTAAATTAACAGGATGTTGATGGCACAGTTGATAGATGGCGGCGGCGGCGTAAAAGTTCTCCGTAGATTATTAATACTGTAATAGACCTCTGGTATTGTAGGAACCACTGGGTTAGTGATACCAGAACGTGAGTCAACTATACAGGGCAATATAATGGGTAACCGTATTCCGCTGTGACACCCATCATTGTCATAACCTCTTCAGCCTAGCAGGCAGTAGAGCTAAAACCTTTGCGCACCGGCCATATTTCTGCCCGTTGCGAGTAGTAGTATCTTCATGCTGTTTTTTCTGCACTACATGTATACAACTTTTTCTTGAACTTCGGCAGGTTTTGTTCACTTCTCAAATATCCTGTCCAATTATTAACAATGTCATATGCAAACAACCACAATCCATTCCTAGTACGAGTAATAAGTCAGCACGCTCTACTGTCAATTTCATAGTGCCGAGCGGCCGACAAACTGATGCCAATATTGGTTTTTGTGATCTGTTTAAAAACATATTATTACAATGAATTAAATAATTTTGAACCAATATTGCTTTTAGAGCTGCACTATCATTTTGTGCTTATAAAGATGAATAAGTATTTTCATCACTCTTAAGTCTTATTTTTTATGTTTCAAAAATTACGAATCAGAGAAAAATATAGAAGTCAAGAGCATTTTTATCCTAACATACATCAATTTCTTATAGTATGTGGCTATCTTAAACTTATGTAAAATATTTAATATTACATTTTACTCAATATATTAACAATTGTTCGCGTTGTTAATCATTTTCTTTTGTTCGCAGCCTTTTTGTGTTTCTTCATTCATGTTATAATTTTCGTGAAATACGTAGCAGTGCGTTACGCTGCTGCGACATCAGTCGGCGATGACGTTATTCCTCCATGTGCGACCGGCCAGCAACGTGATTGCATCGTTATCGTCGTACGGAAAGTTCGATATTTTTGTTGTTCGAGTTTTCTGTGTTATTTCAGGTCATGGTCTTGGTGTCACAAAAGTTTCATGAGTTTGGTTGTTTTTGTTTTATTGCGGTAACACTGAGACATTTTATCTTCATTTTGGTATCCGGCGGCCTTAATTTTTTTGGTGAATATCGTCGGCACCGTCTCGCCCTCTTGTCTTGTATCCGTATTCATGTACACACGTTCATGTTGTGTTAAGTTCTCGTACTTCTGCAGCTATTTTTGTTTATTGCAAACCACGTTTACGTCTCGTGGACGACCAGTCAATCGACTGGTAAATATAGTTCGAGGCAATCTGATATTTTTCAGTGTAACTGTTTATTATTCCAGACTTACCAGCAGTCGTTTTGTGAATAAACGTAATTTTCATTCATTTGTATTTGTCAGTACTACAGACTTTCATTGTTTCGTGAATTCTTCGTGGTACCGTTAGTGGTCATTGTGTAATCACACCTATATACTTTTATCATTTTAATATTATTATTATTACTGATCCCGGTACCACATTGCATCGTAATCACATATAGAGATAGATGGTACACCACATAGACCACATATTCAGGCCATATTTTATTCATAGTTAATATTGCATTGCTGACATAGGCATATTTGTATTCACATTCATAGTTATTATTGCATTGCCCCTTTAGGCACATTTATATTTACTTTACATTTGTTACCGTATAATAAGTTATTATTTTATATTACCAAGAATTATATTACCAAATCAACCGTACTTATTAAAAGTTCCTGTAATTTTTATTATTCAAATTGTAAATTTAAGCAGGGCACCACTGGTTATTAAAGTCAGTAGCTTAAGTTTACATAACAATTGTTGATAATCCCTAAACAAGTTGTTCCGAACAAGTTAATTAATAAAAAAATTTTTTTATATTTTATCCTTTATAATAATCATGTCGTTTATGTTTTACTTTAGTTATACCACAATACATATTCTTTCAATTAAAGTTTTAATATCTTAGAATAATAAAAAATCTATTACAAATGCATATATACAGATAAATATAAACTAAAACTAGCTAACTAAAATGAATTTATTTTATATATTTTATTTGAATTTGATTATTTAATTAAAACTATTTTAAAATATACTAACTGAATTACTCGTCATTTTTCGGTTTAAGTAAAAATGTATGTATTTTTGTTATCTTGTATGATTAACTATTCATTTAAGCAGTATACCAATATATTGGTTTAAAATATGTGTCTTAATAATTCTAATATTATATACAAAACTATCTTATAGACAATATCCTTCACTGATCTATTACTGGGAGCCAAAATCACTAAGGTATCGGCTAAGCTTATGTGTGAACGAGCTACATAGAATTGCGCATGTGAAAAACAATTTTTTCCCAAGTCTTCCACTATATTTCGATATAAGATTTCGACTTTCAGCCTCGTCCCGCTGCACATTTCAAGTGGTTCAAAATTACACAACAATATATATATATATAATAGGAGTTTCCTCCATATGCAGAATATTCCTATGATATGGTATATCCGCTAGTTTCAATAAATTTAAACATTTTACAAGACTTACATACTAGTTTACATATACAGTAAATACTAAAAATACGTATTTAATACATAAAATATATTTAAGTTTAAATAACAAATATATTTCCTACTCAGTTTTAATAATAAAATAAAAAAAATACGTAGCATACCCATGTATATAATACCCGATAACGAAAGTAGAAAGTTATGAAAAAACCTCAATATCATTTGTAGGCAAATGAGAAATTCGATTTCTACAATTGGGCTTTGTTCCACAACAATTTAAGTTCTTTGAAATCAATTGAGTAGCATTTATTTAGACTAAATGTAGTCAAACAGTGCCGTTGAATACAAAAGTAAAGTTTAACAACGGCCTTATCCAATTAAATAGAAAAATTTTAAATGGTTGTATTGACTTTTTAAGTTCATAAATACAACTAAACTTATATAGCACCGTCATTACAAAGTATTTATACCGATAATCATTACATATTTGAAATGGAAAGATAATTGGTAGCGATTAATTATACCAAGTAAGTACCTATATACGAAAACTTATAATAGTAGCATAGTATAGATACATAAATAAAATGAAATGATAAATATTTAATTTCGTTAATTGACAACGGCTCCGATTAATATAATGTTTAACCGATATTTCTTTGCGTGCATGATGTTATTAATTATTCTATTATCATTATTCAAAATCGGTTGACATTATTCATCGACGGCATTATTGCTTATAAGAAGAAAAAACACGCCACGTGATAGAATTATTAATTGTTTTGTGGCATAATAACGGGAAGACTAGTGCAATAGAATGGTCAGTTTTTTTTTAATTCACGTTCACTAAAAGTATGAAACACGCAACCGTAGTGATTGGAACAACTCTAGTGAGCTCGTGTACGAATAAAATAGTTCAATACTTTAACATTCAACTGTACTAGATATTGCATACTGTTAAAACCACGAGTACAACCGTTATACATAACCATTGAATAGTTTAATAATAATTGGTAGATGTACGATATTAGGTATGTCTAAGCGCCGATATGCTATGCTACGAGTCAAGATGTACCGACACTGAAAATACAACAGACTTCAAAACAACTTATGAGCACACGAAAATATGATAATATATGTATACATATTAACATACATATGAAGTCAAATTAATTAATATAAGTAGTGACATTAAAGTTTACGGTCGATTAATTCTACTAAATATAAGTGACTTTCGTATAGTCACTTATATTTAGTCTCAAGGCGTACTTTTTACTTGAACAAAATTATAACTTAATTTTAGTCATAAAAAATAAAAAAATATAATCATATACAGTTAAATGCAATGATTTCTTTTTAGTAAGTTTTATCTATATTAGTAATGGTAGGTAGAGATTGGACAATGTTTTCAAATATAATGAGTCGAACTCAACAAAATGTAGCAATCTTATTAAATACAGCATAATATACGGTTTTTATCGTATGATAATAATGATATTATTCCCTTTGCGCATTGTTATCGATTGAGCTCTGGCAAGGTGATTGTAGATACTTCGTACTGGTGTATGAACTAAATACTAACCAGCAACATCAAAAATCCAAATAATTTCTGGAAAAAGTTCTGTTCAAATATATCGAAGTCCTAAACTTGAAGTTCTCTGGTAGGCCAAAGGTCCATCAGTCATATGATGCCGACTAGCATATAATAATATACTTAGACATACGTTTAATCACTTAGATAGGTACTTCGCAATCGAAACTTCTGACGATACCAACCTTATGGCCGTTCATACAATATTGATAGGACTAGTGCGATGATGGCAGTGTAATTTATTCTAGAACTTCTAGGAGGTGTAAAAAGAGCAGTTATAATGTTAACCAAATACATGTTGCAGGCAAGAGTTGTTTAATGCCTCTTTAAATTATCATTATTTAAATAATCGGGGGTTGGCTATAATATATATTAGAATCCGGAAACTATATGAAAATATAATTACTGTTATTGATTTACATTTTTAAAGAGATGTTTGTGTCGATGTTTAATTCCGGTTTGATTATATATTTACATGATATATGATGTTGCATAGCAAGGAATAAAATATAATGAAATTACAAAAGTATAATTTTGCGTATGGACTGAACACTGAATATTTCGCGCGTTGATGAATGTATGTACTATTAAATGCGTCATTAACATAAATCATAGTTAGAACTTGAAATATTTGAAATAAATACTTTTGGGAACATAAAACATTGGTACACGATGGTTAAAATACATAATTCAAAAATATCGCGATTACATTTTATTTATAAAATTACTGAATGTAATTGATTCATTAGTAAAAAAAAAAAATATGATAAATTAAAATCTTTAATTCGAATGATATTTAACTATTTATACAATCACTTTAAAATATTTATCTAATAGTTAATTTAAATGTTATTTTCATGATACCGTAAACGGTGCATTTTTATATGAATAAACAGTTCCAAATGATAATTTCACCTTTGAATTTTCTAAATTCATTTTATACAAGTAATGTGAGGTGGTAATTTATACAAATTGCCTGTATAAGCGTAATAATTGTATATTACGAATGTCATGGCTCCTCTACCCTACCTCTGATGACGTCAGTGCAGCGTAGGACATGGTTGCGTGTACCATCTGCAACGGCTAATGAGAGTAATAATGCCAAAAGTCCGCCGCACGTACTCGAGAACGAAAACCGACATTTTGACGGTCATTCTTTATCGACTTTGGAATCCAAGATAACGTTTGCGGAACCATATTGAAATACTAAAACTGACATTTTCTGCATGACAAACAAACCACACATATGTATACGGACGTGTCTGTCTGTTCATGCCACTTCACTAATCCGAGAAGATTTGAGATAAACTCCGTCACCCGGTATAACTGTATCGTTCGCGTACAAAATATGCAATATACAAGTAATACTTCAATAGAAATTAAATCGTTAAATTGTATACGTATTACATATTTTACATATTCAATATAAAGAAAAAAAAAATGTTCTTGACTAATTTCGGCTATTAGCATTTAATATTGACACTGAAAAATCATATTATTTTAAACCATCAAAAATAGTAGTAAAATTATTTGAAATTTTAGTTCAGGTAATAATATAATTTAATATAATAATAAAATATGTATAATATTATTTTTCTCATCACATTTTACTGAAGAAATAATCATAAAAATATTCAAGCATCTAAGAGTAATTGAATAATATATAAAAATAAAATAATATATATATATATATATTAGTGACGTTCTTGAATATTTTTTTCCGGGAGGGAAGGTTAAATATTTTAATCACCACGAATTTCAAATCTATTTATTTTATAAAATAATAACTTTGGTAATAATTAATTTTATAGTAATAGATACTATAGATATACTCGTAGATCGACAGATAAATTATATAAATAAAACTAGAAAATATTTTTGAAGCGTAATTTGTATAAAAATGTTAGACAATACTTTGTTCTAAATCCATTTAAATGTCGAGGGGGTTTAAACATACAATCTCTCTCTAGACCCACCTCTTTATATATAAGTATTGAAATTTAAAAACATTGATTATATTTTCTTTGATTTAAAAGTATAACACGAAAATAAAAGTAAACAAAATAAATAATTATGAAAATTATGTTAAGTACCTAAGCCTTGAGGTATAACTTCTCACTATAGTTTGGAACAATTAATTTAGAAAGGTCCATTTACTTAAAATTAAATTCACCAGAATATCTTGCTTGGGTAAATTACTAAAAAATAATAGTTAAAATATATCCATAAAAATCTATAATAAATCAAAAGTAAAATAAAAAATTATAGTATAAGTAGTATAAGTAGTATATGTAGTATAAGTAAAATAAGCTTAAATTTTCCTTAGACTAGAAGTATAATTTTATTTTAATTTTATTGAAAAAGAAATAAACGTTTTTACCGCATTTTTTGCAGGTAGGTTCATTCTACCAGTCGCATTTTTTCTCAATATGCGATACTGAATATATATTGAATGATATTATAAGAATAAAATACTGGTTCATAGATAGGCGGTACGTAAAGAAAATCTCGCTTTTCATACATGGAGTATAACGTATACACCTTTTGATAAGTAAAAGAAACAAAATGTTTTATTGGATCAAGTGACTCGTAAACATTTTCAAAATGTGTAGCTATTATTCAGATACATAAGAGTTACACAAAAAACGAGGTATATACAATTCAAATACACACACACACACACACACACCTATATTTCATAAAGGAATCCCCGTCTCATTTTGGTATAATTGTAAATAAAAAGGCTCATAAAGCAACCAATTGAACCACGTTACACTTAACATGCATCATATGTTATAAAAACTACATACGACGACTTAATATAATAAAGAACACGAATAATACATCACAAAATATCATCTCAACACATTCTTCGGCTAATGGTTATTGTATAGGGAGTTACGCAGATTAAATAAAGTATAACCCATCCCTAACACGAACGCGTGATAAAATAAATGTCATAAATTACCAATAATACTACTAGTATGTTACATGTGAAAGTAATGCCGTAGACTCCAGACTTAAGTATAAAGCAGCACTAGCCTATCCTTTTACGTACAATATTTTTAATAACAACTTAAGGTTAGTAAGTGCGAATACATGAACATCACAAAAAAAAAAAAAAAAAAAAAAAAAGAGACAAACTATAATCTACTGTCATGGTACTCATTCTCGAATTTACAAGATAAATTTTAATATTTTCGTAATACGATTTAAGATTTAGATAACCCAAATTATTGATTTAATACGTGATATAGTCATGTGAAATTAAATCAAAGAATTTGTACTTTATTGGTATATATATTTTTTTGTAAATAAATATACATAATTATAGTTAATTTAATTCACAAACATACAATGTTTTATTTCTTAAAAAATAATATACGCATAGCCAATTGAAGAAGAATACATGGTTTGGTTTTATAACCATGAAAAATATTAAAAATTATTTTCTCAAATTTTTTTTACGCAGTTTTTGGTCAACATATTTATTAGATACTTTCTCACATACATATTATGTATATGAGAAATAAAAAATAAAAATATCATAAACATGTATGTATTATATGTCTATGATATATATATATTTTTTTTTAATGTTATTTTTTATAAATATTTTCTCTTTATATTAATTAAATAAACCAAAACAAATACTTCGTAAAGTACGACTGGAACCCTTATATTGATTTATTCAATTTTAATATCATACGTTCATTTTTTAAATTTAATATTTCTCTTGAGTAATAACAATAAAAGTAAAAAAAATTTGATTCAGGAACTTTTAAGAAATTATTTTCCCTTAAAAAAAGATAATCAAATGGAAGATAAAATACTACGAAAAACCTTGAATGACTTTTTGCATTTATCATGCTATATGTGTATAGTTGATTTTTTTTATAAATATATATGATTTTTGGTTTAATAATAATTTGAAATTTTATAGCAAGATTATTACTATAGTAATCTAATTTTATTAAAAGAATGTCAAATACATTAAGAAACAATTTTTATTATGAACATCGTTATATTAAACATGAACGAGCCTTACTTATAATCGTTTTTTTGAATATAATACGATCTTATGATGTTAAAGATATGTTAATATGTTTTGTATAGGAAAATTATATAGTCAAAATATATAAAACGTTTTTTAACGATTGGTCTGTCGGTAGTAAAAAATTGACCCCATAAATGGTTTACACACCCCTAAAAAATACTAAAATAGCACCTTTGAGTTCAAACTTCCATAAAAAGATATTTGGTTTTTCTACTACATCAAACATCATGAGAAATATAAACTATTCCATTCAACATATTTTACTTAGAATCGTTTTTTAAAAAGCAATGGTACATTGGTCAAACATCTATCGTTGTATTTCACCCGGTCAAGATGTCTCATTAACCTAAGAGCCTGACTTTTTATTTTAAATTTCTTTTCTTTTGTAGAATTATAATAAAGACTTAATTAAAGTATGAAACATTGTATTTCTTTTTATTTTATACTATACAATTTTAATGCTATAATATTAATATATATACTAAGAAATGATTTATTTTATCTGTTTAAAACTATTTCGTTGATTATATTAACAATTAAATGGGTACATAATTTAATAGTATTTTATTTGGGCATTCAATAATTTTATTTATTTCATTATAATATTATATATATGTATATATATATAGCCTACCGATTTCAATCTAATTCGTATTTCAAGTATATTTTCTCTTTTTTTTTTTTTTTTTTACCAAAATATTGTAATATTTTATTTAGTATTAATGTAATTACATGCTTAATAGTATTGCTTGTAATATTCTATGACAACCAATTATTTGGATAGTCAGCCTAAATTACGTTTCTTAATATTTGATTATTTTTAAATGTAAACAAATTATTGTTCAGAATAGTCTAACAATTACTGTTAATTACAAAACTAAAACGTAACTACAATTCTCTATAAAACACATATTCAAGAGGAAACTTGTAAGTCTTAACAGTTGTTACAATGACATTGATTTTAATTAGTGTTTCACAACTTCAGCCCAGGGAAACATTATTTCTCTAATTAAATCGAACGAGTATTAACATCATGATGCAGAATTAAAATTTTTCTTATGAGTGGTATAATACTAACATTTAAAATTGAAATTTTTACTTATATAATTGAATTGTTTTTCATAAAATAAAAAATAGTGTCAACATTGGACTAAGTGATAAAGTAATTGTTAAACAAATATAACATTTAAAATGTATTTCATAATATAAAGAACATCAAATATTTTATTTAATAAATTCTAATAGTAATTTAAGCAAATAGGCAATATAATAGTAATTTAAATGATTATGAAAGTAAATTACTAATGTATTGCCCTCATAATAATATACCAAATAATAAATAATATATCATGGAAAATATTGAAATTTTTGTTATTTTAGGTTCTATAGAAAATTTGAATAATATTTTTTAAGTATAAATTATAACTATTTTATAGTATATTTTAGTATATATTAAATAAAAATTGGATTAACTTTATATTATAAAAACTTCATGGCACATTTGCTCATTACATTAAATTACAATATTTATATATTTTCCCGAAAATTGTATTGATATTTATTTAACTAACAGAAATCTACTTTCAGGCTTGATAATAATTTCATTGCAGAACGCACAAACAATTAAGTTTAAATTAAATATATTGTCAACTATTTATTCATTATTCTTAAAGTCAATTCCAGAAATTCCATCAAAATGTTCCTACAATTTTTCGACACACCTATTATGGTTCTGTTATTCAGAATAATTGCTTTCTATTTTAATTATCTCAAAATCTTTCCGGGTCTATTGAAAGCATAAATACATTATTGAAGTCATTATTGAAAATTAATTTTCATCAAACAAGTTTTCAGAATTCCAAAATAGTTGGAATTTAGTAAAAATGAGAGAAGTCGTAATGTTATTTAAGTAAAATACCAAACCGTTCGTGAAAATAATATACGAAAAATACCATATCCAATACGAAACCGATACGTTGATATTGAGTAACTCTTTATAATTTAAATCATAGCCATTTTCAATTTATGTTTAAAATAATATAGATCATAATTTTGAAAGGTGCATATTTAAACTTATAAAACACAATATTTAAGTAGGTATGTATTTTACTTCAATACAATTTTAATTTTTTCATCTTTCAGTTAAGATTATGATTTAATAAAATGTAATCAAGTATTCTAAGCAGATGCATAAAAATACATTGATGTATTTTGTGTTGTATATAAATTCTAAAGAGGAAATATATTGTATATTAGATTTAAATATTTCGCAGAATAATTATAGTTTAATCTTACATTAATGTAATATAATTATAAATATTATTAACAAAACGGCTATATAAAAGCTTTTTTTTGGTAAAAGGCTATATATTACAATATAAGACATGATTGAGAAATTTAAAATATCAGTATATAAACGATGTATCATACTTAAAATTGTAAATAACTAATTTATTAATTTTATTAACAAAATGAAATAAAAATAAAAAAAATAAGTTCTTACAATACCACCATAAGAAATACATTCAATGTAATTTAAAACTTAAAACGATAACAAAAAAAGAAGCGAGAAACAATATGATATGGAAATGGATAACTGCAAACAAAAATTATTCTAACAAATTTAAAATAAAAATTGCAATAGTTTTGATAACCCCATATGATAACAACTTTCTTTCTGTTTAAGATAATTGGTCGAACCAAAGTTATTTATTTTTTTTGAGTTGTGGTAAAAATAATATATTTCCTGAAAACCAGTATCACATAAATTTTGAGGTTTATATTATTTATTTTTATTTTTTTTTTTTTTGATTATTTTTTGTCTGTTTTTCTCAATTATTTTAAACACAGTTTAGAAATTATGAAAAAAACCATGGTAATTGATAAATGATAATAAAACTAATTCGCTATCGGAAATCGTACCTCCTATTTAAGATCTGAGCAATCATTTTGGTTAAAATCGTGTACACAGGGACAACATTAAAAAATATCACATCATGGTAAAACATCATCTCTTTATCATTTCTTTCAGAATCTCATCGTTCCCATGAATATCAACTAATTAAGAATCATTACTATAGATTTAAAATACCAAAATAATGAATTAATATTTTTTAATATATAAATTAATAAACATATAGTTTATAAATATAAATTAATAAATAAAATCTTAGCTAGGAGTATTATTATATTAAAAAACTACAATCGGTTTCCAATTCAAAATTCATCGTCAGGTATATACAAAGTTAATAAAATCGTGATTTCATATGAAAAAAATAAAAGAATAGATTACCTTAAGAAAAATTAATCATTTTACGAAACATATTTAAGAAAATAACTATAATATACAGTTTGCTATCATTACACACTTAGAAATATTAAGTACCTAAAATAACATTTACATCAATTTGGTTTTAAAAGAGTTACACATACACAATGAAATAAAGAAATATAATTTAATATTATTTTAAATGAACCAACCGATTTTAAAAATAATATCTTATATCAATACATTTTAAATAATAATAAGCAACGTATTTATATCTCTTTAGGTACTTATCTATTTATAAACATAATTCATTTTAAGTAATCTTTCCTTAATAAAATTAAAATAAATTATCTCTATGTAAAACAACCAATTGTTCTCAATTTATTCCTTTTTTTACTTTTTCATATTCAATCACGATTTTATTAACTTTTTATCTACCTGACGATGAAATTTTAATTTAAAATCGATCGTGCTTCACAAATATAACTATACTCGAGAATAAGCTTTTATTTATTTATCTATTTTTATAAATTATTTGTTTGTTTATATACATATAATTTAATTAATTCATGATATTTAACAATAATTCCATGAACTATAATATTTTGACCATTCAATAGCTTCCAACATTCACATGTATTTTACTACTTTATAGCAATTTGTTAAAATAAATATGTTTACATACAATTTACAACTAGTAATATACAATCAGTAATCACAATTTTTTGATCATTTATCATAACTACCTACAAGGGATATTAAATGCGTGGTCCTTTAGCACTCTAAAAACTTACTTTTCTTTTAGCACGTCACGTTAATGCATTAATCAACATAGTAGTGCATTATAGATTTAGAAAAGTTCAAATATCTTTGAATTAAACATAAGGTGATAACTCGACTTTCTTACATTTTACATTTTTGGCTAAGAATTTTTTTTTAATAATAAGTTTTTCATTTTATTTTTTCTAATTAAAAATTTTATACAGACCCCATGAAAAATTGAATAGATACAAACTAATCAGGACCAGTTCAAATCGGTTTTTATTCAACTTTTAGTTATTAACATTGAAATTAAGTTGTGTGAAAAAACTTCCGATTTAATCAAAGTAGTCATATTTATTTATTACTTCAGTGTTTTTACAAGGCATAAACGTTGTTCAGTAATTTAATTAATTTAATAGAAATACAGATTTAATAATTTACACAAATAATAAAGATTAATAAAAAATAAATTAAAAAGTTCTGACAAATGTCAATAAGGGCCAAATCAAGTCATCTTTCATATAGTTGCTGGTGTATAACGGAATAAGAAAAAAGTATGATAAGGTAACTATAAAACTTATCATGGATATTGAAGACAATGAAGTGCATATGTACAATCTTCGAAGAAAATTAACACAAATACCTGCGATTAGCTATGAAGAAAATTATGAGACGAAATGAAAATATATAGAAAGGGTATGATTAATCCTAAACAAGAAAACCAATGAATCGTAAAAATCTACGTTGAATTATTTTCAATTGAACATAGTTCCAGAAAAGTAAAGGTTTCATGTATCAACTTCATATTCTAACGTAATATGTACGAGGAGAAATATTCATTTTTAATTGATAGATAAATTTAAAAAGTTTAGCATGACTAATAACGGCCAATCTCCACTAAACGAATGATCAAAGTAATTTTAAAGATTCAAACGATCATCGATAAAACCAACACGTAAATAAAATATAATATTAGCGGCAAAACAAAGTGCATGTACAACAATGGCGCAATTACGAATTACAGACATTATTTACAAATAGAGAATATAATAAAAATGGCAAACGACCACCCTGATTTATTAAAAGAAAATGGCTAGTGTATGAATATTTTTAAAATGGAATACAAAATTACATTGTTCGAAAAATTATTTTCCAAACCTCATTTAGATTAAAGAAAAAACTATAGCATTAGAATTTTTTTTGAAAACGATTATTCTTATTTACCTCTGCTTGTTTTAATATTTAATTACTAATATGAAAATGTTCCAAAGATATTATTTATGAAATAAATCATATTACATACATATTACAAATTAAAATTATAATTAGTGACTATTTAAAAAATACTGTCATAAATAAACATAGATATTTTTCTACCGTACATTTTGTGTGTGATAAAATATATATGATTATAGTGTTAATTTTAAAATTAAATTACCAAAAACAGCTGTAAAACATATTTCAAATATCTAAACTATTTATTTTATTTTATTGAAACCTTTACTGAAATAGAAAAAGTATAATTTCTTTATTAGATTTATACGCAGTATGAATAACTCATTTATTAAAATAATTTAACAGCATCAATATTGTATTTAACGCAGATAAAACAGTGACTTTGTTACATTAATCATAATCAAAAGGTGTCAAACTATGAATTACATTCAACGTGAAGTTATATAGTTTATAATAACAGTTCATGTTTATCTAATACATGTATATTTATGTAAAATATATTAAATATATAATTGAAACTCTGAACTTAAATTATATAAAATAAATAATTCAAAATGTCAGTAAAAATGTCTAGTGACTTTAATTTAAAGTAAAATTTTCAATGACTTTTATTTAAAAAAATATATTTAATGCTTAGTTTTTATTTTCTATTAAATAACATATAAAAATATCACTTCATTAGAACGTCCTTAACATGGGAAACTATTTATTTCTTGGACTTTATATCTTGAACTTCCATATTACTAAGTAACTAATACATAGGAACATAAAAGACGTATGATCTTTAAAAAATGTTTACACCGAGTATTTCAATACTAACTGGGGATTAATAAGTTATTTAAAATGTTGTTATTTAGTTATAAGTTATTACTTTATTGTGATTATCAAACGATTCCACAGGCGGGCGCTAGACGGCCAAGTAAAACAAATAAACGACGTCATTACATCTATATGTACTATCGAGTAACGCAATCAGACCTCCTCCGAAAATAAAAAAGAAAATATTGGTACAAAACGCCTGTCTCCTGGTTTATATTTTATCAGGGCTCCACATACAACCCATATGATAGCCATTTGGTAACTCTACGCTTATACTCAACAATGGAATAGCATGAGTTTAGGCACGCGCTTTATAACTGTCAGAAACTTACCTGGTTGGGTTTTCTCCCATCCGAATAGGATAGACTTCTCTTTACCAATATATTTTGTAAGATTAGTTTTCACACGATTAAAATACTAAAATATCTTATTATTATTATTATTATTAGTTGTAAAAACACCAATATATATAGTAGAAACTATATTAGTTTTAATTTTATTAAATATTTAATATTAGTTTTTTATGAAATTTGTCGTACAATTTAGTTTATAATCGGAAGTCGTTCTTCTTGGATTTTGTTTGACGGACGACAAAGAATTGATAAGCAGTTCAACACAAAGGCATATGTATATATTCATAATAACGAAAATAATACATAAAAAAAGGGTACTATAGAAAAAACTGTGCCAAATCGGGTGATATTTTTTACTCCTATTATGCTCCCTTATAAAGATCGCAAGTTGACGATTATCATTCGTTATAGCATAGTACAATTAAATATTTATGCGTCTATCGTGGTTCCATGAGCTTATTTTAGGGAGGAGCGAAAGAGCTGTCGCCCCCCCTGAATCCGTATTTAAATAATTGAGTATATGTGGGATACACATTTCAAATTTTTTTAATGTGGATCATTTTATAACGAAATCAAATTACGCATGTCTGTGAGTACTAACTTGAGCTTTTTGTCAGATCCATACTTAGTGAAAAATCAAATAAAACACAAGCGCAACTTTCGAAATACATTCAGGTGTTACAAAAGAACTACACAAAATTCCAAAATTCGATTCTAAGTGGATCCGGCATTAGATTAAAAAAAAAAAAACCACAAATATTAAGGATTCGCCTAATTTAAATACTATCAAAAATGTTACTTGTAAATTTTGAACCTAAATTAAAAAAAAAAAAATTGAGTTGTCCCCTGTAGAAGTAAGTCTAAATACGCCCCTGCCTAATTCGGTGATGTACACTATATAATCGCGACTCTCGACGTTACAATATCAATTATCGTAATAATAATAATATCAATTCAACAACAATGCACATCATACAGTAATAATACAGTACATAACATTTTACTATACCATTATTTTATGGAAGCATAACACTTTTTGGTTTTTGCGACAGGGGGAGGAGATATATCACGACGTTAACGGTCAATCATCATGTACACAATTTCAGTTGACGTATTATATTAGCGCAAAAACCTCAACGGCATGGTGAACGCGCATGTGTGTTATCTCCGCCTATCGTTCGGACCACCATAATTTTAATTTGTGTTTTAAAACGATTTACGAAAGTGATAGTCGATCCCTCGAGATCTCGCTTGGAGCTATAAATATTAATCAGGCCAATTCGGAGTGGATCTTGTGCAAAAATATAGTACTCCCAGTTATTAGTTATTAGTAGGGCTCGGGACTTCTAGGAACTTGCATGTTTTTAAATAATTATCAAAAACATAGCTAAGAAATATATAAATTTGTTTCATAGCAATACAAGTTTATATGTAAAATTTAAAGTTGCATATTTTGCATATTTGACCATTTTTCATTTATAAGTGCATATTTGACCATTTTTCATTTTATAAATGTATATTTGACAATTATTCATATGAAAGAAAAAGTTTTTAAATTTTATAAAAAAAAATTAAGATTTATTTCTTCATATATCACGTGACTTGAAACTCAAGGTGTCTTATTGGTGCGCTAACTGAATGCATTAAAATAATTAAAACTACAAAAAACGTATACATTATGCAAAAGTTGAAGAATCTGCACAAGCTAAGGCTAACTACAAAAAATATCGAACATTTTAAATGGAAAAATGAATCTATAGATGGATTGCCTGCAGATATTAGTAGTTGTGTCCACAATTTTTTAAGTTTGCACCAATAAGTTCCGTATACGTGTAACGTTCCTTTTCTAAATATAAAATTATTTTGGCTGATAACAGGCAGTCATTTAAATTTTTCAACTTAAGAAAATATCTTGTAGTCCAATGTAATTCTTAAGGTTAGAAGAATTATAACTATATTAAAAATAATAAAAATGTTTTTAATTTAATTTATTTTTAAAACCATTTTAAGTATTTTGTTTAAGATAAAAATTCAATATAAGATGAAAAAAAAATTGAAAAAAAAAAATTTATCTCAGATCATCATATCTATCATTTATAAAAATATTATTATAATTTATTACTAGTTAAATTTTTTTATTTAATTAATTATTACAAATATAATTTTTTTAAATACATATTTTAATAGCATATTTATTGATTCTTTAGGGCGTAAATGCATACATATTTTAAGGTTTTTAAGGGCACGAAGTCCCTAGCCCTAGTTATTAGAAAATTGGCTCCATCGCAGTAGTGAACGTTGGCTACGGTTGTGCGAACCAGTGAACAATCACGCAACACTACGGAAAGCACTAACCTGATGATAGTAGTTGTTCCGCGACGACGACAGCAGTGTTCTCGATTCGGCAACGGATGTCACACACGCGAGCGCGACGAACGCGATTGGATTCAAAACATGATCGAACCACTAGCACTTCAGCGCACGCACTAGCACACGAAACGAACAGCCGGTGTGACGATTGTTGTCGCGGTGATATTATATTATTGCGACGCAACACGGTTTCCACGAGATCTTCACTGATGCGACCGGGTGGCGGAGACGGCGATCGGAGACATCATGGTGAAACGAGAACACTGCGCGGGCGATGCACACACGATTATCGACTGTTATTATCCAAAACCGCGGCTCCTGTTTCCGGTGTTCGCGTACCGTTTTTCCGTCTTATTTTTCCGTACGCTCGCGGGGGGAGGGCTGAGGGTTCGTTGCGTATCGCGCGGAAGGGGACGAAATTCTGGGGGGGGGGGGGGGGAAGGGTGGGGGAAAAAAAAAAAAAAAAAAAAAGGGAAAAAACAATCGGCTCGTACGGCAGCGCGCGATCTTCCACTACCGACTACCCGGACTACGGTACTAGCACTGCCCCGCAAAAACGGCGGAACGGGAGACAACCGCCTCGCCGCCGCCGACCCTTCGGCGTTGTTGAGCGCGCTGGCAGCGCCTCCGCCGCCGGCGCGGTGGACCCCGAAGAGCGCGGGACTTGCGTGGAAACGGTCGGCGCGGGCAACACGTACGACGGCGGCGGCGCCCGGCAATCTTCGGAGGTTACGGCGGCCGGGGTAGCCGCCACACGCACACACACGGGCCACGAGGCGATGGTCGTACGCGTTCGCCGCACCGTCACGAAAATCGGTCGCGCAACCGATACGGTTACAATTAAAAAAAATTAGATAAACACGTTTACGTCAGCCAGTCGTTTTGCTCGTCTCTCGGAACCGTACGGAACCGCGTTTACGGTCGACCGTGTTCGGTTGATAACGTTCGAACGATTTTTCTCTCTTCCCCTCCCCACCACCGCGCGATTTCGCCGAAAACCCGCGCGGCCGATTACGTGATCTATTTTTTATGCGGGCCGTGATTTCGACCGAAACGTCGACAGTAAACTTTTCCGAGAAATATTGTTCGGAGACGCTTTATTGGCCGCCGCAAGAGGTACGGGCGCTGAGCTCCTTCGCGTCCCATTACTCCCCACGCTGCACATGTGTGTTTATTTGTTTCTCTGTGCGCGGCCCCTTCCGAATGCGACGTTACGCCGGTAAAGGGTTAACGGCGTGAGGAGACGTTTTATCTTTATCTTTATATCCGTGCACAACGTTTTTATTATAATATCGGTTTACCGGTACAACGCACGAGCTGAATAACGACCTTACATGCGTTCAACTGTAGTGATTCCGAACGCAGAAGTTGAAAAATATTGGAATTACGTGTACGCTTTTTTAAGTATTGAATTGGTGTTCCACATGAAATACACGTATGGGCTGCTGCATTGGGCGATGGAAAAGTTTCCTCTGTACATAAACGGCAATGATTACCTTGTACCAAATCATTGGTTTCACGTAGGATATTGATTGATATTTCGATTTTTAGTGGATTTTCATATGAAAATGTTTTATTTTGTCCAATTCTTAAAAGTGATGATCCACAAATCTCTAATATATGATGTTCAAGAAAAGATTCTATGCTCATAGGTAAATCCAAGTGATTTATAGTAACCTTCTCGAGTTAATGGAAACTTGATTCCACTGCTACTGAGCTTGAAGTTTTTTTACCTAATCCAAAAATGAGCACCATTATTCCAGACCACAACGACAGTAATTTCATACATTTTATGAAGTGTGGTAATAAAGCCGATAAATACATTGGGTTGATTCCATATCCTTCTTGAATAAGAGATTTACTTTTTTCATAGACTTTTTTCTGACCAAGATATAAATGGATTTTCAAGATTTAAGCCTTCATTTTTGTGTTGAAATTCTTCTTCCAGTATGCATAAGCATCATTTTTTGACTCAACATATGTCATAATACTATTAAACTCATTTTCAAATTCTACAAATCCAGTTGTTGTTGCTGTTAGTAATATTAATAATAAATAATAATAATAATAATAAACTCACTCACCCTTCACTCTACTTCCGGTTTACATAGTAAACCCAACACTAAAGAATTAAATAGGCTCAAATAATCTGTTCTTAGCCCATAACAATTGGATATTTCTAGAAGAAAGAAAAATAATTACTATTTTATCCAATTTCATTGTTATCTAATGTACTCGTTTGTAATGATGAATATTTAAAATAGAAATAATATGTTTGCAGTATACTTTAACATAAAAACTAATAATACAATTATGAATATAATAATATAAGAAACAGATTTTAAGCATACCGAATTCTTATAACTTTTGATAATATAATACTTTATATAATATGATATAAATAATATAATATTTACTTTTAAAAAAGTAAATAAAAAGGATGATTAAAAAAAAGAAGATTATATCAATGGACCTATACGAAAAAAATTCCAAATAAAATAATTTCTCACAATATCATACATATTATACACTAATTTTTTGTAAAATGTGTATTTTATCAGGAGGGAGGGGCTGGAATAACGTTTATCAAGCCCCTCCCGTAATAAATTAATTTTTCTCGATGAACGAGTTCTGTACAAATTATAAACATGAAAAAAATCTTACTTTTTTGAATGGGAGGGGGGCAGAGTAATGGACGATTTTTCAGTTTTATTTTAGGTTACTCGAAACGCACATATAAACTATTTTTTTTTATTAAATATCATGAAATAAATCGAATTGTTTCTTTCTAGAATGCAGTGTTGCCGATGATGTGGTAACTACCCCATACGGTGGTAATTTAATCCACTTGTGGTACATGATGTGGTATAGTATAAAATATGGTATTTTTGTGGTATTTTTGAAAAAAAAAAAGTGGTATTAAAGAATTAAATTGCAATATTACACTGAAAGTAACAAATTTTTTTTTTTTTTTAATTACCAACCGTGGTTATATAAAATATTCAGACTTCAGCTGTAAACTGTTCTGTGATAATATTATAAATTATAATCAATACCGTGATTACCATTACCAGTTATCACGTTCACATCATTCGTCATTTAATCACCACTAGGTACTATCCACCATAGATATATAAATATAGTAAAATATGTGTCTATATTAAATATTTATATTTTATAATTCAAGTTCTGATAGTTTTCTTTTTATTCAAAAAATATAGTTATAGTTAAATATAGTAAGTTATTATTTGTTCTAATATATTGTTTATTTATTCGTCATATAATAAAAATTATGTTTTATAATTTAAAATACATATTCTTACATCAAGTAAACAAAAGATAAACATTTAAAACTGCTTATACCAGATAGAGTAGGTAGTAATTATAGACTTATACAAGTTTTATAAAAAAAATATAATTTTGGTAGTAATGTAGTAATGTAGTATATGTAATATATGATATTAATACTCGCAAGCGAAAGAAGCGTGTTATATTTCTAAATTCTAATGTGGTATTCAGGGTGGTAATATTGATATGGTATACGTAGTAATTGTTGTAATTTTGTTATCATAAAATGGTAATATGACATTTTGAATTCGGCAACACTGCTAGAAAGGTAAAATATTATTCGATTCATAGAGTAAGATAGAGGCGGCGTTAGCTATCAAAACCATGTATCTATCATAATTGAATCTAATCCGTCGGTAATTGACCCCAATTGAAGAATCCAAGTAAGATAATTTTCTCCGTTAGTCAGCGCGTGTTCAAAGAAAAGTATATATATATATATATATATATATATCACTTTTCATTCATTGAAGACAGCGAAACTAGCGGAGAAAATTATCGTACTTGGACTCTTCAATTGGGGTCAATGACCAACAGATTGGCTTCAGTTTTGATAGCTAATGCCGCCTCTATCTTACTCTATAATTCGATTACACATTTTGATGAAACAAATGATAATGAGTTATGCGACATTCACAGTATTGCCAGCCGTACGGTCCCGGTTGGGGTGGTACGGTAATTTGGCCGTCCGTACAGTCCACGGACGGATCTGTCAAAAACACGAAAAAATATAAATAATTCAATAAAAAATAATAATTAATAATAATAATTAAATAAAAATAATATGGTAATTCTATTTACCGACATGAAGATATTATTCTGAATTCTTGAATTATTTTTAGATATTACACTTTAAGTTTTAGGTTTATACCATATCAATTATTGGTAAATAATAATACTTTACCCTATAATACTAAATATAACTAATACCTTCGTTGTTATTTGTTACGCATTTTATTCACAACGAAACGAGCGTTCGAGGTGTTTATTGTTGCCTCTTAGCAGTTGGTTTATTAGGAATATTCCATACATACTTTTTTATTATTTTATCGCATTTGTTTTGTTGGGTCGATTATCCGTCGGTTTTCTATTTTTTTTTTTTTTTCATAATATTTAATGAAAGTGATTATGACATTGATGCACCTACGACATCAACACCACGTGGTAGAAGCACCTATAAACTTAGTCATATAACACAGAAGTATAGGAAGGAATCAGAGCAGCTACCAAGCTTCAAAAATTGGCTTGGACCAGTGAAAGACATCACTAAAGCTAATTGTTATTATTGCAAACAGAAAATAGTCTCAGAGATAACAACAATAAAAAAACATGCAGCTTTTGCTGCGCATTTGAAAAATGCTAAATCTATTACAGGCAAACCGCTTACTAATTTTTTTAAGAAAGTTGATGAAAATGAGGTTAAAAAATTTGATCGAGTTAAAAGAGCCGAAATATTAATTTGTAATTTCTTATCAGAACACAATATTTCATTTAATACTGCTGATCATTTAACTCAAATCCTAAAAAAAGCATTGCCAGACTCCGATATTGTGAAAAAAATTGTATTGGGTTGGCAAAAAAATTAAAAAACACATCTTTCAGTGTTATAATAGATGAAAGTACTGACGTAGGAACTCTTAAAACGTTATGCATTTGTGTTAGGTACTTACGAAAGTGCAACTACCAGCAAAATTTATACTGAGGTAATTAACTCTTTCAAAAATGAAAGTGTTCCACTTGTAAATATAATCGGCTTTGCATCCGATAGTTGTAATACTATGTTTGGACAGAATCCAGGTGTTTACGGGCCGAAGTCCAGTCAGACGCGCCCCTTCTATGAGTGTTAACTCTTCAAGAGCACGCGTCCCTAACGAGTTAGCAATTCGCCTGACCCGGGCGATTTAGCGCCGCTCCCCGCCGAACTGCCGACTTTCGTACCGTTAAAGCCCCGAGGGAGCCCAGGCGCCCGGTGCTCACCTGGTCCTATCCAGTGAAGCCACAGCCCCGTCGAGTCCAACCTCAGATCTGCCAAAGCAGGACTGGGTGTGGCACGCGTAAGACACACGCTGCCCTGGGCTAACTGCACCTTCCGACGTACCATTCATATGACGCGTCATTGGTAGGACAAGTGTCGACGGCGGCCAGTCACCCCGCCGTCTTTCGTATTAAAGGGGTTTATCGCCCTGATGTCGTCACGACTCGCGTCTTCAAAAGAGGAGCGAGATCGGCTCGACGCGGTTTCTTTCCATCACCGCCATTGCCCCTAGAGAAGCCTCGAGGAAGTTCGAGGCTTACGTGAGACGCGACGGGTTAAGCGCTCAACCGCCATCACGACTCGTACCCCTCTCAGAGACGCGAGTAGATCCATCCACTGCCGCGACGAGATCCATCCACTGTGCCGTTCCGGGCCCGCAACTCCCAAAGGAGTGCGAGGATTACATGAGACGCAACCAGACGCCCGGACGCCCGTATGAACGGACGCCCAACCTGTCGGGACGATTACACCGAGAGGCCACCAGCCACCGGCGAACCGGGTTTGGGTCTTTTTAATCACGCGGCCACTTTGGAGCTCTCGGCACACCGCGCATTTTACGCACCGGTCCCATCACGAGCCGGATAACGCATAAGTACATTTTCCGGGCGAAGGTATTTTAATATTTCCTTCGTTTCCCCTACCACGACTAGGCTGGCAAGACTATGAAGGAACGAGGACGAGCCCGTTCCCTTAGCCATGGTTTCGCTAAATACTATGTTTGGACATTGGAATTCAGTGGTAAGTCGCTTTAAAAAAAATTTTCCAGGAGCAATGGTTCAAAAATGTATTTGCGATTCACTAATGCTGTGTGCTAGTGAAGCCTGTAAAATTTTGCCTCGACGGTAAGAACAAATACAGTAACTTATAAAATATTTCAGTATGATTAATTTGTTTTTTAAAATATTAGATTATTTATTTATTATAATTATAGATGTGAGGACTTAGCTCGAGATGTTTACAATTTTTTCAAAACAAGCTGTAAACTAATTGCTCATTTCAAAGAATTTCAAATATTTATTTATGTTAACCCATACCGAATATTAAGACCATCATAAACACGAAGGTTGTCTTTGTTGATGGTAGTTCAAAGAATTCTAGAGTAGTGGAAACCTCTTAAAATGTTTTTCAAATTACATGGGTAATTAAAACTTACTTTTATAAAAAAGAAAACAATTTATTTATAAAAACTTATTTTATTATAGATTAGAAGAACATGTTGTAATGGCAGAAACCATATACAATAATTTAAATGATCCACTAATTTTTTTATTTTACAACTTTTCTGAGTGGGTATTACCAAAGTTTGTCAATTTGAATAAACTTTTTCAGAATGAAAAAAAGTGTTATAGCTGTAGTTAATAAACAAATAAGTTAAATTTATTTATTGATTTTGATGTTAAACTTGAATTGATAATAAATATTATGTGAATGTTATCACTTAACTACGAATTTATCACGATGAAATTTATTAACTTACGATCTTGTACGGTAATTTGATAAAATGTGTACGTACAGTCCTATACGGCAATTTGATAAAATATATACGGACGAAGGCCTTTTGGCTCTTGGCAACACTGGACATGTATCTAACATTGAATACATTTTTTACTTAACACAAAACTATTTCTACTTTATCTCTAAAATCCTACTCCTTTGAACATAAATATACAAATAATACTTCATACTTCAGTTAAATATTTTTTTAATTTAATGTTAAACTCATTTAACTATTCACAATGATCAATTTTTATACTTTCTCTACAATTTATTTTGAGACTAAAGGCCTGAAGTATTTAGCATGAAAAATGCATCCACTCAAATTTTACAAACGATAGAAAAAATCAAAAAGGTATAACAATTAAGTTGTGTTTTAATAATTAATTTAATTTAATTTAAAATGTTATTATTAGTTCATTATTTACGTATTTTCATTACTAATAATGAAATTCCACGGTAGCACAGAACTTAAAGTCATTATACCAATTAAATGTATATTATTTATGACATTTGTTGAACGTAGAAATATTAATAAGCACAATTGTGTTTCCTTACATGTCGCCGCAGAATAACAGTTATTTGAATAACAAGAAAGTAAAATACGATATAGAATTTAAAAAAAAAAGTTATATGTACACGTATACATAACCTATCGAAGACACTCGGGTGCTTTTCGGAGTATTTTAAATTTGTAACTACTCCTACATGTAATAGTATATTGTGCTTTTATTCGATCGTTCTGTATATGGACTTATATTATTACTACGACGCGTTGTCTGTAACTGCTCGTTAAATCTGACGTTGGTATGTTGATTATATCGTATGTCATGATTTCAATTTGCCTCGAGTATATCAATTTAGACCAAACCTAACGAGAAAAAAATGTCGATTAACACTCTTCTTGGCAAAATGATTAATCTAAAACCGTAACGAAACCTTCTTATTCATAGTCAATGAACACAGATAATAGTACCTGATAATAATTACTATAGACATTGTATTATAGTTACACAAAGAGAATTACCAAAAATTACTAAGAAACAACATTTTTAACTGATTGAATCAAAGTTTTTTGTTATAAATTTTAAAGTTGTTCATGATATATCAATATTTATATTTTAAACGCAATTATACTTTAATATTATACACACATAATGACATTTTTTAAATTAACAACACTTTTCAAATCTTGAACAAATTTTTGAAAGTGTATTAAGTACTGCAGTTATCTAATTATATTAAGTTCCATTTTATCTAATTAGTAATTTTGAGTGTAAAAAATTGACATTTGTTAAAGGTTAATTGTATTTTATAATTCCAAGTACAAAATTACCCGCGTTGCAAAAAATACTTTTCAAAAGTATTTCGAGTGAAACTCCAATACTTCTCAGAAATGGTATTTTTAATACATTGTTAGACATTAGTCTTGGAAATGTATTTGAATAATGACTAAATATTTTTTACACAGTTAAATAGAGCTTCTGTTATACTATTATTTTGCTGTGCATATTTCTTTCAAGCTCTGTGACAACATTTTATAATCAAAAATCTTTAGAATTCCGATTAAGATGTATCATTATGATCAGTAAATTTCCAATTTTTTTTTTTTTTTATATAAATTTAACTAGGTTTCGTTTTTTTTAAATTTTTAATTTGTTAATTTTATCATATAATGTGATACCAACTGTGTAAATATTATATTAATATTATTTTTTCAAACATGTTATCAAAATAAACCAATGGCTAATTAAAAATTGTTCTAAAGTAAACAATAAACGTAGTATAATTATTACATGTACATTAAATATGCTGAGTTGCTAAAATGCGGTGAAAAATATTCAACCAACCTGAAATATAATTGATTATTATAATATACATAAGTCAGATACTTAAAATTCTATTGAGCAATTTTTATCCTTGTAATTTATTAGTGATACAAGTTTAATATTATTATATAATATATAACCATTCTCTGTATTATTTTTACAAGTAACAATATTTATTGTTTGTATACAATTATATACATTTATTTGGATATTTAAATAAAAATATTGTAGTTTTAACTATAGAAATAATATGCTTGATGAATTCATTGAGCTTAAAAATTAACTGTATTTTGACAAAATATTCATTCAAAATAATAGCAGACATATGAATTATGATAAATAAATGAATAGTATAACGCTTTGAAGATTGAAGCATTGTACAATGTTATAGCAGTTTTTAAGCCTTGAAACAAATTATAATTAATACTAATTATGTATTAAAATATGTAATATTTAAATGTATACTAACATACCTATTAATCATTGAATACTTACTATACACACTGAACACATTATACTTTTAAATAAAATAAGGCATTGAACATTAAACAAGTGTACTTGTAAAAGTTTTTTCATATTTATAAGTACATAAATCCTATAAAATTACTATACTTATGTACAATTTATAACATGATAACACATTTGTATCACCTAAATTAAAGCTTAAGCAACTGTTAATATATTAAAATAAATTTAAAAATGGCTTTTAAAATGATAAATGAAAAATAGATATCTCTTAAAGTATATATAAAATTAGTTCATAAAAAACAAATGACGCTGGTTTTCGAATATTTATCATATACTATATATGTATATAAATGTCACAATTTCATGATATTAAAATAATTTTATTCCTAAGATGATTAGAAGTATAACTTAGTATAAGAATAAATTTGATCAAAAGTCTGACAGTTAATTATAAAGTATCATAGCAATAGGTTCAACATTTTAGGCAGAATTTTCAATTTCACAACAATTAAATTAATTATAATTTTATTTTATTTGTATATTTTTTTTTTTTTTTTAAGTATATAAGTGGTAATCTTAATAATAATCCAAGTTTATAAAAAAAATTATGATAATTGAATAAATTGTATGCAGTATATGTAAATTCAAATGATTAATCTTCATGTTTACAATACATATTGTAATTTAATTGTTATTCGAAAATCCTAATCTCAAGATATAATCCAAAGTTTTTTAAAATTTATAAATAAATTTTCCAATTTATTACAAAAATGTATTCCAAAAGTTTTACAAGAATTTATTTTTGATTATTATACCCTAGTAAATGTATGTGTTTATTGTTACTTTATTATTCATATGGTCGATGATTATTGTACATTAGTGACAATGTGATGCAAGGTTGATAAATAACTGTTGACCAATTATATACAAACGATCCATAATGGTTTTCATTGTTATAGCTTTGAACAACTAAAAAGTAAATCATAGGCGTCCAACCCAATCAACATTAATAACCGTCCATAACGGCCACTAACGCAAGTCGTAATATAATTTGTGAACGATAAAAACAGGAATAAAAGCACTACTATAGTATATCATGCCGATAATACAATAGGTAATAATCGATGAATTCGGTTGTTTTTTTTTTGTACTTAATTCGCATAATCGTAATTGACGATCGCGTGCAAAATAATTCGCACAGTCGAACGGTGGTCGGCGTTCTGTATTGCATTGTTTAATGACGACGACAACGACGTTCGAACCAAATGAAGTCTCGTAACGAGCGGAATAATTTTGTTGAATTAAACGATTTGTACGAGCGCCAAGGAAAAAAATAAATAAAAAAATCGTTTTCGCTTTTAAAAAAACAACGTCGCTCGGTACACCTTGAAATCGTATCAAAAACAACCTAGTTTCAGGCACCACCGTGTGCTTCTCCGCGTTACGATCAATCAGCTCTGTTGCGAAGCGGTCACAGTGCGCTCGACCGGACACTCGGACATCAGTGTTCTTTCTACCTCCGCTGTCGTTTATTGTCGGATCTACACGTGTGCGTATGTTGCGTGAATGCATTGCGTGTGTATGCTCGTGCGATTTCGGTACATTCTCACCAATGCACAACGTATGTACACGTAGGTGAGTTGCCTGGTGCGAAAAAAACTAACCTGTCACGTCGTCTTGACGGGGTGTTGCGTCGTCGCCGGAATTCGTAAGCTGTCGAATGTCAAGTGAGTAATCATTCGATTAATCCGGGCCCTAAAATTCGTTGTGGTTCTTAAAAGCGATTCGAACGCGTCGTAGAACTATTGATGTGGTTCACGACCGCGTTTAGCGCAAGCCGCCTTTGAGTTCGTCCGAGTAACCGTTTTTGCGACTCCGACGAATAAGGTTACATTAACACGCGCATTCGAATTTCGCAATCCGCCACTCGGGTTTTGTACTACGCGAAAAGTGCTTTGTATTGGATTTTAACACCCGGATTAATTCAATACCCTGCATCAGTTATACTATTTAACTCATCTGGACCAGTGGCGTGCCGAATATAGGTCTAAATGATGCCCAGGCATCAAATTAAAAAGTGGAGGGTGGTTGTTGGATAATAATATGTATATAATATATGTATAATAATAATATGAATTTAAATATGGGTGGGACTAGACTTTACAATTGGCATCAAAAACATTTTTATCTCGGCACGCCACTGATCTGGACAACAATACGACACAGCACTCCGAGTTGTTCGTGAATCAAACAATATTTACCATACTATTATTATTATTATTATTGCCCCCGCTTATGAATCGATACGAAATATTACACTGTACAGAGATTACAGAAGTACTCCCTTGAGGTTGAATTAACAAACCTTATGAGAGATTAAATCGTAGAATAATTACACTCATCTTTCGAACGCGAACAACAACGCCATTAGTAGGTTAATATCGTATCATACTGTTTTTTTTACCCTCTAATTACGACCGTAAAAGTGATAATTAGGGTGACAACGATGTATAGGAGACCCCAAGTATACATCATGTATTGTTCAATGCATTATTTTGTTTAATATACGATCGTTGTGAAAAAAAATAGAACAATAAAATTATATTTTATCCCTTTGTAAAACGTTTCTAAAGCTATTAACGATTACCTCACGAAATAATTATAGCTGTAATGACTACGAAGTTGCCGAACTTACCGTAAAATAATTATAAATTTATCCAACGGTTTTTTTTTCTCATGGAGAAGTCGGATCCGTCCAATGGTTTAAATAAAATACAATAAAAAATACAATTTTAAGCTTCTAATTATATTTACGCGTGCAACACAAAAAATAGATCAGTTACTAAAAACGCTTTGAATCCAAAGTTCAATACAATTTTTATGCGATCAAAACAAAACGCAAACCCAACGTATGGTACAACTTATGCATTCCATTCTCCGATGACCGATAACATTGTATTATGAGTACATTCAGCCCTAGGGAACGAATTACAAACATGGCTGGCTTTTTGAAAATAACGATATCTGAGATAATTAAACGATAAGCGTCGAACGGGATACAAGTACTGGTTCTACAGGTTTTTCCATTTCATTAGTTGTGTTACACCATGCCGCGCGCTCACATTATGAATATTATACCAAGTAGTATACACTACTCGGCCGTATAGATAAAACGTGTTGGTAAAATAATATTAGTACAAATATTCAAACTTCAAATATCCATCATTGACCGGAATATCTGTCATCGGGTGTGTAAATAATGTAATGTATCAAACAAAACAATTGAATGCGCATGGTAGATATAGGTGAAAACGAACATTTCGTTCTTAAATCATATGTTTTAGTAAATGTTTTTTTTCCGAGGTCCTATAAGAAATTAGTTTTGATTTGTACGAAAATAATAATATTCGACGAGGTTATTTATCAAAAAATAAACAATTAACCGTCTGTAATAATTATGATCAAGTACATTATGTCTTTTTATTGTATTATGACTTTCTGGTCAATTTTACATTATAATTGTTATACGTCCTAATAATTCATCAGATGATAAAATACTAAAAAATACTTTAAATACAATTTTCTGATGCTGAGCTAAAATTAACTTTAAATTAAATCCTATTATTACACATTCATTGAAGACCAACAAGGCTTTTATTAAATTTTTTTTTATTAATTCGGTCTTTTCAATGCATCTTACTAAATGTGTCGTTAAAGAACACTTAAAATGTAGAACTGCCATTTATTTCAATTGTTGAATTTTTATTGAATAGTAATTTTAATATTCATTAAAGCACATTTTTTAGTAAGAACTAATTACCATTTAAAAAAGTACAATATTATATTATGCAATAATAAATAATAAATACAGTTGTATACTATTGAATGTTACAACGCTACTTCAACTACTTAACATTACAAAGTTGTCCAACAAATAAATATTTTCACTTTAAATTTAATAATAAATTAGCATCGTTCTTATACAGCAGTATAATTAGATAAATATTTCAACGTACCTACATTTATTAAGTAATTTATTAATTGTATTCATATACCAAATACACAGAGACGTATTTAGAAGGGGGCTAGAGGAGATTGAACCCCGGATGGTAAATTTTGGAGAGAATTTTGATATAATACGGTACCTAGGTCATTTGAGTGTTAAAAAAAGTAGGTAATGATATTAATAAAATTATTATTGTGGTTTCATTTCTCATGAAACATGCATTGATAATACCAGGTGTCAGAACATATAAAAGTATATTGTAAATAGTTAACTAGTTTGAGAATTGAGATGCACAAAATAGAAACCGATAAAATATTACATGAGCTTTTATGGCCAAAAATATTTCGTGAACATAATAATTATAATTTATATCGTTCATCGGGTTATGTACTCGTTATCTATTACCTATGTTCGTAATCACAATCATAATATAGATATTGTGCTCATAATATTATGATTCTTGTCATATTTTATATAATTTTTTTGTATTAATTAAAATATAATACATATGGGGAATTTTATGCGGTTATGGAATTCTTTTTTAAATGTTGTTATTTAAGCTATTACATTGAGAATTTTTGTATAATTAATAATAAACATATCTACTATAATTATGTGATACAATAAATGTATTTTTTATGAATACCTATGAGTATAACTTTCAGATTATGAGTGTAGCGATGAATGCATTGGTTTTAATATAAAATGTTATTTTTTTCACAAATACACCTATTGCTAAAGAAATTTAGGTTTGGAAGAAAGTTTTTCTTACCTTGGGCGCAAAATTCCTAAATATATCTCTAATAATACCCAGGTAAGCGTAAGGTTAATTTTTAAACCAATCTGACACCATTTCAATTCCAATAAATAATTAACTATAGCGAGCGCTGAGAGATGAGTAAAATTAAAGTGCCTAAAATCAATGAAAACAATAAGCCAATCTCATAAATTCTATGTCCTTCGAATAGGCACTAAATCAGTTAATACAAGAAAACAATGAAGTCATTTAACATTTAAACCTTTACATGAAAACAATGTTTTATTGTGCACCATTATCTTAAATAACCACACATAGTACAAATTTCCTTCGGTGCTTGATATTTAAAATTAATCCTTGACCGATACCTTAGCAGAATATTTATAAAAACAATCGACTCTTATTAAATGTCAGATTTAATTCCTTTTTATCCGTTGCAGTGGATACATTTCATAAGCCCAATAATTTAAAATTAAAGTAATTTTTCCATAAAGCTATTCATTTCCGTATAACATTATCAGACCCAAATCTTTAAAAAATAAATAAAATCAACGTCTCCGATTTAATGAATATTCAATCAAAATAAAGCCAAAATAGATCTTCCAAATACGTAAAATAAAACAAAGATAAACAAAAACAAATAAAATCAAACAACATTACACTCAGATTTACACATAAAAACCCTCTTTGAAATTGCCATTAATGTAAACACTTTTGTATCCATCTAAACTACATATTGCTCTGAACCATTATAATCCGCTTTTATCTAAACTCAACTTCAATTCCATACAAGACAACATTCTAAAATATTAAAAAAAATTTAAACCGGCAAAGATATTTAAATCTCAATAGATATTAACTATTAAACAACACTTTCTTACTATTATTGTCTAACTAGTTGGAATGTTGTGTCACCACGGTAGACTGCTTTTTATTTCTAATATTATTAAAGGTGTTAATACCTGTGATAAATTTAATGGATTAGATTATATATTACGTATTATTATTACAGTTTTTGACAATATTAAATATGTTTATTTTATCATTATCTACATAATAAGTGTTAGAAAAACCATATGAATTTTAAATTTAAAATAATGAAGTATCTTCAATTACATTACGTATTTCAATAACGTTAAGACAATGAAATTTATCATTAATTTAGGTAACTTCACTCACAATAAAAATATGTCGAAATCAGATGACTATATTATTAAATAATTAATTCGATAAGATTTCTAAAACGCAATTTATAAATATTACACGTAGTATCAATTTGAAAACAGAAATCAATAGTGAAAACTGTACTACTTTGATTCATATAGTATTAAGTTAATATTATTAACACATACTCATATATATTAACTACGCAAAAAAAAAATTAATATGTACCAGCATAATCCATTGTGTAAATAAATAATTTTACTTAATATTATATAAAATAATAAAATTAAAAAATATAATATTTTATATGTCCTTTGACTACTGTATATTTAATTTTAGATTTTTTTGAAAAACTAAATAATCAAATATTTAATATTATCTGATATTAAAAGTTAAGTATCATAACGTAGCTATCAATATTCAAAAAATTGTCTTCATCGGAATACATAAGTAATAAAAAAATAATTAAAAAATTGTTTCAATTGTAGATTTGATATTATTTAATAATGACTTTATGACGTATTGTAGATAATAGTATTGTTCTATAAGTACATTTTAATTAAGAATTTTAAAATGTATTATTTTATTATTTTTTTTTTCATCACCATTTTATCCACCACTATCATAAATGCAAGTACCTAAATATATTTAATTTCTGTACCGCAAAATATTTTCCAATTAATGTACTCAATGTATATTTCATATTTTTACTTTACAAGTATTCATAGCTTTTATCATTATAATATTTACTACCATGCACTGCATATTTAGTTAATGAAGATTTTCAGACTAAAACCATGCCAATCCTACATCAGGTTATAAACAATTTGACAACGTTGTATAAATATTTAAAATAAAATTATGCTCAACCATATGTTGCTATTTGCCAAGATCGACATTACAAAAACAAAACAATAAAAAAAAAAACTCGGGTATAGTTAATTGGTCAGTTTGATATATAGTTCGATACGATTATACATGATACTTATACTAACTGCACAAAAAAATACCAAATATTAAAATTATTTAAAATTAAGTAGAATTAATATTTTTACATTAATTTATTTAATCGATTTGATAACATTACACTGATACGTTGTAAACATTGTATATATTTTATGTTTTTAGAATGAACGTATTATGTTTAAAATTACGTAATAAACACCGAGTTTGGTCTCCAGAAGTGAACGAAAACATCAAACCTTCAAAAATGTAAGTTATTTATTTTCTATACTATTATGTAATAAATTATTATATAGCATTATCTATTACTATGTAGATCTACTCGTAAAATACGATATTATATAATCGTATCTAAATATTTTAACAATCATTAAATTAAAATTACTTATTTATAAATATTCAATCAAGCTATTATTTTTCAAGTTGTTTTAAACATAATTTTGATGTATTTCTACAATATCTCTTGTAGTTCTTTAGCTGTAAACTAAATAAAAGTTGAGTTTCAGTTACTAAATTTTTATGAAACAAGTACAAAGTATGATTTTTACCCAGTGCCATAAAAAATTGGTGTGCAGAGTGTGCATTGCACACAGACCCCGGACCTCATATTATATTATGAGGCCCCACGATTTTTATTTGTGCATAGAACTCGAGTAATTTAGTTATGGCACTGTTTTTACTGTCTTAATTATAAATGCTCATTCTATTATTTTCATATAAACAGTACTTTCATTGTTTTATGAATAGTTGAATGGTAATTGAAATTTAATTTCACAATTTTATCTTCTTGTAAACTTTGATTTTATACTAACACGAAAATTAATAGTTGATTAAGTGTTTTGCACTGAAAAATTAACAAAAGTTATTTAATTTTTTTAACTTATCGTTTGTAAATATAGAATATAAGATTTTTATTTAAATTCAATTTGATTTGTTAACGATTATAATTTAATACTTTCAACATGATAAATATTATAAAATATTTGTACTAGTGAACATGTCTTAAATCTATAGATTAATAATAGAATAATAATTATTCTATAGATTAATGTTCACCATTTAAACCATTTTTATATAAAAATACATTTTTCCATAAAATTTTTTAAAAAGAAACTGATTTATACATCATTTTTATACGGTACTTTTATACGTAATTGTATTTTTAAATGATTATATATTAAATTTTATATTTCCATCTCGTAACTAATATTTCATAATATTGACGAGACTCCGTCAAATACGCTTCAAATACACCGCTGTAAAAATGTATTTTAATATAAAAATAAAAATATACATTTATGAAATGTAATCGAAAATGTTCTTTTGATCGATCGATTTGACTCATAAATTCTAATAATTATGCCTCTGATTCGGTCCAAGAGTGTATGTAGGTATATTTCAAATTATTTTTCACTAATGGAAATGTATAAATAAAAAATTTCTTATTAAAATCTAGAATATACAATAGCACCCCACTATATTAATTTAACACTTAGCGAAAGATTAAATAACGATTTCGAGTATTAGGAACAACATACGTTGTTATATTGGCAAACACGAATTTAAACCTAATCAAACGCAATAAGTTATGTATGAGATAGTTCTATAAATCAATACTAATATTTATTTTCTATTGTTTAAATTGTAACGTTTCTCTTATGAAAAAAGTTATATCCTTTACCATAAATATTTTTTTTAAATAGTTATTGAAAAAATGATCATCCAAATATTTAATAGTTAAAAATAAAGAATTTATAATGCGATAAATATATAAGTATGACAATTATTTAAAAGCCTTTTAAGAATAAAAAATTTTCAATACACAAATTTATTTTTCTTTTCTCTTCAATTATTTTTCGTCAAAATATTTTCAAAACGTTCGAAGTATAATGATAGTATTATATTTTATACCTACTAATATACTTTATTAAACATTACAATATTGTACGTACACTTCAGAAAACTTTACCTAATATTTTTATTAAAATCTAAAATATATAAATTTGATGCGTAGGTAAATTCTACTTTCAAAAAAGTATTACTTCATTTTTAGAACGGTAGTTTTTACAAACTACTTTTAAGAATTTCTTTATAGCGCAATGATACTTTAAAAGTTTTATTCTACAAATTCTAGTACCAACTTTTAGAATATGTACAATGTTATAGTACCTATTTTAAATAAAATGTCTAAAATATATTTTACGTTTAGTAGGTACTTTAAATTCTCATGATATAAAAAATGTGCCTATAATAATATTAGGTGAACAACAAAACATATTCGTGTAAATTATCGCACTAAGAAAATATAATTCAATCCAAAACTAATACTTAAGCTATACAGGGTGTATTTTTTTATTGCGAACTAAAAAATATTTTAGAAAATACAATTATATTTCTGTTATCTTTTAAAAACCAGTAATCTATGTTTATAATAATTATATCGTCCTACCTTCTACAATTAAACAGTAAAACAATTTTTAACCTTCAAATAATAACTTATAGTTTCTTATTAAAAAGAGATATACTCTGAAATAGATTTATTAAATAAATATATTAAATATGGATAGTTTATTATACTTAATTAAAATTTACGTTGTAAGAATGGGGTAGTAGAAAAATGTTATATATATCCTAAAACTTAAAAATTGACTTTAAAAAAACATATATATGTTCCCAAACATATCATTTTGAATAACAAATTGGACAGTCATCGTTAATACTTATATAGTCATGATTTTAAATTATGAATTTGAAATAAAATTGTTTTTTATTACCCATCTCATATAATTGCAATGCTATAACATAACTGAACAAAAGGCTATAGTTGAAAGGGTAATAGTGATTAAATTATATTTAATTTAATAAATAACGATTAATTAATTAATTTTCCCTTAAATATTTTTAAGGCATCAATACAATCATTAACATATACATATTATTTATTTTTGTAATTACATTTTCATTGCCATAGTAATTATTATTGTGGCCAGAAATCAAACTATAATTATTATTTTATAATTTATGTTAATTTAAATTCTAATATGCAGTATTAAAATATTTTGAATTAAATTATATAATAATAATTAATATTGCTGGAATCCGTATGAAAAAAAAAAACTTTATTATGTAGATACAATATAACCAATTTTGACCGAAAACAGAAATAAATAATTTTTTACTCTTGTGTCTCATTGGTCCATATCACTCTTTTGGAATATGCAAATTTAAAAAGTAAAAACTACATTAATTTACAAGAAATAAGATAATATTCTAAGCTATAATTTTGCTTTCGTTTTAGTACCCACCTAAAAATAAGTACTAAACCACAATGTGACTGTAGAGTATAATTATCCGATATCATAATTTATTATTTAAAAATAAAAGCAAACTTCAGTGAGTCTTAAAATTATATTTTATTACATTATGCATGCGTACCTACCGACGTTAAAAGTATGATATGGCAAACAAGTCAACTATCCGGTTTCTACACAAGCATTGCGCTATGGTCAATTATGTAAAAATTGACGATGAAGTAATATGAAAAAAATAAAAATATATATATAATTAACCATGATTCTCGTATTAGTTTTATATAACACATGATGCGAACTATGTATGTACGTGCACCTGTGTGCACTATGCAAGTATTATTTGATAATTTGATCGCTTACCAACCGCGATTCAAATTTAATTTCTCAGACTAACCATAAACATGCAGGATAATCGTACAAGATTATTTAATTCCGTAGACCGTTTCGTATAAGATGAATAATGGCGTTACAAAAACAATATTGCATGTGAAAACCATCACTTATGTAGGTGATTTGATTAAAAACAGTAATTTATCAAATATAAAACGTAATTTAAAACCGATTTCGGTTAGATAATGTTAAATATTTTACGAAATTTATTGAATTATCTTGTTTGAATACAAGTACATTTAATATTATAATATTTCGACGTGAAGATGCTATGTAACGATGTTATTTTCGGAACCCATTCATATTTTCATTATTTTTCTTTCTCGCTAGGACGTGATTTTCGTTTTGATTAGAACGTTACCGGCAATGAGACACGTCCGTTTTTTCTAAGAATCATTAAAATAACATTAACATTATTATGCCAAACGTAATAGTCGCTCAACGTACTTCCATTGGGCGGAGGACGCGAATACGAATAACGCTCTAAATAAACGTACATCACGTTGAACGCAAAAGGTTGAACGGTTAAAATATAAAAATATTTTTTCAAAGAAAAATATAAAATCGTGTTGTCAGATCGATACCCGATCACTATGAACTATTCGCATTATTTACTCATGATATACTCTTTTTGCAGTACATAAATTATAGTCATCATAATAATACGGAATAAAAGATGAACTTCCGTTATAAATCGGCCGAAATTGCAGTTCATAGGATGTTATAATTTTACGGATGTTTTCAATCAAAATCGACTGGATAAATTATTTGGATTTTGATTATATATAATATATTTATATCCTGCTCGGATACCGTCCATATAGCTTTTTTTGTGACAAATGTACGATAGAGTTTCATTTTTGATTACCATTAACCGATCCAAACGTACTTATTCAAAACTAATCATCGTAACATGCTTTAGTAGAAATGGTTTCGCAAAAACTTACGGTTACACTCGCTAACTAATCAAATGTCATTCAAAACAAATGACCACGAACGAAATTTGCTACTAAATATTTGAATGTTACTATTGGTTTAATACTCACAGTTGTAGTTAAGTGGTTAAATTCTCAAACTCGTGTAACCACTATGTATATGCATTTGTTTCTGTAAATTATTTTATTGATTATGTATATATAAATTGATTTCATTTATTTGCATAGTTTTAATGCTTGTTCGTATACCCGTCAATACCAGGAGGGAGCTCTTCAACAGTCTCAGATGTTGGCACTAAATTCTATGTTACCTTAATTTAACTCATTAGAAGTTGACAGTCCCTTTAAAATTATTCTATTATTCAAAATAGATAATATTATACTATTTTAATTAATGGTTAAAGAAAAGTGTAGATAAACGAGTAACGAATAAATAAAATCTTTGTAAATAAAAACCAAATGCTAATTATTGTTCCTTCAAACTATATTAGTTTGCCGTTTCAACTATAGATGATCTACAAATAGTTTTTTTTTTTTTTTTTTATCGTCGGATGTTTAATAAAATAAATAAAGTGACGCATTTTGATTTTGACGCGAAGATAACATTTACGACGTCGATAAATTACGCCCATCTATCCGAAACTGTCGTCGGTTATGTCGTTTTCCTGGACAACATAGTTGAAACAAATGAAATTCCTTGTAGTCTTGGTAGTCTTGGTGTGTAAATCAACAACACGGTTCGACGAACGCGCAATATCGTCTACGATACCATCTCACACATCTAATCAGCCGTGCAGCGGACTAATACGTTCGACGGTGTGTATACACCGTCGAACGTATTAGTATATACATAGCAATCAAATCAGTAAATTTTTCTTCTTAAAACGAGCCGTGTACTAATCGACGAACAATCTGAAAGTGGTTTCCGCTTTTGGCTACGCTACGGTTTCGGAACGAAAATAACATTTTCAAACGACCATTTCGCCTTTAAAATTTTAATTTTAAATCTCACACCGGAAGGGCATATTATTATTGACAGATACTCTCTGATTGCACGTCCCCGCGGATTGGTAGCGTATACTAACCAACGAGAAACGAAATGGCATGACCGATATCATGCAGTAATGATAATTAATTGTATTACTGTGCGGAACCAGGGCCATAACGTTTTTTTTTTTTGTTACGTACAATTTTCAAACGGAAACGACCTAATGTACAATTCGTAACTTGAGTAACAATAATTCATTTACCGATTACAGTTTCTGTTCTTAAGGTCTACGGAAATGGAAAAACAATCACCTGGTGGAAAAAATGTAATTTCGATTCACTTAACCGTATGTAGTTCGACGTACGCACGCGCAATGCGAGTTATGCTAGAGGTAGACTTCAGTGTTATTTAAGTTTATGCTCCCTTATGTTCGATTTCTACATAAAATAAAATCGATTATTCATATGTTGCTGGTTTGATATTTTATAATAATTCTGTTAACATTTAAATGTATTTTAATCTCGTAAACACACTGTCGGGGAAATGTTTAAGGGATGCTAATTCTTTCTACGATAACGCAATTAAAATTACTCATCAAAAAACCACCATTTAACCGGGAAAATGATTACACATGATAAAAACATAAAATCGCAGTATAGTGCAATATTAGACTCACAAATATCAAACAACCCTACAACGAAATCAGAATAAACAAAACCAATTGATAATACACCTGTTTAACTTTGTTCGGATGATTTAAAAATAATGTATATATTATTTTTGTCGTTTAACTTACATTTATTATAACTATCGGTTAATGTGCATATTCTAAGACCTCCTTCGGTTTCCTTGTGAGTGTAGTACATATATGTACCGTACATTTGTTATATTCGTACTAATAAATAAGTTAAAATATAATGTATCATGGTAAAATAAATAATATTGTTTTTACAAAAAAATATTCCTTGGCTGAACATGAACTTATTATTCTTATTTCTTTACGATATATATCTAACTGTTAAACAGGTATGTTTGTCTATAATGAAATCTGTGTGGTTCACCACAATACTTAGTCATTCACCGCAAATATTTTCGATTCTACTCTCTTAGTATTTATTGTTGATCGAAATAGATAACCAATCTACTAAAATAACTGCAATAAAAATAATAATAACAATATTTTTATAATTTGTTGATAGAGAAGGCTCAAAATTCAAATAAAAAGTATCCATAGCAAAATTTGACGATACATTCTTAAAATTTTCTTTTCCGTATTTAAACCACAAACACAGTTATAATTATTTTCACGTAAATTATATAAATATACAAGATAATAAAAGCTGATTGTCTCAAAGTTGTAATCATATTTCAGATATACATTTCGATGTTCAAAACATTTTCAAAAATATAAAATAAATCTTAACAATGCGTATGTAGAAAATAACTTGTTAGGTTTAAAATTTAATCTATTCAAGAAATCGATTTATTTAAAAATATTTTAGAATTTATTATGATAGTTTGCCGTATTCTTTTGCTTGAAATTACTACCCGATCGTAACATCCGTTTATTTTTTCACAGTTTTTTAATCATAATTATCGGTACTCGGAGTGTCTCTAATAATAAGAGACGTTCTCTTTCACCAAAATAATAAATATAAAAATTCAAATAAAAAATTGCTAACAAATGGATTATATGATAATAAATATATAAATCAATATAAAATAAATAACTAGCCTGAATGGCCAAACAATTTTCATTAATGGTTTTCGTGTATTTTAATGATTTAATAAATAGTACATAAAAAAAATATTCTTACATTTGCATGTAATAGTATGGTATACAATAAGAAGACTAATAATTTGAATAAATTATAAAATAAACATATTATTTATTAAGCTATGATAATAATATACTAGTCTAGCCATAGCTGTAATGGGTATTATGCCAAAATGTTATATTTATGGGTACTTAATACAAACACGAAAAGATATTTTTATTTTCCACTTTTACCAAGTATACAAACATAATTGACTTCAAAAATGTTTTCTTATACTTTTATTTTCCACTTTTACCAAGTATACAAATATAATTGACTTCAAAAATGTTTTCTTATACTTGATAAAAAAATAAAATAAAAATAAATATTATGAATAAAATAACATCACTTATTTAATCGGACATAAAAATTGCATGGAAATAACTGTTTACTTCACGAACATTTTAAAATAGTCTTACAAGTGCGATTTATCTATGTATTAATGATAATTGACTCGTTTTACTTTACGAAAGAATAAGTAAACAAAAGTGTTGCACGACACAGTGGAGTGAGTCCATTAAAATATGTACATAACAATCCATCGTATTATATTTAGCGATGCGACGCACTTCTGTGTCCTTGTTAACAATATGGGAGATTGAGAAAATGTTATCATAAAAATAATCGTCAAGATAGTGGTAGTGATAAAACTAAAAATCTCTCAAACACAAAAAGCGACAAAAATACTGTTTTGAAATGTTAAAATTCAATTGTCTATTGTTCATAGATAATCTTATATATCTTTTCTAAGACATGATTAATATAAACAATACAACTATTATTAACTGTATAATTTACCAGAAAAATGTATTTAGAAATAACAAGGTACATCGTATCAAGATAAATAACCTATTTTTTTTTTTTTTAAATATAAAATTATACTTTAAAAGTATATATTCTTTAGTATACTTTGTATCACATTTCATTTATATATTGCATTGAATATTTGTCCTCATATACTATTCAAGTTCCCTCGACCTTGTTCCGCATTTTGTATCAAAGTAGGAGAAGATAAAAATTTGTTCACCGATGGTAATTATAGTTAATCAAAAAACACGTATAAATATTTTATAAATACAAACTCCCAAATTAATCCCTATTAATACAGTAAACTGAATTTTTCAATTTTATTTTTCCTTCCTTTTGTCTACGTTACAGCAAAAATACACCGTTCACTTAAATATATGCTACACATTGATTTACTATTTTTTCGACGATTTGCTTTTAACGGCGAAAAAATGTACTTTGCATAACGTTTTATAACGTATTGTACACCTTCACCATGTTCACAGTTGCAGCGTATTATTTTCATCTTATGATCGAACGAACGAGACAACGGAAGTGACAAGTGCAACAAAATAAAATAAACAAATATCGGTAGCGTGGAATACCAAAATAAATAAAAAATAAATTCAACTCTCGAAAATTTCATTACGACCGATTTTTACACCGCAATGCTATCATACAGCGTGCACACTTTGCACACACGTACTATACGAAATTTCTTCATAATTTCCGTACATTATATCATTCCGACCCTCACCTGATTATTGTAATTTAAAATGTTCCGACCGCACAAAGGAGCCGGGCAATATTGTACACGTGCGACGCGACGTGGATGCATGCGTGACCCGACGCAGTTCGATACCCGTGTAATACATGAAATATGAATAATGCATAGACGTGCGCGCCGTTTATGAGCACTACTCGTCTAATTTCATATATTTTTGATAATAACATCCGTGATAAAATATTACACTTGTTCTCGGCACACTCGGTATACATAATACTTGTTCGCGTGATGTATGAATTATGCGATGTACGTTGACGTTTTACAGGATGATTTTTGAACGTCCTCGACGAAATTGTTTACCGTAATTTTCGAATATTAATATTAATATTCAAATATTTTCCCATAACCTTTAATTAAAATGTAATTAAAATCAACCATATATATGAATTCTTCGCTACAGTTATACTTTGTTCTGATCATTTTAATGGTTTCACTTTTTCATTAACAGCGATTAAACATGATTTAATTTACTTTTTATTTTCACCAATTTGAATATCCAATACCCAACCAGCATTTAATCATCCAAAATGTAGTCGTCCGAGAGTGAATCATACACGTAATGTTACTCTAATTCGCTCAGCCAAGCTTAAATGCTTATGAATAATTAACTATTGGTTCAATATTCGATTTCAGTGCATTGTAATATTCGGAATAGAAAACGAAAAAAAAAATACATTTAGTTATTTTTAAAACTAAAAAGTTAATTAATTATAGTAATAAAAATTATGATTTTTTTTCTGTAAGAATAATGACTGGGTTTTATGAAAAAAAGAAAATGTTTTCGATCATAATTTATATATATATATATTACCTATATAGTTAAATCACAAAAACCAGGATTTACGTTCGAATAATTACTTTGAACTTGCGTCGAAATATTTATTGACAAATATAATGTAGAATAATTACAAGAATTCCTTTGGTAATATCATAATACCTTAATCCTTCCAACTTCGTCCATATTAATATTATATATTCCATTGCCAAAGCTCACAATATACGTTATTTTTAATACGTTTAGAAAAAAAGTAACTGCAAAAATTAACAAGGTTCATTGTTTATACATTATAAATTGTCATTTGGGTATCTTAAATATTCTGTTTTTAATTTATCACAGTTTTGTACAGAAGTATTATGGATATTTTAAATTTGATCATTATAAATTAACTCGCCCGGCACTGGTATGCAACATAACATACACATAAGTATTTAAAAATGTATAAAGTGTATGAAATATCCAAAGGAGTTGTAAAAAAAAAAAAACATTTGCCCATAAACATTTAATTTTATATATTTTAATATATTTATATGGTATCAATAAATCATAAAAAAGAATTCTTGTTTTTAAAGAGTTTTGTTTTTACAAAGGAAAAATTACTTTACCAGTTCTGTAAATGAAAATTCAGTTTATGAAATATATTACGTACGAATATTTTGATGAAAAATTTCTGTCAAAAAAAAAAAAAAAAAGTATTTAAAACTGTACACAATCCTCATGCCGTATGACAGTAACCTGACGTTATTCCCTCGATTTTCGTAAAATCGCTCTCGGATCGTTCAATTTATTGAAAATACAGAATTTACATACGTACATAATAATTATGATATGTTGAAATCCATCTGTCTAAACGTTACACGTTTACATGCTTCATTTCTGATTGTTAAATATTATAACATCCACCGTATAATTTAATTAGATTAGCAACTGAAAGACCTCTTTTAACAAATCTCAGCTTTCACGTCTAAAATTTAAACTCGATCATTTTCAGAAGCCAGAAAAACACTAATAATTTATTTTTAATCAACACTTAATAATTGTGTATGGTTTCGGACATTTGGGTTCTCTTGAATTTTAATTTTTATAAACGATCGTCAACATTTAAGATAAAACAAATGAAACTATAATTAATGATTTATAAATTCAACTAAAACATCCATGAAACATAAAATGCTAAAGCGTTTCACGGTTCTACGATGGCTTGACTTTAGAGTAAACAATATCGTCAAACGACATTATACTGATGTGAATATTTATCTTACAAGAAGTTTTTATTACTCCTTGAGTATTTAAAATTATTATACTAGGTTTTTATTATCTTCATTGTATTTTAAAATGACAAATCGTCGTTATATACCTATATTATTTTTTTTAACCTAACCTATACTTATTGTTTTTATGAAACGTTATTTACATTATTATTTTTAGTTCTACGCAACACGACACAATAGAAGTTTTATAAAACAATGGTTCCAAAAATGTCATCTAATATACATAAAATATTACTTCTTTGATACGTTATTTATAAGTTAAGTCAAAACCTAACATATTTTTATGATTAATATTTATATTTCCAAAGTACACGACAATGATTTTATTCTTGGTTGACTTTAAAAAGTACATTAACTCTCGGATTGGCAACGTCAAAAGATCGTAAATAGTATTTTAGGTTTTATATCATATTATGTTCCGTTGTTCTCGAATTCTAATGTACATATATTATAATGTGAACAACGTTAACTATATGTATGTACAGTCCGTATTGGAGCGTTACTCAAAACATCCATTATAAATCCAAATAAACGCAAATCAACTTTACTAATATAATACACTAATTTACAATATCCTAATCATAGAATTAACAAATTGTAATATTATAAATACAGAAAAGCTTTATAGTTTACCATTTGTTCACTTTTTACCTGAGTGGTAATTAGTCGGATAAATAAAATGTATTCGATTATTTAAAAAACGGTTTCATATATATAATAAGAGTTTGTTTAATATACTACTTAATTAATATTTTCAATTTTACTTATTTGGACTGGTTTCTGATGAATAATGTTAACGAATCTTACCTATAACTGTAATCATTTCAGTTAACAAAACACACTATTGTTAGTTTTGTGATTACAAAAACTAAAATACAAACAAACCCATTCATATAATATATAGGTAAGATAAGACGCCTAGACTAAAATACATTTTTATAGTTAAGTAGTTTTACATTTAATCGATTTTAATTTAACACAATGATTTTTGATTATACTACAGGTAACCATCATTCAGTTTTGCCGGTTAAATAAACTTGGACTGAATTTTAGTCAGCTATATTTAATTTGCATACACACGCATAAATGAAAAGATATAATAACGTACGTACATCGTAACCGTGTAAAAAACTTCGATACGGTTCATTCCTTTCGTCTCATTAAAAATGTTAAAAATGCCGTTTCACATTGTGCATTAACGTGAACATTGTTGTTCGATTCCCGTACATTGATAATGGACTGTCTGATTTAAAGATAAAGCACGCATATTTCGCAATCCATTCTTCGGTCGCGACGGACGATTTTTCGCGAAGAAAATTAAACGTACGACGCGAAAACCAACGTTTTTCACTCCGAGTTCGGGGTTTAGTTGTATTAGGGAATCGTCCCGATGTCACGAAAAAGTGGTTTGGAGTGAAAACATCAACCAGTGTCGGGTATATTATATTATAGATACGGGTAAAAGTACTTCATGTCAACGTGGATGTAATTATAAAAAAGAATAAAAAAAAAAAAACCAACGGTATCATTAAATTTATCACTTCACGTAGGTACCCATAAAGTCATATAACCACAATTTTTAAACGTTTCATATCGACGTTCGTGTTATATGATGCACGCTTTACTTTTCTTACGTCGATCCGTATACTTTCAGTAATCCCAGCACTCGAAACATTATAAAACAAGGTGAAAAAAAAACTTTATACCGTTTTCTCCATGCCCACAAAACGTAATTACTATCGTTTACGTCCGGGTATAAACTATTTAGATGTACGTCGGTTTTTTTTAATGCGTGTGATGCATACCATTAAACACATGTCACTTCTTATAGAACTTTGACGATGGTCGATTAGAAAATGAACGCGGTAGCGGTGCAGTCGGTTCTGTAACAATTAAACATGTACAGTGAAAGGGGTTTTGTTTTCCAGCGGGGAGCTGGATTGTTGTACTACTACATTGATAATATTATTTTATAACATCGATTTGGAAACCGAACGGAATAAACGACGACGAGATAATGAAAAAGAAAAAACACCAAAAACAATGGGAAGAGACAATAATAAACGGTCGCTGGTATTGTATAATAAAATAAAATAATAATAATGTTGACATGGTATGTGTTGGTAATCACTAATCGCAGTGGCCGACGTTTAGTTTTAAAGTTTACTCGCAGGATATATATATATATATATATGTGTGTGTGTGTGTGTGTGTGTGTGTGTGTGTAGAAAAAGAGAGAGAGAGCGCGAAGGAGTGAGGCGGAAAGACGGAAAGTCACCGCGTGAAGCCATTCACAAAACCGGTTGAGTTTACCGTTGCCCGTGCGCGCGCGTATTATGCACATAATCTTGATTATCCGTACAACCTTCTCGAATATTTCACACATACCCCTGCGGTCGGTCCCCGCGAGAGGGGATCAGTGACCCATTGACCTTGTTACAACATCCGTTTCCTCGATGCGACCGGTAATCAATTCCGCGTTGCCGTATCACCAATCGGTGAAGTGCGGTCGCGTACGCGAAAACACCAGAAAACCATTCCGCCGTACCCGGGATAGGCCGGTTGTTGTTACATGCGCGCAGTCCTCCGACACGTTGTTATAATTGTGTATCGAGTACCGCATTAACACGACGATAATTGTGTATTAATAATTCGTATGCGAAAAAAAATCCCCCGAGAACAAGAACACAGAAATTATTTTAAATTTCGTACGGCGAGTGGTGTGCTCTCCGATAAAATATGTAATCCCGTTTCCCATCAACCGAAAGCCTCATGTACTACGCGACCTCAACACCCGAATGTGTTGAAACTCCTGATTTGACCGTCAACTTTCGACTTTCAACCACATTTGAATTGGAAATCGCTTGAAGTGATGTTTTAGTTATCAATGCTGTTCGAGCGATAAATTCATATCGTTTCAACGTGAAACGATTAATTTAACTGTTTCAAGCAATTGTTTGTTGAACACCATGTCTTTTACCATTATGTGCGTACCAATAATTATTTTAAACGATGAGCCGATGTTACATTATTATTATTTCGCACACCGCCATCTGCTCGTGGATATCTCATTGTTTTGTTTTATCGTCGGTATTCGCTATTACCCAACGATTTTATTCTTGTATTCGATTCGTTCCTGAGTTATCCTTGTACGCGGATGAAAGGATATATTATCTGTACACACTCCTCGAATAATGCGGGAGAATAAAATCACAATTGCTAATCCAATAGATTACATTTAATGGATTCTTTGATCTTATTTGAATGGTGTACATTCGAGTTATTCAAAATAACTGCACCCGACATGGGCAACCTATTATTTTGTCAAAATGTGAGACGTATCTAGATATCCACCCACGCAATTATTTGTGATACAAGTATAAACAATGATTTTTTCTTATCAATACAATGGAAACAAGATAATATAAGAATAATCAAAACGATTAATCAAAAAATACCATTTCATCCCAAATATTTTGAAATACACAGAAACGTTAAATGGTTTATAATGACTTTTCTTATTTCGAATTCATTTACCGTATGAATAAATAATAAACACGTATGAACGTATGTATTCAGTTTACATATAAATATTATCACGTCGATAGAGCGAATGAATAAACGTTAAAGATAATAATATTTCATGAATACTTCGAGTGTACCTACTTATTATTTTTGTTGAAAAAAAAAAATTTAACCATTCCACAGCATTGACTATATTCTATGCGTATAAATAATTATAACGATAATGTATTTAGAAATTAAGGACAAATATACGTTTACCATTGAACGTCCGTGTAAACAGAATAACGCGCTTGTGTTCCCAATACTCCGTAGGACGTATAAGAGAGCGTATAAAATATTCTTCAGGTGTGTCCAGATAGCGAACACTAAACAGCATATTTTAATATAATGTTGGTGTGTTTCATACGATGATGACGTCTTCCTTGCATTCAAACTCGTAACTCGTTATCTCGGACCTTTCTCTAGAAAATACATTCTACAGCAAACCGAACTTTTGAATTTATATCAAAATAACTATGTAAAAATTTATTCTACGTACACGTTAGACACGGGTTGAATGCACGTATGAGAAATCAATCAACCACAAGCCTCAACCTAGATACATATTATGGTTTTTTTTTCCCAAACTGTTTTACTATTCGTTTCCTTAAAACCGTTAGTTTTTCGTTTTCCTTGCGAACATGTATATAGTGACACCTGGATGTTGTAGTTAAGTTTCTTCTATGAGGACAACCATAACTACATGTAATATTATTTACTATAGTTAATATTACCAATGAGGATGAAACGTGAGTACAATTTTTAATCGTATCCGCTATTACGAAACGAATTGATTGATTAAATATTTAAATGCTAGTCAAAACGTACTCCACGACAAACGGTAAATTAAAAATATTTGATTAAAGTCTACTGCATAAACTATTATTTTACACTTTCTTCTGTTAATATAGAGGTAGTCAACTTGCGGATTGCGTCTTATTATATTTATTAATAATAATTTATTAATTTATTAATATTCATTATTATATGTCTTATTATTATTATTATAATTTTTTTTTCATAGGTACAATATTAAAAAAATATTTTATTGTATAAAATAAAAATGAATAAAAAATAAATAATTATTACTTAGATCAACTTATAAAAATAATAAAATGTATTTATTCGAAACGGTACAGATTTACGATTTACCTAAATATTTATCAGTTATCCATTAGAAGCAAATCTCAAATTTTAAATCATTGTAATATGTAACACTAAATTCCAACTGTTAAATTGGAATGAAAGAAAAACTGTTCTAAAAAAAAATTACCTTGCTTTCAATTATTTATACGGCTATAGTTTCACAGAAACGAAATAAAAACCGTTCTGCAAGAAAAATATCGGAAAAAAATATGTATTTCTAGTATAAAATCAAAAAACGTTCCTATCTCGGCTACATCAAATGTAAAACAGTTATAACCTACTAATGTTATTACTTTTTGAAAATATAATATGTTTAAAAATTTAATCCTTTAGAATTTAAGTAAACATTTAATTTGATATAAAAAATATTTTCAGATGAGTATAGAAATGCATAATGTTTAATCCAACGAGTATTTAACCCTTTATTATATTTAAACTAGTTTCATAGATATGAATATTTTTTAATATTAAGAACATATAATAATTTATATTTTTATTTTTTTTTTTATATTAATAAATAAATTACTAATAAACAGTAGTTAAAACCGGAATAGCTATCATTAAAAATATTTAAACTATATGTAGCAAAAAAACCAATAAAAATAATACCAACTAAGAAAATATGAATAATAATGTATACGTATATATTAAGCGTTTTAATAATGAATTTTACGTTTATGTTATAAATTTCAATAATTTTTTTTTTCTTTTCTATGACCTTAACCCGCGTTTTACTTATATTATTACAAAACAGAAAAATAAAACATTTATTTTATAATTATTCCAATTTAAATTGAATACCACTGAAATAGCTTACATATTTATCTTAATTTAATTTATATAATAATTATTATATACTCTTTATTGTCATTTAATTATTTTTTATTATATTTCAATACCTACTACAATCAAAACCTACGTTTAACGTTTATCGATGTTCATTTAAATCAATAAATTTTCTTACTATAATGTACATTTTGGAGTAAGAAAATTACTCCAAAATTATTTCAAATTACTATTTACCTCGTTTGATAATATTTTTGAAGTTAATAATTAAAATGTGCACAAAAAGGTATTAAAAAAAAACAACACCTAATTCCAAGTACAACTGTAAATAATTTAATAAATTTACTGTATATAAAAAAAATCATAAAAAAAATATATACACAAATTATATTATATTCTATATTATAAAATATAGTATTTTAATGATAACAATTAAAAAATTAATATTACAAAAATTGAAATTTCAGCAAAATCCAATACAAAAATGTATTCAATTTTTTCACGTTATTAATAAAAATAATTAAAGATCGATTGATCAATGAATAAAATCGTTAATGCACCATATTTATCATGACAGTTTACAATAATAAATATGCAACGGACGATCATATTTTTAATTAAAACCCCTCGTACCCTATCATTAACATAACCCATTACAATAACTTTGGTCACTTGTTTTTAAAACATAACACATTACATAGGCATATACATAAAAATCACAATTGTTTGCACCGTGTTCAAAAAGCACCAAGTAAAATCGATCCCAGGATGGTGCGCCTGAGGGGGCCAGGGTGGGAGGAGCTCACGGATCGTTGACATTGTTTTGTCGTTGGTTTTAATGGTAGCGGTGCGGATGAATGCAAAACGAAAAGAGAATAATAAGTAAAAAAAGTAAAAATGTTGATAAAATGACGATGATGAAAAAGTTTGCCCAAAATAATAATAATGATAATAATGTAACGAACATGATAGAGTGTGAACACACTAAGTGCGTCTTCTTGTTATTTGCTCAGAATGATCGTAAAAACATAATAAACCAAATCTTGGTAGGTGCGACAGGAACACAAAAGATACTCTATGTTTACAATAAATTAACAAACCTGCTTTTATTCGTACAACATCGTTAATCCGAACAAATAGACAAAATTCAAAATATTCAAATTTTTAATGACAGTTAAGTGCTTAAAATGGTAATTTCAATTTGTTTATGATTTTAATAAACAATAGAAATCGCAAATTCATTACAAATGGTATGCGATTTATTCAAAACAACAATATAAGAAACTATAAAATTGATAAAATTTGTAAATAACACAATTCTAAAATTATATCATATCAATTGATAAACATTTTCATAGAGTAACCAACTTCTTCTTCTTCGCCTTTCTCCCAACTGTTTTTTCAGCTACCCTTGTCTTAAACTTGCACTCGTTTCGATTTTTTACATTCCCTACGCATACCAACAGTCCTCATATAATTTTCAATCGTATCCAACCATCTCTTTTTTGGTCTTCATCTTCCTCTTTTCCCTTCCACGATGATTTTCATAACAACTTTTACAGCTTTTGTTTCCTCTCGTCTCATCATATGCCCAAACCACCTCAGTCTATTTTCTCTCATCTTGTCCACTATCAACGCTACACCAATTCTACCTCTCAAATATTCGTTCCTTATTCTATTTTCTCTTGTCACTCCACTCATCCATCTAAGTATTCTAATTTCCGAATGTTTTACATCCATGCCAAAGCCGCCGTAACAACGAACAAATAAGAGCTTAGAGCCGAGCCCTGATACACATCAACTCCTACTTCTACTGCCATATATTTAATATACTTATACTACTTATAAAAATCTGTTACTCCACATAAACTCTTTATACTAGTTATCGAGCCTTCATACATATTCTGAATCATATTTTTTTTAAATAATTTTTGTGGACTTCTTTACGCATTAATGCCCACTTTAAAATTTCTCTTGGCGTTCTGTCATACGTCTTTTCTAAATGTATAAACATTAGGTATAATTTTTCTTCTTTTCCCTACACTTCCTTACTAGTTGTCTAACACAAAATAATGATTCCATTGTCGATTTTCTTGGCATAAAACCAAACTGATTTACTGATATTGATGTCTCATTTCTTATTCTCTTCTCTATAATCTTTACCCAAATCTTCATACTTTGACTCATAAACTTTATTCTTCTATAGTTCCCAAATTCCTGTATGTCTCCTTTGCCTTTAAATATTGATATAAAACTCTTTTTACAATTTTCTGGCATTTTTCCCTCTATTAACATTTTATTATAAAGATCTTTTGAACATCATAGAGTAACTAACTTTACATTACTTATTTTTTTTTTACCAATATTACTTATGTACAAATATAATTTAAATTTAAATCTATGTAATTGCTATGGTTACGGCTATATTTAAATCACAATCTTTATTTAATTATACAAAGTTTAATCAGGCCATATTTCAAATTATCTAAAATTTATATCTTGCACAAATCTGTTTCGCATGAATATCAACTACATAATATATTAATCATGTATTATCCTTTCTATTCAATTATCCTTTCTAAAAAAAATTATGCTTATAACATTTTTATATGGGGATATTAAACTAAGTAAATTATTACCTTTTAACTACGTCTAAATAAATACGAGTAGATAAGTATATTATACTTATATAAAAATATTTCAAAATTATCTCTCTTACATAGTAAATAAATAACTAATTAATAATTTTATACCAAAATCTTTAACTGTTGAATTGTCAACATATGCTGTATGTTCTTATGAGTATTAAAACTTGAAAAAGGTATTCAACTAATGGGTTTTCATTTTCAATTATTAAAAATAATTTATTTGATAGCAAATAAATAAAAAAAACATTTGAAGTTTACATTAAGTGAATTAATTTTTGAATAAACAAAACTTTTCAATTAATTACAATTGATCTTCTAGGTTTTAATTTATTTTAATCTTAATAATTTAATGGAGTATAATTAATATAATTTAATAGGATAATTTAATCAATTATAAAATGATCAAAGCCTATTAAAGCCTATTTAAAGTCTATTAAAAGTCATTGTAGAAGTATAAGTTTATAAATATGAACCAAGATTTCTTTATTTTCATCATTACAACATAACAAATAGTAATTATTTATTTTTGCGTACAAATTTAAAACAGCAAGTATGACGTATGTGTATGCGCGTTTTCAGACATTTCGCAGAGCACGTGATGTAAATCTATATTATTTAAATATCAATTTGACAACAACATGGCCGCGCATAATGTGTTGTCCGCATCTGACGAAACCATATCCTTTACCGACGGTTAAAATGTTCGACCTATTTTAAAAAGGAACTTCGCGATGATTATGCATCATCAATTATAATTTCACGCTAGTGCGTGCGTGCACATATTGAATTCTCGAAGACTGTGGACTGCTGTCTTTCTTAATCGGCGCACCGCAGCACTGTATTATAATGTACTGGCGGTGACGTACATTATAAATTAAATTAAATATAAATATAACAATAATGATATGTGCGTGTGTAAATATTACGTAATTTTGTTAAAATAATAATAACCGGCCGTCGATGCTGAACCCCTGGCAGGAAAAAGGTTTCTTCACAGGATTCGTTGAAAAACAAAACACCTTTCACCGGAGCGCGCGCGTCCTTTTGAAATTAGTCGTCGGATTGAAAAACGTATTACGCGCACCCGTTTCAGGTGCTAATTTCATAACTCGTAGTGGTTCACACGTCGCGTGTACCTACCAGCCGTGTGCGCGCGTTGCTCTGATTGCGCCTGTAAAACGCACGAGGAAACACGGCATTAGCATAATAATAAAAACGAGTACTGTACCGCTGCAATTATCGTAAAAATCCGACGATCGCGTAGGCGCGCGTGGTTCGTATTTATCATCTCGGCTGTGGGATGTGCGCCGAGGCGAGAACTGCCGGGACGAAAGCGCAACACTCCGGGAGTGCCCCCGGTGCCGACGCGTGCAACACGATCTTGTAATTTCGAAACCCTCGTCAACTGACGGGAGCCCGGCACATATGAACACCGGTCATCAATGACCGATTCTATCGAAACAACGTTGCCAAACGATTCCGGCCGTCGAAACCGTATCCCGTCGACTTTGCCGTGCATTATTCATTATTTGTTCGGCGGTTCGTCCGAAAAACGGTTCGAGTGAAATACCGTCGAAAAGCGCGCGCGACCTATATAGATGACGACGCGCGTGAGAACGTGCGTCCGCTTCCGGTTTGCGAATCCGAAGGGAAACGGTCGCTCTTCGCCCCCGGGGACCGCTGCGATCGCGAGACACGCCGTACGGAATGAGTAATGAAGAAAAAAAAATCAAAAAAAATCGCGTTTGATAATAATGTTAACTATAAATTAACGCGTGTGGTACGTACGAGAACACCGAAGACTGGTCTTCTACCGACGGTTGTAACTTGGACCGCGATCCGCGTCCCGCGCCGCAGCAGTTCTCAAACTTTTTTTGTTCGCAGAGCCCTCGAGACACTTGGAAAAAACACGCCCCGAAAATCGCGAGTGCATATGCGTAGCTTTTAGATTCGTTTCTTTACGATACGCGCTCGAATAAAAAAAATTTGATTTAATGATCGGGTAGGAAAAAACACACGCGTACAATTCGAACACCGATTAGTGGTTTATTGTTTACGAGTGTGCGAAGAACAACGGTTTTGCATTTTTATTTTTCGTGTTCGTTTACCAGCACTCCGGTGCGTTCGGTTTGAATGAGAAAAAAATGAATGTCGGCTCGCGTGCAATCCTTTAGAATCGAACGCACCCGGTAACTATAACTCGTTAACGTAACTTTTGATTCTCGCGGATCCCTAGGAGCACAGTTTGAGAACCGCTGCCGTACCGTTACGGACCAGGCGCGCGCGCGCTCTCCAAACAACCTCGTAAAATACCGTTTTACCGCGTACCACTAACCACGTATTCGAAAACACGTGTACCGGCCGAATCTCAATTTTTATACACTTATTTCGCCCCAGCGGTCGTCCGTCCGTGACCCCTTACGCCGTTTTCCGCTCATTATAGATTTATTATTAATACGCGCACGCCCGTTTGCCGGTATCGTCTCTCGATTAACGCGCCGATTACACACGTCTTCGGATGTCGAAAACATCGTGTCCAAAGTCACCGCGGCCGCTTTTGCGACGTACCATCAACTTACCCGAGACGTGATTGTTGACCCGCTTGCCGCACCGCGCTCCATCGTGATCGGTTATCGTATAGAGGCTATGCGAACACAGGATTTCAACGCCTTATGACGACGACAACATTTGATTTTTTCGTCGGTACGAAAGTTCACAATTACTACACGGGTGACCAACGCTAAAATGTCAAATATCTACGGTGATTCGGATTGTAGTAAAATGCAGCTACTTACTGTTGTTCGGAAGCTTAGGGACTTAGTTTCGACGAGTAGTATGGTTTTGACTTAATGTGTAATGGCGTTATCATGTGCACGAAAAAGCAATCAGAAGGACATTCAAACCCCTCATCTTTGGCTTTCCCCTGCCCTCATTGTTTTACGCGTCGAGTGATTAGAAATTATAGAGAATGAATATTCAATGCAGTGGAAACATACCGGAAACGATAAGACTCGAAGCAAAAAATATTTTGTATAAAATATATTATATATTTATGGCGAAATTAGTCAAATTCTAACCCTGGTTATACCACTGCCGGGAGTCTTCGGTAACAATTTATTTTTAAGTATTTATAGGAATAACTGATTTAAAATTCTTACTCAATTACAAAGAGTTAGTTTACCCACCAAGTCTTCTGCTCGCTTTCTCCTCGGTAAATATAAAAATTGTATGCGACTATTAGTTACCCCATCATCGCAACGGTTGTTATATGAGTGCTTAGTTACTCTACTAAAAATATTATACAATTTTCCTAAAGTTTGTTTACGACACACAAAATTAAATATTAATGGTTATATCGACGACTTTGAACCGTAAAAAAAAATAGAACTATTAAGTAAATACATTAATCCAATTAATATTACGTATAATACTGAATTATACGGTAGTATTTGATTTTATGCCAAACTTAATTTAATTATAATTAATTTAATTAATTTAATTATAAAAGTAAGTTATTTTTTGTGAATAAGATTCAATTTTCTTCGATAATTTTTTCGTTATTTATAACTTTCTTTTCTGTAGAAACAACCTTAAAGGTTTTCAACATTATATAATACACTGCCATCGGTGAATATTAAAATAGTTGTCTATTTTTGCTGAATTGAATAAGTAATGTATACAGTACTACATTTGAAACAATAATTCTGTTTGGTATGTAAAAAAAACTTACTACATCAATAATACATGTATATCAAATACAAAAACTATAACCATACTTGTTGCGGTCGTATAACACCTTCGTTATATTAATAATAACGTTTATTCGAATAAAGTCAATTCAAAAGTAACACACTGACATGAAACCCGATCAATAAAGTATATACGTACGCCCAACACGTATTGATTGTTCCAAAATTAATAACTTGTTTTGTTTCTGAGGATACAGCCATGTAGTATTCTATTAAATACATTTATACTTGCCACTTGAACATTTGCCACTTCTGTACGACTCACTTACTCCCCAAATTTAACCAGCACAGAAAAAATGTTAAGTTGTCAACAATTGTGTTCGTCTTATTTAAATATTATTCCTAAACAATTCAGGGTTTAAGAAATTTTCCACATTTCGATTTCGTTGAATCAATTTTAAAATATTCAATATAAATACCAATGATAATACATTAACTTAAACTCTTAAAAATAATACGCTGTCTAATTTTTAAGTTGAAAATTTACAAAACAATTATCAATTAACGAAGTTGTACAATAAGAACATTTCAACACTTATTTCCTTTAGAAATAAATTCGATTTAAACAATGCGTTCGATTACGAACTTTGAGAGCATTTCTAATCACGTGTTTCCCTAATAATAAGTTTAATTTTCAAAAATTTATATTTACGAGTATTGATACGCTCCTATATAGTATCAATGAATAATGCAGTATAATGTTTCACGATAACTCAAAGCCAAAAGTGGATGAAAAATAAGTTAAACAAACCTCATGATACAAATAGTTTTATTGTATGCTATAAAAGTTTTCTCGATTTTTTTTTTTTTTACTTTATTCTAAAACTTTTCTGTAAAATAGTCATTATTCAGAACATTTACTGTAGACCAATCTACGGATGAATACTAAAAAAAAAGTCATTATTCACTGTACACAATTGTTTAAGTTAAATAATAATTTATTTTTCATGTTAATATACTTACGTTTCAAATTAATTTTGTTTAACTCAATATAAATGTATTTAAATTATATATACGTCGATAGCTTGTATTATACTATCATGCAATACTCATCAATTTTAAGCTTACAAGTTGAATTAAGAGGTATTTTGTAAAACCATTGGGCGAACTGCCCAAATTTCCAAAAGACACAGTATCATATTCAATATTGTTATACGTAGGATTGTTATAAAATTATAGTAAATAATTAAATTAATATAATTATAATTATAATTACTATAAAAAGATAAAATATTTACTAGATAGAATTTATGAAGATTTAAAATAAAGAAAAATATACAGATTTTATATAAAATAGAAGAATTGGTAAAAAAAAAAGAAAAGAAAATATTACAATTTATTGCATGATATGTGCTAAAGATTAGTAATTTTAAAAATATAAGTGATAGCTTATTGAGTGTATTATTCAGAATAGGCAAACATATTTTCACTAGATCAGAGAAGTTCAATCCATGGGTCCTGAAAAAGTTTCTCAGAAAATAAGATGCAGTTTAAGTTTTTGATGCTATATTGGTTCTTGAATTTGAGGACACATGGTTGGTAGATTATGCTGTGTCCGGCTATGGATTATTTGTTTCCCAACAAATTGTTGGGTCTAAGATGTGTCCATGATTTTTTATCCTGTCCAATACTATAATAACTAATACTATAATAATAGTAACTACTATAATACTATAATAATATAATAATAGTAAGTAAATAATAGTAAACCAATACTATAATAATGTTATATGTACGATGGTTTTGGGTGATACTTTCGTTCATTGTTTGACAGTGAACTTCTTCGTATACTTCGAAGTTTTTACTACGGAATAGGTCGTCTGTTGCTGAACAAACACGATAATGAGCCGCGTTTCGCAGTAATAATTTTGAAATCGACGTATAGTTTTTAGCTTTACTCAGAATCTAAAACATTTGAAACAAAACGAACATTGTTCGCTGCAAGGTCACGATTACCAAAGGATACCGTATATTAGTCATACATTGTGTGTGTGCATTTCTAATAAAATGCATAATACGACTATTTGTATATACAGAGTGTCTCACGAAGATATGAATATTGTTAGGTCAGATTATATTAACAATGCTCTTATACTCGTGAGACACTCTGTACAGGGATATACGTAAGAACGTTTTTTTTTTTTTCACGGTAACGTGAAAATTATTTGACAGTAAATGTAAGTGTGCTGTTACACTTAAACCGCGTGCTGTCATAAAACCAATTTGATGGTAGTATAACCGATGACCTAGTCATGTTATAATTTCCTACTTGTGTTTTACTTCTACGACGTTAATGATTGATCAAAATCAAAAGTACGCACAGCGATCCAAATTGCATTTCTTGGTTTCTCGTACCAATTTCTCATAACATTCTCTTTTTGCATAAACGATACGTGCGCACAATATAATATTCATCGTATGCATCATATACCTGTGCCCGTAGCGTAAACACATCGTCTTCGTTATTATTACGTGTGTAGGAAGTTTCGGTGCTGACCTTAAATGAGGACGACCGTCTCGAAAGAGGATCAATGCACTTGCTGATCGTGCCGGGGCGATCGTGTAGACCAAGTTCATTCAAGGTCACGCTAAGGCGGCAACTACTCTGCGCCAGAAATGATTGTTTTGATTTTCTGTTGAGTCACTAATGGGCCCACATGCGCACGCACATAATATGTACACATACACAAACATTCATATATCTCATGTGCAACACTCTATAGACATACATTATACATAATTTCGTATTCAGTATGGGAAAAAATGAAAATCGATATTAGAAAATATTACGAAGGATGTGTTGTATGTTATTTTCGTGAAGACTTGTACGCTCGAAATTCCTCGTGTGTAGCGCATACGAGTAATATTGTAAATGTATCTGTGATAATATTGTGTGTACGCACTTCTTAATCGATTATCATCCGTAAACTGGCTAAATATATGTCAAATGTGCTCTGATTAATTTTTTTTTTTTTTTTTTTTTTAGTTACTCTAAAATATTTGACGAATTAATATTTAACGAACAATTTTTCCCGAAAATCATATGAGATACATGCGAGTACAGCTTTTGTTACATCTACTATAAGACGCTCGGACGAATATAAATTTAAATTTCGTCACTGTAATTATAATTTAAATAATAAAAATTATAATAATAATATCTTTGTGGGTATTAAATTAAACCCGAATTCATCAAACACGGTTATTATATCATACATTACATATAAAACCAAAATTTAATTTAAAATCTTTGAAAATATTACATTAAAATTTAGAGTTTTCATCAAATATTATTACACAAATTATTTTGTTTATTACTCATAATATTCTCAGACAATGGTACACAATCAATCATAATTAGCTACTAAATTTCCATTTTTAAATATTCGTTAAGTTGACGACTGCTTTACAATTATATGTTTAATATAACTGCGTAACCTTAAACTAACAGAATGTTAAATACAAGTACTCAGTTCTAACTGAGGGTATAAAATAAATATGAATGTTTGCTGAAACTGTAACGATAATTGTGCTATGTTTAATAATTATGATTTTGAACATCATCCGTCATGTAATTACTGAAACATTAAATTAGTCATTAACGGAACATTTTATTGATTTGTTATCGTTGCATGTAATCATAATATAAGATCCGATATATATTAAATAAATATATATTAATACAACTGACTTGTTTAATAGATGTGTTATAATGCGTTATCTAAGTTAATTAAATGGAACTAGAATAATGTGAAATAATTTCGTAACTACACATTAGTATTGTGAAACGATATCATATTTTACCGAGGAACCATTTCGATGTTGATTGATAATGTTATTGTACAACTTAAAAATATACATAAGGATACTTGACTAATAGAAACTATAATATGTTTGTGCAACACACCATTTTTTTGGAACACTCAAATTATTTGAAACTTGATTGTTTTAAGTACATCTGAGGATGCTCTTATTTGAAAAAAAAAAAAAAAAAAACGCTAGATAATAATTAACATACGGCGATATAATATTATATAAATGCACTTCATTCGTTTTACGTAACACTCGGGTCGTGTTTATCGCCGCAGTATGAAGTACGCACCGTTAACACTGGATAGGATCACTTGGATTCGTGGAGTAATAACATTGCGGACGCAAAAAAAAAAACGTAATTTATTTGTGTCATTGGTCGTATATTCGTCCGGTGTCAAAAGTCTATGTGATAGACGGTCACCGTTTCACAAACGTTGTATTATTCCGTACACCGTTATGTAATGCACGTTTATCGCCGCGTATTAAAGTGTCGCACGTACGGGGAAGAGTAAATCCTCTTCGCGACCAATTACACCGCGGGTAGAAAACCGAACGGAACCCGGACGCAGGTTGGACCATTGAAAACCGAAAAAACGTAAAACCCGTTACGGACGTGGTTTTTGTTCGAAACCTTTTAACTTTTGGTAGGTCGCGTGCACTAGCGACGAGTCGCGATGACCGCGACGAGCGTCGACGACGACGTGCACAAAAAAGAACGAGTGCGCGGTAAAAAAAAAAAAAAAAAAACAATTCGCTCGGGATTATCGGTACTTCTGGCGGGCATACGCGGTCGCTCAACATTTAAGTTCATTGTTCCGATCCGCGCGCGCGCGCGTGTGTAACGCGTATTACGGTCAATATATTATGTAGCCCGTGTGCGCGTTCACTCGTGCAATTGCGTAGCGAATATCGTACCCGTCCGTCGGATTGTGTGCGACGGTCTGCGCTTGTCCAACGCGATGTATTTCCACCGTCCACGCGGAGTAATAATAATATTATTTGACTACGTACAACACGCGCGCGCGTGAGGTAAGGTAAATCTTTAGACCGTTAAGGATCTCTTCGGTTCCCGCGGGACTTTTTTCCGAGTCCCGTCGTAACGGATATCTCGCGCGGTTATGTCAATTATTTTCCGAGCACGATATTGATTTTGTAGCTCATTCCGCCACGATTCCGGACAAGAATAAAAACCGGTGAAAATCGTCGTCTTGATTAATTATAAATTGTACACCGTGTCAATATGAACCGATCTAACGTGATAAATTGGTACCCATTATTCGATCGCTACACAGTTGAGGACACACATTAGTTATAAAACCTAATTTGAGCTGTTAAGAAAAAAAAAAATTTATAAACAACGTTGCTCTCTAGTTTTTTTTTTTTTTTTTGGAAAATACGATCACGTTTAAGGCAAGATAGTGTTCAAATAATTATGACCGGTTTCACCGTAAAGTATCAAATAAATAACTGTATCATACACGATTTATGTATTTATAGTGTTTTATATTAAACGAGCTTAAATTAATATTCGAATGTACTTCAAAACTCGTTTTATTGTTTATTAATTAAACTATAAGTATTTTAATTGTTAATACTCGTATTAGTAATACATTTGTGGTTTTTTAAACTGTTGTCTTATTATACTCCTGTTACAGATCTATGTGTTAATAAGATTTATGGAAAAAAAGTTTCGTGAGAAAGAATCAACAGTAAAATATACAGTTAAATTGTATAATGTATTTGTATAATGTTCTGTTGACTGGATATCTTCTGAGCTCTAAGAATACAAGCGTTCATTTTGCCATAGGAAAATGTAAATTTGCGTGATTTACATGCGATAAAAACTCAAATACTTGTTTTAACTTGCAGATTATAAATAAAAAATTAATTATTAGGGATTAAATTAGAGATTAATGTGCGAACAAAGGCAAATTAAAAAAAATAAATAAATAAATAAATAAATTAGAGATAACCGTGATTGAACATTTGTTTGCCTCGTTAATAATATATATCTGAAATGGTATGTATGTCTACATACTTATATCCGGTATGAAAAACAGTATCATTTTTTTCCAATGCTGTATTGAATTTAATCGCTAATATAAAGCATACGTAGTATATTAAATAATATCTGTATGTAATTTGCATTTAAATTGAATATAACATACTTTTGGAATTATGTAAGAAGTAATATCATTATGCTAAAAATGTTTAAAAATTAAATGTTTTATTTTACAAAGAAAATAACACTCAATAACAGCATAATAACATTTATTACATTTTTGTGTCCATTAATTAATGATAATAATATGCGCCGTATACATTTTCAAGGAGTTCATTATAAAATAAATAGGTACACTTTATGAGTTATCTTCCATAATAATTTTCAAAACATAAGCTATTAAAACAATGAACATGGACTTAAATTACTTTCTTAATAACTATCGATGAAAAATATGTGTTCAAACAATATGTTTAAATGTCAACTAACCGTATTAAAAGCTAAAAATATCGTTATAACTATGGTTCTAATAAATTTCATGAAATACGAGTAATTAAAAGTATATAATTTTATAAAACTGAAAAATTATAATCCTAGCTATACTCGTAAATGTTATATTTAAATTGAATTAAAGACATTATTCAAATAATTTTTAAATAATACATTAATCGCAAATCTAATATACACAATCACATTAAGAGGTACGACTAAATATTTCAGTTGATAACATTGTATTGAAATAGGGTTTTTGGGGAAAGTAAAGAGGTACTAAAATATACAATATCAAAAAAATTTAAATTTTAAAAACTTGATTTTTTTTATATGGTACCACCTTTTTTTAACATATTCGAGTAGAGTAATTATTTTTTCAACTATTTTTGTATAAAAAGGTTTTTTCTTATTACAAAATTGGTAAAGTTGTAGTATATTTAAATTTTATATTTATGCATAATCAGGTTTTGACAAAATTTTAATTATATTCAATCAATACTTAAAAATCGAAATATTATCTCCGATATTACTAAATATCTGTTTATAAACAAACAGATATGATACAAAAAAAAACACTATTTTGCTATTGTAATTTATTCTCATACTTGCCATTCATATTCCTAAAATAAAATAATTAATTACTGAAGGTAATCAAAATTACAAAAATGTACACATTATGAATTTAAAATTAAGATTTATCTTATAAATCGTTTGAAGTTTTCGTCTTGATATTCCAAACATTTTAAAATTTTAAAATAATTCTGATGTAGCAACGTTTATTTATTATTTTCTCAAATTATAACATACCAGTCGTATTTTGCTTTTTAAACCTTGGATGTTCGTCGTTAAAAATTTAAAGTTTCTCTGAAATAGTGATTTTGGTACCCCCTTTCCTTCCCGAAATCCTATTTAATACAAGGTCATCTAACAGAAATATTTAGTGGCACCGCTTAGCATGAACACACTGTAAATTATGCTCCCTTGTGAAAAGTGAACAATTCAATATTATTCCAATCAAATAGTTCAACGATATGATATTTTTTTATTAATGAGTTTTGTTATATTTTTACAACTTTCCGCTGTTTTTTAAATATCTAATACATTTACGAACTAGCTACTTACAAAATAAGAATAAAGTAATTCTTTTCAATCAATTATTCAATCAATACTCGAAAAAGTGAATAAATCAATTTTTATGGTTCAAGTGCAAATACTTTTTATAACATATATGTTGTGGATTTAAAATTATAATGTATTTTTTATGTCTTACTTTTGAGGCTATAAATATAAAGCATACATAGTTGTATGTTACTACTAAAGTGTTAAATTGGTTAATTTATGATATAAATTAAAATATATATAATGAGAATTTCGTATTTAATAATTTCTATTGATTAATAATTTTAGTTTTAAATATTTTTATTCTAATACATTTGTTACAGACTAACACATTTACCTTCGTTGTTTTTAACTATACGCTTAGAAGTAGTTAGATTTTTTGCTAGGTGTACATGTAATATTAAATGCACTATAGAAAAGTGTTTTTGAAAAAACAAAGCACTTTGAAATTCGAAATATAATAGCAGAAATTCATACTCTACTTGTATAAATGAATAATTATAGTTATAGGTTAATAATAATAATAAAAATAATTGTAATTTACCATAGTAATAAAGCATATATATATTAATTGCAATAACAATACAGTGTAAATTGCATTCAATACTAATTTTTTTTTCATTTGCCTTTATTCCATTCGTGTAACGTATTTGTAGTAGTTGAAATGTATAAAATAATTTTAAATGATGTACAATAACTCCATATAATCCAATAAAATATCTATATATGTAAAAGCACCAGAAAAAATGCACTTTCTTATACTTCATTATACATTTTATATAAAATATGTTTGCAATCGTATATCAGATAGTTCTAATTATTTCATAAGACTGTAATATAATATATTAAATATTATGTAAGTACTCTATATCTATGCATAAGAACTTAGTTGGTATTTAAATCATTTTTACTCCCTTTTGTCTTTATTTCAATAAAAACGATAAAATAAAAAAGATTATTTTATATTTTTTTCAAGAAGAATAAAATATGTCATTATTAATTCGTATTCACTTTTTACGTAATGTTTTGATAAAAGCAAAATAAAAAAAAATTCTTATTCACCCATAAGATATTAAAATTATCAACATTTATGACTTAATGAGTATGGGAACAAATTAATTTGTTAATAACTCATATTTAATGTTGTTATTGGACACTTATTATGTAATTATATAAATAATGAAAAATGATATAGAATATTTTAAGTCTTTAACTGTTGAAACTTTATTATGACAGTTCAAATGTTAATCAATAGTATAAATTATTAATTATAATGCGCATAGCAGTACGTTCAATGACAAAATATAACGTAACCCAAGTGCCTCGAAATGAAAAAATAACGACACTTATGTGACCAGCATATTGAATGTGAAGAGACAAAAATATTCCAACTCGTAAAGACAATATTATAAATTATTGAAAACAACCCGATGTTTCAAAGAAATAAACTATTGTCGACAGCGAGATATATCATTTGATAATTTATTTATTGATTTTTTAATTTTGCTTCAAATAATCGCCGTGTGTACATGATAGTGATCATGGTGGAAGTAGCTACATTTTTTGAATTATAAAAATATGCATACTATAATACGAAACAAAATGCATAGCAAAACATTTATATCTATACAAATAATAATATTCAACTTTGTATTTACACATAATACAATGAAAAAATATAATATTTTTATATTAAATGTATACAAATGTATATAAATGTGTATACAAATCAATAATTGTAAAAGTGTGAGAAAAAAACGATTTCGAATAATACCACTTGTATTGTTTGTATATTATTTATGGACGTATATATGAATATAAACCAACGAAATTTAAAAATAAAACTTAATATCGTATGTTATATGGAACATATTATTTCAATTCAAGAGAACCTTAAGCAGTAAAACAATAGTTACATAATTTATATTATTAAACATAACAAAAACTAATTCATTTTAAACATAATGTATCAAACCGTTTACAAGCTGCAAAAACTCGTATAAAATAATCAAACCATCATTAGAACTTGTGTAATATAAACAAGCATTTTTTTCTTGACCGTCAAAATAAGTACTTTCATTTCACTATATTCCCACAGTTATAATAAAAAGGAAACACTATAACTAGTTTGGCGTTAATGGATCAAACACGCGAATTCAATTGAATGAAAAAACAAAAATTAAAATTAAAAACATGTAAGTACTTAAAATCTTTAAACTCTCAAACACTTGGTATCCAAAGAATAGCTTAAAACTCTGTAATATAAAATCAAATTAGAATTTAATTATTATTATTCGTAGCAGAAATGTAAAAATAGACTTATAGATATAGTTCACACTGTTCATTTATTGAATTCAAGTCGATGAAAACTAAAAAAAAAATAAAAATAAATCAAACGAAATATACGACTTAGAAAGAAACTTAAGATCGACTTAGAAAGTAATCGTATTGACGTGACCGCAGATAAGCATGTAATGGGTGAGACATGACTTATGGTTGGTAAATATATATAGAATATTTGCTAAGAAAAAAAAAGAAAAATAATAAACATTTTCTCCGAGTAAAACTCCAAAGGAATTCGTGTAACTATTTGCCGATGATATGAAATTATTGAAAACGATCGAGATAAATGTGAAAGGGATAACTCATTAAACATCTACAGTAATATTTTACTGAATAAAAATATATTTATAATGCGGTACCATAATTATAATACATGACGTTCAAACGATTTATTGGATGTTTTCTTTCGAAAAATAATAAAAGACTGTTTCGCGGTAAGTAAAACAATGATTCCAGTATAGTCTCGTTCACATTGGCTGAAATTAGACTGGTGGGAATTGTGTTTTAGATGAATCATTTAGACGGTTATGTGTAAAAGTTATTTTACCTTTTTAAATTAAAGACGATTTATCATTATATTGCAAACATAACTTTGACAGATGGGATAGCTCACAGCACGGTTTGGATTTTTATAACGGAATTAATTATTTTCTTTCAATGTGTAACCGGGTAAAAGTTGGGTGTTTTTAAATCTTTGTTAAAGTAGTGTACGGAATAATAAAAAAAAATTTACAAATAATATTTAATTGGTTATATATTGAATTTCATCTGATCAATTTATAAATGTATTTGTTATCAATTCATAAAAGAGCTCGTTCCAAAAATGTTTAGATAAAATGTGTTTTGGACTTGAACTAAGTATTTATAAAATTTATATTATATTATAACTAGTTAGTATGTATTACATTTCTCAGCAATTATTCACAGGTGTAAGATTCAATTGAATGACTTAACGTACATAAGATAAACGCTAAATTCTATTTACTGTACCGAAACGATGGTGTAATGGTTAATTTATTCAAGCAAATAGGTTTTTAATAATCAGCTAAGCAATTACAACGATGTATAATGTAGACGGTAAACGAAACATAATTTGATACACACGAATAAGCAACAAAAATATAATAAAAACAATAGTTTATTGTTCACCGATGAGAAAAATAATATATTTAGCTGTCCAAAAAACTTATTTTTAACAATTATTTTTCATCAAACATTATTATTGGCAAAAACCATGATATATACATACTATAGATATATACTCGACAATAATGTTCTGATTTCTGCAGATGCTATCATTAAAAATATCACTTTATAGAAATAGCCATAAATTATTTTTATCCCTACTTCAAAAAGCATCACTTTACGGTATGCAAATCAAAAACCATTGTGTTCGTCATTGTTCATTAAGTTTTATATTATTTTCAATGTATTGACAAGTCCCCTATTTCTTGGACCGTGAGGCTATATTGTTCTTATAATAATTGTAGTATAGCAAATAAAATTGTATTATACAACGTGAAACATCTGATTATAATTAGGTACCTGTTATAACTGTTTCATAACGGTTTCACGAATTAAGTGAGCTAAAACGGTAATAGAAAACCGAATATTGTCATAAAATTATGGCAAAATATTATATGAGTATTACCTAATATCATAACTGCAGTACACTTTCAGTTAATTTTTAGATTTCTTTAGTTAACATTTGAAAATACATAATAATTACAATTTAAATCAAAGATTATAATTTTTACTGCAAATTTTTAAACCACCAATAAAATTTTAAAAAACGTAAATACCTACCCACGATACATTTCTTGTAGACACTATAATAAACAAGTTTATTATTCAGAATCATAATGTATATACATTTTAAAACCATAGCTTATTAGTCTCCATCTTGATTAAGGCTGTAAAAAAACGATATGGTTATTATTTATATTACTTAATTTAACCCAAATACTATACACAAAAACTGTCCATAACACTGCGTATTAGTATAGTATCTCTACATAGTATTTTTTAAATATTTAAAATGTATTAATTTTGATACCTATCTGCATAATACAAATGTTTAATAATTGGTACAGGAATCAGTTTCAATAACAATACATTAATAATCAATAGATATATTATCAGGTACTTAAAAATTACATCTTAAGAATATTTTAAATATATTAAAATATATATTATTAGGTTCTTCAGCTCATTAAATGTATAACATATTGGTGCGTCCTTTGTAAAGCATCAGTTTTCCACGTGATCTCGCACGCGTTTTATTAGAATTCTTGACATACCAAGAAATTCGAGAACTCAACTAGAATTCAATAAAAGCAATCGACGATAATGAACTTAAATCAATAATTATTAAGCAATTTTCTGTATTCAACTTATTGTGATATTGCGTTCAGCTAAACTCAATGAAATGTCATGAATGGTAATGCAAATGGTAGGATGGGGTATAGAGTTTTAAAAATATTCTATATTTAAATTGCAAGAACCACTCCTCTAATAAGATTAAGTTAGCAAAACGATAAACACTTTTAGGTTGTTAACAAATTCTTAGATATTTATCGGTTTAGGATAAATTTATTATCATTATTATTTTTCATAAATAACTCTAAAAAAAAAAAATCTTTAACTTTTTTTTATTATGAAACTCTCAATAACTCGTCAAATGTTATTGGCAAATTGTCTGCAAAGAAAATTACGTTTAATATGATAAAATTATATATTATTAGTTATAAACTTATATGGAAATATGTTGATGAGTATTCACGTAAAATAATGTTGTATACCCACACTGTTATACACTGTAAAATAAATTTTATATAATTGTGACGGTCATGATTTTTTTTTTTATGCATACGGTATTTTCGTACTGCGCAATATTCTTTACTCGGGAATAGATGCGTGATTTCTATCGACGCGATATGATTTTAAAGTTAACAATAATTATATGTATTATTGGTAATCTTTTGTGTGTGACCTATGTAGTTAATAGTTTATGATAAAATGTGAAGAAACATAGTAAAATTCAGCAAATATATTAATTTCAATAGCAGACTAAACGAAAATACCACAAAAGCAGTATGAATACAAAAAAAAAATGTATATATTGTTAAATCGAGGTATAACTAAAATGTTATGCAATATCATAAGGAATGTTCTTATTTTGAATCCTGGAAATATTTTCAAAAGCGTTTTTCATAAGCGAAACGGAGCAGCTGTGCCAACGATAAAAAATATAATTTGAAGAACATGCATGTAACGCACTCGAACGAATGGCCAGCATATGGGATATCCAGAAACGAGGTTTAAATGTGGAAGAATATGTGGTATAATGTCTAATGTGTTTATGAAACTGCGGACCATTAACGTGATGCTATTGACCCTAATACGTACACCACACAACACTCGAGCGATGAATAGAACGTTTACGGCGGTTAATCAAAAATCATTGCAAAATTAAAAAATCCCGCAACACACCAAGTGTTTGAGCTGACTTATTTGTAAGTTAATAAATACGTGGCTATTAACTATCGATTAAATCCGGTGCGTTCGAGCGATTTTGAGAACGCCTTGGAGTTGTTGCGACCCGAAGGGTAATGTAGTGGAAACATTCGCGATTTCGTACGGAAAATGCTGAGAAAAAAAATATTCATGATTGTGCAACCGGTATGACCGAAAATATCAATATTACGCATTACGCGCACAAGATAATCGCACTCGCGTTAGAATCGAACGTCGTACGCGTAACTTTATCGCAATAACACGCATATTCCATTTGAATAAAATGGTTTTTTTTTTTTTCTATCACATCAGAAACACACGCATTATCCGCCGACCGTACGACTCATGATCGGTGGAACGGCGTAAGTTTCCGTGGTGACGGTCGGCCGACCGTTTTACCCGTTCGCCCCGGTCCAGGCACCGGTTGCGCCTTTCGAAACCGATTTAACAATTAAAGTTCATCGCACTACCGTGACCCGCGACGCGGAATAAACGGGCACGAACGGAGGGAAGGTAAAAAAAGAAAAAAAAGGTGCCACCACGATTGCGTACCGTCGCGCACGTCACGTGCACCGGATCCCGCGGGGACTTTTATTCCATCAACCGGGCCAGAGGGGCGCGCGCGATCGCCGTAACGCCCGACGACGGCCGAAAGCGTTTTTTGCCCGCGCGGCACATGGAAAGCCAAAACTATAAATCAATCGCCATCGCGGCGCGACGTTCGGAATAGTACCGATTTATTATTATTATTATTATTATTGTATATTGTTTACAGTGTAAACTTTACACCGCGTCGGAACGAAATCATTACGAAAACGCGAGCGCGACCGCTTTGATTAACGGCGAACGGCGCGCGTTGTGCGCCCCAAACCGCCGTCGCGTTGTGTACACGTTTACACACGTATTGCGATCGTATTGTTATCGCTACGAAAACGTGGTGAAAAACAACAACGACTTCGACGGACGTGCGCGTGCGCGTGCGGATTGATACGAAATACGCATTTTGTCACATGTGCGCGCGCGTTTACGTGTTCGTCACCGAACGTCCTCAAGGCCGACTCGTCGACGGTTTTACACGCACGTAAACGCAAACGCGCCGCGCGTTTTTATCACGATATCCGTCAATAGGTACACCGCGCTGACGTCTCTCCGTCGTCCGCGTTGAAAGTAAATGGTCGGTCGTGACCGTCGCGCGACGATTGAATCGACAATTATACGTCCGAGTATCGTATATCATGACGTTTTAACAACGATACATAATATTAGTCAGTGGCGTGCCGAATATAGGTCTAAATGAAGCCCAGGCATCAAGTTAAAAAGGGGTGGGTTATTGTTGGATAGTAATATATAAATCACATAATTATCGTATATATTAAGGTAGAGAAATATTGATGTATGAGTTTTGAATGAGATGAATTTAAATACGGATGGGTGGGTGGTAAACTAGACTTTGCAATTGGCATCAAACAATTTTTTATCTCGGCACGCCACTGATATTAGTAGTTGGTTGCGGGTTCGGTACTCGCCAGGAACAATAACGCGACGAAGACGTCTCCTCCGGCAAGTTTTACCGATGTAGACGAGCTACTACGGGGCCTTACGTGGTATATCATATTCAGGGCCGTTGCAACCAAATATTGTGCCCCGGAGTGAAACTTCAAAATACGCCCTTAAGTATTTTAGTTTATAAAAAAAAACTCAAAAAAACTAAACGTTTTTTTTTTATAGATATGTATATTATAAATAATGATTTTTCCTTGTTATTATGTAAGCGTTATTTCATTTTATTTTTAAAAAATGATATTCACAATCATAATATATTCGAACATCTTGTTTTATCGAAATTCAAACTTCATGAGCATATAATAAATATCGTACGCCGTTACGGTTTTTAAGATTTTTCAAATTATTATTAAAATAAAAATTATCAATATTATCTTACCCCTCTACAAGTGAATTGGTAATTTCAGTAATTTATATTAAATATATGAATACCAAAAAAATAATTATTTATATTTTTAAGTTATTCAACGTTTGAACTCAAATGAAAATAACCAAAATCTATATTATTGAAAATACAATTCCAACAAGGTACTTTTTTCATTTATGTAATCATTATACGTTTTGAAAAATGTGAAAAATAACTACTGTATGAAGATGGTGAAAAACGAACGAAATTAAATATACATTTTAAAACGATTATACGAGTAATTATATTATTGATCGTTTCACTTAGAATCCGAAAAGGTAAAGATTAGATTCTGCCGAAAAAAATAACCAAGACGAGGTTCAATGTCCCATAATCTACTGCTATTCCATTATTGTCATGCAAATTACTCCAGTCTTTACCACCACACTGTTCATGAAACTGAAACTATACTATTTACATCATTTACGCCAAATAAATAAATATAATTATGAAATAGAAACGAGAAAAAAAATTAACATTATTTTGAAGCTTATTTATTTATTTTAGCGGAGCCAAATTTTAAGCTCAAATATTGCTGCGTTTGGTTTAGAAATAGATATGACATTCGAAAACCAGGAATATTTTTTAAATATGATATATTAGTATTGGGTAAACACAGCGTCATTATAACACAAAAATATATTTTAAATTCAAAATGTTTTGCTACTGGGAAAATGTGTAATATGCAATTTTTAATTTTTTTTAAATAAGTGCAACGAAATGTAGTAGTTTATATCATTAGATAAGTTTAGATGTATACTATGTAATGATTACTAAATATGTTTATTATTATATATTACTAATGCTCGAATAATCATACACAAGTAAAACAGTAATACAATTATTGATAGAATATTAAAATTTCTAGATAGAAAAACACATCAATGTATTTTTTGCGTCAACAAATATGTACTTTTAATGACAAAACTACTAATTCATATAAATTACTATTTAATGATGTAAATTATTTCATTACTGATTCTTGTACATTTTTGCAAACATATTCAATTTTTAATTTATTATACTCAAAAACCCATTGAATTCATATTACGCGCTACTCGTTTATTTTAAATGCAAGCAGGTTTTCATTAATTCAAATAACTGGTCTACATCTAACATTCGCAAAGACTGATAATACATCTATAGTTATAAAACGTGACAACGAATAAATTAGAACATAAATTTAATAGAAATCGTATTGTAGAGCTGCTCATCATGAATTTGAAAACTTTTGTGTTATCAACATTTACATACATAATTCTAAAGAATATATATTTTAAACTAGGTACAGCGTTACGGAACACAAACAAAACAAGAAATTGTTGGAACTTTTACTTCTATCATTTCGAAATTAATTCAACAATAATATGATGTTATCTGAAAATGAAGGTTATCGTGTAAAAATGTATAAAATAGTTGTTTATTTCATTTCATCGAAATAGCGTTACCGTGAGAAATGTTTTCGATTACTTTGTCATATAATCGAAATGTTTGGTTATTGATACTTGAATGTCTTGTAGTGATCATATTTCAGTCATATGATTGAAATCCCCATAAAATAATAAACAGGCAACGTGTAAAAGACGATCATCGTTTATATTTATATTCCCGAGCTTAAGTTCTTAAAAATAAAGAACACATTCATATATTTCCTATAATTTTTAAGATACTTAAGAAATAATGTTGAGTGTTACAGCTTACATCATAAGAAATCGATGGTAAATTATTCAAAAAAAATTCTTGGGAGTGTTAAAAGATTGTTTTCCGCCATAAATACAATTGGATTTCACTGCGTAACTCCGATTGTTATAAAAACACAATCACATTCATCTTGAATGCGATTTCCGCCATTACCCTAGCGAGTTGTGACTTACATACATTACTAAAGTGACATAATCTAAAATGTAAATTATTATAATAAATGATGCAGACCAAAATACCCAAAGTTATAGTGAATTATTAAAAAATAAATTTTATGTAATATATGAAAGGTACTAATAGATTTTAATAGCATGTACTTAAATTATATTTATAATTCCCATGTACATATTATTTTCTTTCATGAGTGTTTAAATTAAAAATTATAAACGCCCTTAAGCAAAATGCTATATGCTCGCCGTAAATTAAATATAGCACATAACAAGAGTGCACTGCAAATTACAGTTTGCAATCATACGTGCACACATAACACGTGTTTATACATATTTGCGTTTAGGTAAAAGACGATAACGATGGCAACGACCTCATTCACTTCGGGGCTTTACTTTCGCATGCTATTTTAACTCGGCTTTATTTCTCTAGCGCGAGTGCGTTTATGTGTGCGAAATGGTCAATATACGATATTCAGAAAGGGATTCTTTGGATTTGTGTCACGCCCGTTGCCGCCCCACCGCGAACGAACCGAACCAAGTACTTTGGTCGGTCTAATATCGTATTGCATTTATTATTCATGCGAGTTTAGGTCGTGTCGTTGCTGGTCCACGGGTTATTTATCGTATAAATTCGATTCATTTTTTATTCACGGTTATTTATAAAGAGTTACTAGGACGAAATAAGGAAAAATCCAGTCCATTTCGTCGATACTGAGGTTAGTCAGGTTAATCAACGTCCCTAAGCCCGATTGCACTAAAAATCCCATTTCATGAAATACAGTGAGAATACATATTTACAAAGTATGTTAACTTAAGACCACACTGGTTTTTTTTCAGTTTAGTATATATTTAAAATCTTCAAAGGTTCAGTATTGTTCGATAAAAGTATATATTACTAGATATCTACTTAATTTGACACCTTAAATCGGAATAATATTTTATCAAAATAAATGAATTTTTTTAAGTTAAAATATTTCCCACTATGTACTGAATGCTCACTTCGATCAATCTTCAGTTAACTTTCATAGTCATCGAGCAAATAGGAAAATAGAATATATCACGAGGAAGTGCATATCATAATTATTAGTTGTTATTGCGAATAATCGAAAAGAAAAAATGTTGGTGTTAATTATTGCTAACTTAATCATAATTCTCTAAAAAAACGCCTTAAAATGTTTAATTATATCCTAAAAGTTAAAAAATTTTATGAATACAATATCAAATGGACTTAAAATTTATTTTGTTTAAACAATAGCTTATCCAATACAGCTAGATTATTACTTACTATATTTATTTTACTTTTATTAAATTATTATTAAATAAAGTTCAATTATTTTAAAAGTCAAACATAATTATTTATAAGTTTATAATACATAATAAGTTATAAATATTAAATATAATACATATAAATTAAATTATAACTATATAAGTCCATTTTACCATATCCTACACGCTACAGGTCCTTCTAGTTTTCTAAATATATATTTTTTTACAATAGTTACAATTGTTATTTATAATATTGATACTTTGTAGTCGATATAAGAATGTTTGCTTAGACATTTATGGCACTGAATTAAAGCGCATACATCAATACTCATATTGTACTATCTCAAAAAATATAAATAACATACATTAATTACATTATGAGTTTGAAAAGGCAGTCGACGTGATAAAATGAATCACCAAACCGTGACTGGAGGTACCATGTTACGAGTACATACATGTAGGTGCTTTAAGAACCTACTGTTTTTAACCGATAAACATGAATTATTGTGAATCACTCTGTATGTAATAATACTTTATATTATATCAACATAATATACTGTACGACCCATAAAGAGTTATTAATTTAAAGTGGTAAATACACTGCTCTATACACTGTCGCACAGCATCACTTAAATTAGTAAATTTTCGTCAGACACATTGTATACAATATATATCGCTCCCGACGGCCGTGCAGACGTCGTCGGTGTGGTGTGTGTGTATACGTATATTATACTCTTCGCCTATTCTCTCTTTATAATATTATTATTATTCCGAACAGTGGCTGTTATTCAACAACCTGAACTGCATCACCTGCCCTCCTGTAACTACGCGCCTGCCATATAGGGTTAGTTTTAACGGTTATTCGACCACTTTTTTATACCTGAATTCCAAAGACTATATAATAATTGCGTCACTGTTGTTGATCGGTAAGAAAAAAATCATTGCACACGAAACCGAGTATACCCATTCAATACGAATGTAAAACACATTTTTTTTAATAACGTCTTGATAAAATAAGATACCGTAGTAATAATAATAATAATAATAAAATTATTAGAAAAACAAATTCGGAATTTGATCCGTATAACAAGGGTAAAATATTATTTCAAAGTATACATTATTTTGTTTTTTATCAAGTTACATATTTTTTTTTTACGTATTATTTATTATGTAGGTATTATATTCTATATTAATTTAATACTGTATACGATATACAGTAAATAATATAATAAGTAATAAATATTTATTATTAAATCCAAGAACTCGAAAGAGAAAAAATAATGATATTAAAACTAATTAATTGTTAAACATATCATCGAACGCAAGCATTATTCAGTTAAGTCTATAATGATTTGATTTTATTGGCTGATTAAAATATAATACGTGTAATTACATAATAATAGCTTAAATTACCGTCATAATAACTTTATTGAATAAATAAATAAAAATAATCGGTTGATAGTTTAAAGTAAAAATGTTGGTAAGTACTTATTTGTTGTGGTTTTTTTTTTTTTTGTATAGGATTACGTTCAAAATATAATAAATAGAAACATTACGTAGAACTACCGCGGTGTACATAAACGATGACTCACAAAATAATACGTTTTTACCTAAAAATTAAAAATATAATTCAAATTAAGGGTTATTTTTCTTCATCTTTTTACCCGAGTGTTTTTCATAACATATCAATAATATTATGTTTGCTATTTCCGTGTATAAATATAAGGCAGTGTCGTGGTCGGTATACCGACATGTGTACGCGTTTAAGTTACGTCTTCCACTATTCCTGTGAAACTATACTGGTATAAATTCAATTACGAATATACCACGAATCCGTTGCTTAAAAAAAACCAAACGTTTAATCATTCACGCGATCCGGTACCGGCTTAGTAGAAATCAATCGATGTTCGTCGACGTTTTTATGTTATTTTTTTTCAACTCGACGAAGCCGATGGAATATTTCTTGAATCTAGCGTCGAATCTCGAACCGCTGTTATTCGTCAACCGTCCTAACCGTTTTACAATACGCTTGCAAACCCATCCAAGGGACGTCACCTATTAAGCCAACAACAAGGGCACGAATATTTTTCACACGACAATCGTAATCATCGCTAACGATATTGTTATCGCTGCGTTCCGCGTACAAATGTAATGTAACGACAGTAATAAAACAATATTGCCGTGTGTTTGTACAAGGCAAAGCGTTGCGGTGGGCGCCGGACGTACGCGGTAAAATCGCGTCTTCCATTAAGTTCCTAATCGCACTACCAAGAGCAGTACACACGCGCGCGTACGCGGACGGACGGACACGCGCGCGCGCGCGCACTAGCGCAGCACATCCGTACGCGGAGTTCGGTTTACGCGGCGGCCAGGCGAACAAGAAACGGTGCGAAGAGAAACGGACAATGTTCGTTACAAAACGGTCGAACGTTGCCGTAGCACACGCACCGGCTGTTGGCAGTCATCAGTCGAACGCCGTTCTCCCGCTTGTGCGCGTGCTCCACGCCCGGTTTGCCGAGTTCCCGCGCGGTGCCCGTGCGCTATCAGTCCGTCGTCCGCATTTGTTATCCGTTCGTTTTTCGAATTGTTTCTTTTCCCGTTCGGCACCGGACATTTTCCGATCCCAACCGCGATAATAATACGTGCGTTGAAAATATTTCTAAAAAATATTAACACCCCCCCCCCTCGTAGCAGGTGTCCTATCCGGTGTACGTGTTCCGTCCGCGGCCGTTTTACGAGAGTGTGTGCGCGCGCGCGCGTGTGTACGTGCGCGGTAGTGCGTCGTTCGAATTTGGATTTTCGCATCGTATTACCATCAATGTCATCGTATTCGTATTGAAGGTAGAACATTTTTTTTTTTTTTTTACGTCAACGGTGGTCATTTATTTTGAACGTTTCGCGTTTACCAACTACATTAATTAATGTCGGTTAAACACGATTTAAAATAAAAATAAAAAAAATCGACGAATTCTTCGCGCGTTGCTCTCAAAAATGTCTTCTTATCACTGATTGTATTATTATTATTTGTTTAAAATCATTATTTTTTTCTTCTTGTGGTGGTAACTGTACGTGTTCAATACGGATTTAGTGGTTTTACAATAATTTAAACGTAGTACTTACTTAGTTTAAGTGTTTCTTTTATATTATTTTTGTGCCCATTATGGTCGTTTATGATAATAATACAGTCATTGTCGTAATGGAAACATTTTTCACACAATTTAACCACATTTCATAAATCAGTTGGCCATTATACCTACTTATCTAAAACTAAAATCTATTGATAAACGCCCAAAAACAATAACGCACGATAATAATACCTACCAATACACATAACATACCTACCACTCGTGATATGATAACTTTCATACTAACTGTTATATACGTACCTATTACCGATTCAATTTGATAATAAGTGCGCGCCAAACGCACTGGAAAACTCAATATTACCTACATATGTATACCGGTCGTTAAGCCGTTACCACTTTACCGTATATTATTTTTTGTAATTTTGAATATTTGACTAGATATTAATTAAATATTAATAAGTATCAATTAATTATTACATCATCGTGATAGTAGTTGTAGTTCATTATAAATCTATCATATATACTTGAAAAGTCCAATGTTTTCTTAAAATAATATAAGTAGGTTTACTTATTATTGAATTTTAACGATTTGTTGTATTACATTGACACCGACAACGAACACAATAATAATTATGATGATTTTTATTTTAAGTTTTTGTTGAGTGAATGATTGGTAGATTCAAAATATAAGGAAATGTTCCTCGTTATAAATAATTATTATATTCATAATTCCGTATTGTTTATATCAATTCTGTAAAAAATAAGCTGTTAGTTGTATTCTTATTCGTGTTAAACGTGATTTTATAAAGAATAAACGCGAGAATAAATATCAAAACCAAGTAAAAAAATGCATATATTTAAGTCGTGGGAAATCAAAATATTTAATATTACTAAAGCAAATAGCCACAGTTTTATCAAGGATAATTTATAAGATAATTTATTAACTAATTTTCACTATATTCTTATGTAAACAATACATATAGTAGTAAGGGATATTAGGTTATTGGATCATTAATAATAATAAATGATTCAATATCTGGAGCTCATTTCTTTGGATTTTTATTTTTAAAATAAGATTATTTTGAACTAAAATATTGTATATAACATATTATACTCACACTTACATATTTTTTCTTTTACATTGATGTTTTAAACAATAATTTGCAATTATAAATTATTGGGTAGCTGAAATGCATATTGGATTAATTTAAGAAAACTATATTTTATTAAAAAAACTTCTACTCAAAAATTAAGATCATACCTAAATAAGTCTATATAGGTACCCCATGGAAAAATTCCTAAATAAATGAACTTAAAATATTCTACTCCATACATAAAAGAATTAAACGAAATTATAAATTCCCTTCGAGAATTTATACCTGATAAAATAAAAGATCAAATCCATAACATTTAAATACGAATTGAAATATATTTGAATTGTGAACTTCACTATAATCTATCTGTATTAATTTATTGAAATTGATGAAATCAAATTGAAATTAAAATTAATTGATAAATGTTAAAATCTAGTTTTTATCTCTTCTTTCAGTTAAATCCAAAATATATTTTGGCTTAGGATATTTGTATTTATGTTTTCAAATCTAAGAAATGATCCTATTGTATACAAGCCATTGTAAATTAAACTCATCTCAAATATTTTGAAAGGTAATATTAAATACTTTACTATTGTTTCTAGTTATGTATGATAATGACAAAAATATCGTCTTTTATATTAAAGTGAAAGAAATTAAATGAATACCCTGGCAGTTATTGTCTTTTTATATCCATTTTTGTATTAAAATTGAGACTTTAATTAATTATATTATTGTATAATTAGCATAATATAATTTCAATGTATCAATGTTATTGTTAAGGTTTATTATATACAAAACTATCGGAATTAAAAGTAAGTAAACATACTACGTAAACAATATTTATAAATTAATTGATTTCCAGATTCTAAAGTGTATCAAATGACCTAAATAAATCAATTTTAATATGAGATTATAACGATGAGTTTCATAATAAAAAAGTGCACCTTGAATTCATTTTTCCTATTTAAAAATAGAAAAACCTTGAAGTTAGGTCGAGGAAGATGAATTTCTCATTGTATTTAGCTGCAAAATATTTTAAACAGCGTTTTTTGTCCATTAAATGAATACTGTGGCTGTATATATGTATTACCATACCATCAAACAACAATAGTGTTCATTCACCTTGTGCTCAAAGCGCGTGTGTCAATGAAGAATAATAATAAACCGATTCCGTGTGGTCTTGGCCATAAAAAAAGTAAAAAATCGACTAAGCTCAAGAAAAAACAAAGTCAAATATATAAAAGCATATATAAGTATATATACTTTTACAATGGCATTTATATTATTTTTCTTTGCTTGAATAAAAGGATGCCCAACGATTTCCGGTACTATATATTTTTATCAAAATCAAAACTCAATAATTACGTAATAATATACTGAGTCTAAACGATTATTTAATTACAGATACACAAAAAAACGTGGGTTTGTTTCATTTTATAAATCCCATATATAATACAGTAAAATCATTTGAAAAGACCATATATGTGTTTGTATTCTTTGCCTCTATATATTCCAGAAAATATTGACTCAAATATACCTATATATAAATAGTCATGAAAATAGTTAAATTTTTAGTTAAGTCCTTCAGTAGTTGTTTTTGCTTAGTTATTACAAATTTAATTTTCACGTATATTTTGCGATTTACAATCTATATAGTATCTATATATAGGTAAATCTAGAAATATAAGTATAAGATCTTTATTTGTATTTATATTTATAATATTCATCATCAGTTATCACTTCTTTATTTTCATTGTAACTATGTATCTTATATATATATATATACTTACAATACTTATATACTATACTACTTATATATATGTATATATAAGTATACTTCTATACTTATATACATTTCATTCATCTTCAGATGAACTACTATCATCATGTTCTGAGTCATGCTTACTGTCAGCACCATAGCTTGTTTTACTTTCGAGTATTTTCAACTTAAAATATAACTCTAAATCTTCAGGAGATAGAGATTTTAAAAATATTTCCATCTTCTTTTGATATTGCGTTACACGTTTTTCATATTCATTCTCATACACTACGTGTCGCCATCCTGTTATACAGTTCCACTGATCTAAGTTTTTAATCGAGTGTTTTTCTTTTGGCGGATCACTTTTATATAGCTCAAAGGCGTTATTATACGGTAAAGGTTTTGGCTCATTTTTGAATACATTTAAGTGATGTCTTGGCTTTTTTGTATTTGTTTCACTTACGGTCTGAAAATGATAAATTAATTGTATTTACTGATACCTCATATTCTAAATATTAATTATTATCAAAAAACCATATTTATAATATTACTTTTTACCTTATGGATCAATTCATTTTTATTATCTTGACGTTTGCGTCGATTATTCAAATCCTTGGAAGGTACTGCCACTTTTCGTTTTTTGGAAAAACTCTGAATTATGTTATCAGACTTTCTTTTCCTCTTCAAATCCATTGTTATTTGACACAGAATTATCTTGTTAAATATGAACGGTTCGACAAAAAGTTTAATCGCTCAGATTAATACTGGTAATAAATTCGTTAACGGCTATTCGTGCGAATGATCAACTAAAGACGAAATATCGAGGATTTATTATTTTAAATAGTTTTTTTTTAACTATAATCTAAATACCATAGCTACACATTTTCAAGTTAAATACAAAATTAAATCAGATGTTTTATGAATATTAATAAAAAGTTTATATCTTACCTTGAAATTAAAAAATGTTAATTTATAGGAAGAAATTGAGCCGGTGGCTCAGGTAAAAACAAAAACTCCGGCTCGTACTTAGATGCGTCTTGTTTTAGAAAAACTTACGCATATGCATTTAAGTTGTAGGAATTGTTCAATAAATCTTTGTAGGTTATAATCGAGATCATACTTACAGATAATATAAATCAATTATAATTGTATAAATCTTATATAGTGTGGTTCAATTAATAGCAATTAAAATTCCTACGGTAATTATAATTCTGAATCTGTGAATCTTAAAATGTATCTTAAAAAGTTACTGTGTGAAAAAGTTAGTTTTTTCTTTCTGTGCAGTGTTAATGATGTTTCAAAATATTTCCCGTTAACCTTTAACTGTAATTTTATTACATGTCCAAACTCAACATAATATAGCATACTTGATGGACGTATTTACAAAAAGCGGATATTCAATTTGAATTTCAAATCTGAGAAATTATTTCTGAAGTATACATTTTAACCAGAGCTAAACATTAATTTAATGTAACAAACTATTTCATACATAATATTTGTATACAATTATTTAATTTAAAAATTGGCAATATTTAACGTAACTAACAATTAACAACTAACAGGACTATATACGAGTATGAATCGTGGTATAAACTTGGGTTCAAAATGTACAGATCATAAATTACATTTTTAGCATAGTAAATCTTACAAGTTACCAAATTTTTTTTTTTGAAAATAATGTGTAAAAATCAATGTGTGAATGTCGAATATAAATGCATATTAATAAATTATAAAATAATACTATAATCTTATTATTTATATGAATTTAAAATAGAAATGGAAATTTAGAAAGAGGAAGGTATCTTAACGTAAACTCTTAAGTTAGTTTGTTTGGATTATCTTACCATTATTTTAAATAATATTAGGAAATAAATATATTATGTTAATCTCGGTTGAAATTTTTTTTTGAGATATAAAAAATAAAATTAAATGTTTTGATTTTATTCATTAGTGTGGGGTTCAATTGCAATGTGAGAAAGGCCCAGGTTAAACATTTAAATAAAAAATAAAAATTTGCTGTAAGAAATGCATCTAGTATGTAATATGTGATTGATGATAAAATGTTAATTTTATTAAAAAAAATTTATTAATATAAAAAATTAAGGGATACCTGGTGAAAATGTACTATGACGTATTAATTGTTATAAAAGACATGGGAAACTTAAAACTTTTTTTTCATTGTCGTGTGTGTATGTAATACTTTTTTCATGATTTTTTTAACCATGATTTCGAAATTCTAGAATAAATGAATATCTAAAATACACGAATTCCAAGATTCAAAAAACCCACCTCGTCATCGTGTAGAACATATTTTTTTTTACCGACAACGGCAACAACGATGCATCGAATGACAGAATGACAACACATAATATATTCAAAATGCATAATATCTGTAGTCCGAGTATATTGATTTGTGTTAGGCACGTTTTTGACGTGAACACTTTATGGAATGGTGGGGTCGGTGCACTTTTAAGAGGTTATATGGTGCGAAAAAAGAAAAAAATGTATTTTTTCAATTCGTTTTATATAAATCTTGTGAGTTTTGTCATCGCGTAATTAATACAGTAAAAATAAAAATGGAAAAAGACAAAAAATCAATATACTGATCAATCCAAGACTTCAAACTATCAGTGGTAGTAAAGGGCGACAGTACGCGATGATTGTGTGTATGACAGTGTTGACGACCTTCCGCCACAGTTTCTGCCGTTAAGATTTCTTTCGAGATTTCTTCGAACATCAGTTGCGCTCCATTAACGGACATTTTCAATTTTTTTTTTTTCTATTCATTTGTTTCGTATTGTCCATTTGTTTTGAACAAATTGGATTAAAAATCTATACAACAATGAAAACAGTATATTATGTTTAAGGGGTGGAAGAAAATTATGATACGGTTACGACCAATTTTATGTTACATCTCGATTATAATACATTATATTCTTGATAATCCAATATACAATATCATATCAGAGGATTATTGGATTAACGAGAACGCCGGATTAATGGAGTTTCACATTAAAATGCATTTTTACTTATTGAAAAACCTTAATTTATTTTATTAAATCTTATAAACAATACATATATTCTAATTTATAACAAACCGTCTATTATTATTATAATAGTATAATGGTATAGATTTAAAAAAAAAAAATTATCAATTTGGTTTTGTTTTTTGTTTTGAATGATGCTTTCAATACAACATTTAAGATAAAATAGTGTCCGATTACTGAACATACTGGATTATCGAACGGTCGGATTACCGAGAGTCTATTCTATATTTTAACGAACATCCGTAAAATCACAAAACATCTGTGTTCTTCATGCTCAGAACTTTAAACAAGTTAACCAACGACACATGTTTAAAATAATTATAATTTTTTAAAATCATATACATTTTTACTATGCACATTATTATACAGCTTGCAGTGTATCAAACATAATACTACTTGTATGGATTAAAAATCCGGAATATCAAATTTAAGTTCATGGAAACATTTGCAATACATCGTGTTAAATTTTTATGATATTATCACCGAATTAAAATCAAATCTAGTAATAACTAAATATAATCTTAATTTAATGAGCATTTAAATGTAAATTATTTTAATTATATGTTGTAATTCGTTGTTCTTTTTAAGTAGTTATCGGAAAATCTAGCTGTGATGTCTACTCTTAGTAACTGATTTTAAATTTAAATTTTGTCTTCGAATTAAACACAAATTAATGTAATATATTTTAATAAGTTATTATTTAATGAATATTATTATCTTTTAAGTGTTGTATTTGTTTTATGTAATTATTTACTTAGAAGGTAGGCTATAATATAAAGTGTCCTGATCCTATCTTTTCGAGTGATGGTCCACATTCCAACATTAAAGGATAAAAATGAATCGTTTCGAAAAATTCTTTTATACCTTGGTCTTGACAAATTGTCTCTAGCTTCTTGACTCGAGTATTAAATTGAAAAGTTTATTGACTGTGTAAATATAAGGTTTTGAAATTTATCAACGTACTGCAGTGATCTATATATATGTACATACATATATTAAACTGAAACCTTTTTTTGAATTCTTTTTATTGTTTATATTAAATTCGTATTCTCAAAATGATTTTTAATCTCCAATTTTAATAATTAATTAGTATACTCGTATACCAATTAATTATGTGTTATACATTTACTTGTTAATATTTGTATAAGAAATGGCATAGGTGGTAAAATAATGTTAGTAAATATTTATTTGTTCAATTTGTAATAAATTATATAGGTAATAATAATAATAAAAAATTTTACCGATACACTTTGAATTTTAACCCCGATTACTAAATAAATATTATTTTCAATAAATAAAATTTGTATTCAATAGAAAAATCGAAAAATAAAACTTTTTTTTTTTTTAATTTGCCTTTGTTCGCACATTACAGCAAAAAAAATAAAACTTAATCTTGCTTTATTATGTAAATTAAATGTACATTAATTTTCCATCAGACCATAATAGACTCGTCTGCCAAGTATTGAAATGTCAACAAGGTCAACAAGACCTACGCAATTTCTAATTGAAATTTTTACTTTTCTTATCAATTGCGATATCAAAATTTTCACTTTTGTGTTTGCTCTAATCAAAAACCAGTATAATACGGACTTGTTTTTGGTAACTTTAATCTCGATTAAAATCAAAAGATTTCAATCGTTTAAGTAATTTATAATTATAATTAAACTTTTTGCATATATATATATATATATATTTATATATTTATACATGGATAAAAATATGACTAGAAAATTATAAAAGTTATCATTAAATATTAATTTTAACATTGATCAACAATTAAATTATTAAATTTTATATGCACTGATTTTTTATTAGATTATTATATAATGAATATATTTGTTTTTAATACCTACTTGATAACCTTTCATACCTAAAATAGCTATTATGGTTAAATTTGTATTTTTTTTATGATTTTTTTTTTTTTTTTTTTATTAATAAGTACGGACTAATTTATCGACAGTAACATTTTTTTACATAAGAATGCATTTAGTTTTCTTTTTTTTTAATTTTCAAATAATAAATTAATTTCAATGATCAAATATTTATTAAGAGTAGTGATTTTCAAACGTATATCATCTAAATATTTGAAACATAAATCCATTAAATCTGATTAATTATATATTTAAACTAGTTTAAAATCAATGTCATGTCTTTTTGGCTCAGATTTAGTATGTGTAATATATATGTATTTTTATATTTAGTATCTATAATTAATTAATTATAAGTATCCACATTAATTATTATACTGTTAAATATTGACATAATAATATATGATATACTACGACAGTATCTGTTTCATTTATCTTAATATCTAATTATTTAAAATGTATAAAATATAAATATTGGAATATTATACTTCTTAAAATAAATAAACAAACTATAGCAAATTTTTTATATTTTTCTACAATTACCATAGGATTAGTCACAGTTACACCAATTAAGTAAAATTTAGTCTATACTTCAGTATCTTAATAAAATATTTAAGATATTTACTCTTTTATATCATTGACCAAAATGAAATAAGTTTTAAATACCTATGATATTTAATGAACGTTTTTAAAATGTACCGGTAGAAGGAAAAATGTTGTTCTTAAATAAAATGTTTGCTTTCGTATTTAAAAATTAAAAAGATACCATGTTTATTCATGTTAGTCTATTCAAGTAATAAACGTTCGAAATTCATATTTAAAAAGGTGAATATTATTTATAAAAGTCATTACCAAATGATAGTAATAAAATACTATGTAATTATAATAATAAAATATATGTTATAATAATTATAAAGATCTGTTTTAAGTTCTAAACAATATAATATTTCAATCCAAATATGTGTTTTCAATTTATAAATATTTACTCTTTTTTACTTTAAACTGATCACGAAGATGATTATTAGTGTATTATACCTACATACGATTAATAAAAACCTTTTAAACTTTAACTCGTTAGTTCTTTAAAAAAATAATCTTACTTAAAATATGTAAATGTAAACTATGAATTATATAGAAGAAAACTATTTCTATCAAGATGAATATCATAAAACTTAGATGATACATTACAAATTTTTATAGTTGTATAATTGTAACCTCGAAAAAGTATTTGTATCTGGTTTTTTCAAGTTTTCAATTCCTCATAATTAAAAATAATATCTACATTATTTAATATACAATATTCAAGAAAAAACCTAATAATCGTAAAATGATGACAAAATATTAATTTTTTATTTTTTATTTTAGCCGACTACTTATATTTCAAGGTTTAATTGGGAATATCATAAAATACGATTTTTTTTTTTGTATACTTTTTAGTACAAAATAGTTTTTTAAATGGCATACTCAGCTCAGATGACTTGGCGAAACAACTAGAAAATTACCGTAACAGGTCAGTTCAATAGAGATACATGATTGTACATTGAAATTTGTCCAACAAAAGAGTTGAAATAAGGATTTTTCAGATATGTGGGACATCAAGGTAGATGGAGTATTCTAATAAGCATTTAATCAAAATTTTAACAATTCTTTTTAGTATGATATTTATAACGTCATGATATTTAATAACAACAAGGACAGCTGTTTTTATTTATTATGCATTTTGATTGTCCAATATTACAAGGTCTTTAAAAATATCATAACATTCATCCAAATTAATATTTATAATAAAATCTTAATGTTGGTGTGGTCTCAATCAAATAAATAGTCAGTTAAAGTAACAGAAATTATAATTTACCATTTTAAAGATGTAAAAAAAAAAATGGCACACAACATTATCAAACTATTAGCAATAATTTGTATTGTTTTTCAATCACAAAAAAATGCATGCAATAAATAAATTACATAAATTGTACATGTAGGTTAAACTCAGCTTGGTTTATTAAAAATTTTTATTGTTGATTATATTTTAATTTAGGAAAATCAGTAAAAGTAACGAAATTAATTTCTTTCTAATTCATATAATGTGAAATCTATTATAAAGTACCTAATCAAGTTATTTTATCATAAGAGCATGTTTTGTGTTGAAATTTAAATAAATTATTATCTCCAATATAGCTTACTATTTCTTTAAAATATTTAAAAATGTTTTTGTTTTTATTCTAAAAATAGTATAGACAAATATTTTAAATTTTATAAGTTCTACAACCATGTACTTTTCTTCGTTTTTTATAATAGATATTATATTAAAAATTATTTAAGTTAAAGTACATATATATGTATGTATATATACATTTATTTGTTCATATGTATATTTTTAAATCCATTGATTAGGTTTTATAATATGACCTTCCTAATTACGATGTTAATTTAATATACTATGCATACACAATTATATTGATTCAGAACTTTTATTAAAATAATTGTATATATTATCATTAAATAGCTATAAATTAAATATAAATTATTATTTAAAGTTTAGTTAAAATTGATATTCTTGAAATTGCAATAAAACAGGATGTTTTCATAAAATTGTAACGATTTCTTTAAATTGTTTAGATATGCAAATACTATGGTATTGATAATCTAATACTCATAACATCGGAATAAACCCACAATCTTATTATAAATGGAACTTAAGAATTTATGATTAAACCAATGCTCATTATATTTATATGATAACTATCTGGATTGGTTTATATTGAATATCTTATAATTTAATTTTTAAATTACCAAGCAATTTGAGAAGATTATATAATATTGATTTTTTTTTTTTTTTAAATACTTATAATAAACTAATGAAAAATAATTATCTATGTAAAATTATTCAATTTTACTCGAATAGATTTAAAATAAAATAAAATGTATCGCTTCAATATTATAAATAATCTTGTAACTAAATTTACCTTTAGAGGTTAAAAAAGACGTGGACTATTTTGTTTGCAAATAATTTGTAACATTTATCATAAAACTATCATTAGTTTTACAAAATCGTAAGTGGAATTCGAATGGACTTCTAATTTTTAAACCCTCTTAAGTCAAGGCCATCAGAAAGCCAAGTGACGTGGGGCAGTGTCTGGGAATCCATGAGATAAGAACTGGTTGTCTGATGAAGTTACTGAAGTAGTTCAGCTCTGTCATGGTATTTATTTTTTACGGCAGTCATCCGTTTGTTTTTCTATACTACATTGGAATCACGTTCTACTATAATAGTAATTACTGACATTGTATTAGTATAGACGTTTTCTGTTATAAGCTTGTGGATGAAAAACCTAAAACGTAATAAAAGTTAATTATCAACAACTATTAATTTTAAAAATAAAATAGATAAAAAAAATATTTTCTTATTTGAAAATCGATAATTATTTAATATATTTAATATTAAACTTATTTGCACATTTTTCCAATGTGAACTTAAAAAAACATCGTTGTGAAATGTATTTTAGTTTTTACTAACATGCATTGAATTGTTCAAATTTTGTATTGCATTTATTATTGAAAATCTAACAATTGATTGTGTTAGAATTCACACCATTAGCGTAATTTTAGCAATAAATCTCATTAAATTATTTTGTAGAAAGTTAATTTCATAAACTGTAGTATAAATACACTATCTTTCTAGATATTAAGTATACTAATTCACACCTAATGGCATAAAGGTGTGGACTTGATATATTCAAAATACTCGTACCTCTATGTACTTTTTTTTAAAATATGCAAAAAAAAACTAGTTTATCAAAGTTATAATAATAACGACGATGGATTGTTGCGTAAAATTATTTGATCTAGTTATATTAAATTAAATTAAATTTATTCATATTTATTTTAGAAGGTAGGAAAACATGAATTGTCAACTAACATAAACGATCCATTTAAATCCCTTAAGTATTCGTGCAGATATGCTGTGAACAAATGTGTACAATATATTTTTATGGCAACTTAAATTTATATTGTTTATTATTATACTGAGTATAGTTTAAATACTAAGAAGATAAGAAAAAATTGTATTTTAGTTGTGGTAATTATGTATTCTAAGCTAGACCCAGCTAAACTTTCTTTATACGAACGTTGTCTATATAAATAAACACATAGCTTTCAACAATTACAAACGTCAATAAATATTTTAAGAGTTGTGCTTAACAATATCAATTTTAGTTTTTGAGTTATAATTTAACGGTGCGCCCGAATCGCATGCCTAAAAAATAAACATAAATTGAAATGTCCGAATTGCATGCCACGTCTTGCAGGGGTCTGTCCAAATTACATGCCACGTTTTAGAGGTGTATGTCCAAATTGCATGCCGGGGCGTCATATGTTTAGGCCATTTAGCATTTATCTTATTATAAGAATTTTTTTAAATTTAATTTTAAGTTATAGGTACCTATACATACGTATGTATAGACATTTAATGATGTTCAATATCAGATAACAATATTATTATATCCATAAGATAGAGTATTGGTTATAGATAAAGAGAATAGACAATTAATTTTAAAATTATATAATGTAATTTCTGAAATATTACCTAAAGCCCGGTTTACACTTGTCATATTTTATATCAAAGACGACGTTCATGTGTCTCGGATCCGTGGCACGGATTATTATTTGATTGTCTATACGCGTTCACGTCCGTGCTGTTTATCTCGTATGAGTCAATGATCGTATCCGTGGTGCCACGGACATGTATCAAAATTATCGAACGAAATTCCATTCGATAATAAATAAAACTGCTGTAACAATTAACCAATCATTCAGTGCACTTGAAGTTAAAGTTTATAGTGTTGTATAAAATTATATTTCATCATATTAAATATCATATTAATATATTATAGTGATATATAATATTATTTTAATTAAATAATATACATAGTAATATATTTATTAAAAATGTCCGAAAAAAAGTGGTCTGATGATATTTGTAAATATACACTCGAAATTAGAAGTTTTGTAGTAACATATTCAATGCATCAAACTTATTTCGTTTAGAAACCCATTGCCGAACCCAACTTTTTATTTTATTTTTATTTTTACTAGACAAAATTTGTTGTTTATACCCATTGGCTAAAAGTCCACAAACTGAAAGAACGGCGTCTGCCACGTCTGGATTCATTTTCAATACTAACATTTAATTATATAGAATGCATACTCTGACATCGACATTGACAATGTCTTCTGTAACGTATGAATTCGTATCAGTGATCCACGGATTCGAGACACACGGACATGGTTTCGGATATAAAATATGACAAGTGGAAACCGGGCTTAATATAGATAAGAAAGGTAGAACTACGCCGTTATCACTTGTGTGTTTTTCTGTGTTCGGTCCGCATAGAAAGCAGAAACAACGTAGTACGTTTTTGAACTTAATTGTAGTGTGATCATGAAACCTAAGATATTAAAAATAAATAATACAAAAAATTGTTAAAATCGAAAAGGCATGCAATTCGGACATACACCTCTAAGACGTGGCATGCAATTCGGAATTTTTTTTTTTTTTTTGTATGCAAAGATTTTCATTAATGTTTTTATACCATTATCTTTAGTAATTCAATAATAATAGTATTTCCAATTATTCATATTAAACATTTACATACTATTTAACTACAAGTAATTATAATTAAAAATTTGAATCGAGTAAGTATTTTAACCGCAGAGCCTTGATTGTTAAACTTTAAATACTCATATAATACAATATTCATAAATATGTGTATATTATATAATCTTGCGAATCTTTATAGTAACATTAATTTCATAATAACTTCTTAATACATTTTCCATGAGCGTTTATAATCTTTGAACACCTACCTATTATCTATATAATTAACTATGATGTGGTCAGAATCATTTTTTAAATATAATAATTTTTTATTATACATTTAACATTGACTATTGATGATTATTTTCAATAATCTCTACTTACATGTTATTCTATGCTAATCATAGGCGCTACAATTTAAGTTTAAGAGTGAAGGGCCTGTATTTTGACTGATGTTTCTCAAATTAAAGTAATTTCTTTTAAAATATTTGGTATTAAAAATAAATTATATTTCGTAATAGACAAAAATAAAACTAAATTTTCTAAATTTTCGTGTAAAAACTTATTATGATAACACAGTGATTTCCAACCTTTTTTCCTCGGTGGCCCACCAAATATAAAAGTATGAATAATATTAATATTAATCTAATATTATTTTGTTACATATAGTTGGTATACAATATATATGTAGGTACGTATGGAATTTGTTTTCAAATATTTTATTGACTACTGAAAAGATTACAGATTTAAGTACACGTTGTAAGTACACATTAATTTGGTCACTACGCTATTTTAAAGACCCGGGTTTTATCGTGAAATTTCTATTTGAAAATGTTCAAAAATCAAATAAATACAATAAAAAAAAAAAATCAAATTTTATGATAATTTTACTTATTTTTATAATATTTTGTTTTATTTAAAAAAAAAAAATGTAACGAGTCACATGTGGCTCGTGGGCCATATATTGGGCACCACTGATATAACAGCTATAATTGATTATATAGTACAAATCATAAATAATTGAAGCTATCTAGAAAAATATTCAAAATTCAAGGAAAATATATTCATTTTGAATAATAAACTACAATATTAAATAAAGTTTATTTTATTATTTATACATTATAATTATACCAATACGTTTTGTTAAGATTGGACTCAAAAGTATTGCAGCCTAAAACTATAACTAACTAAAATATAGGTCTGCAGACGCCTATGATGCTAATATTATTTCTAATTAAAAATAAAAATAAATTGTATTGTCTAAGAAATTTCGTCAACAGCATGTTGTATACAAAAGTGTAGTAATATCTTGTTCAAATCAAAGATATAACCAATCATAACAACATAATCTGTCAAATTATCAACAATATGTCGTTGTATACTCTGTTGTATACATTTTTTGTACTTAAAATATATCATAAATTGATAATTTTCTACTTAATTTAATTAAGATCATTAATTACTATATAATATTATAAAATAAAATCTATAAACTATATATAGATATATTATTGAAAATCATTTTCTTCGAATCAAAAAGAATCTGTCATTTTAACTTAACAAATTGGTTACTATGGTGGATAAAATATCGTTATAAGAACTGATTTCCCTTTTTAAAAGCTCTAGACGTTGTTATTATACAATAATCTGTGTATAAACCGCCGTAATGCAAAAGAACGGAAAAAAGTAGAAAATCGTGTATCTAGTATTCCTTATAAAGATTTTAATCTTTAGCAAAACCCCTCGAGGGCAGACTAAACAACATTGATGTATACTGCAACTCATTCACATATCAAACTACAAATTAATGTATCTACTTTCAACAATAGGGAAACGCACCGTTAATAAGACGATCGAACTACGGTGAATAGTCAAATACAATAATGTACATTCATATTATTTTTATTTTTTCTACGGTTTTTACTATTACTGAGTTTTTGATGTAATATTTGTTCATACGATATTTTTTTTTGTATACGTATAAGTTACATATACACGTATTCTATCTTGGTTCGTTGAAACATATACCTCGTATAATACTCGTATAATGTTCGTATGAAACAAATGTATTACAGTTAAATACGAGAATTTGAAATAGCATATCGTGCCATCAAGTAACCAAATACATGTATTTGTATTCAAAGTAAAATTATTCCAATTTAATAATTGTAAATGTTTAAAATATAATTACATTATAACTATCGTTTCGGTTTCGTGAACATTGAAATAGTAATAACTAATATCGCGTTATAACGAAATAAATCTGTGTTTTTCATTGCACAGAATATTGGATTTTCGTTAAACATTCAGTTTTCATTAATTTTAATTATATCTTGTAGGTACATGTGTATAATAGTAGACAGAATAGTATTATTTTGTGAAATAATTTGTTCAGTCATATACGTATTAGCTTTTATACTATCTGTAATATTCAATTGATCCAAATAGCAACACGTTTCACTAAAATCAAAACATTTTTCTAATGAAATTTATTAAATGAGGTTTGTTTTATTTTAAATATTTTATCGTTATATTTCAACCATTATTTTCAAAACATTAAAATAATTAAAATATAATTTAAAGTTTTTTTTTTTTAATATTTAATATAGTTATAAATATTAGAATTTTTTTGGATACCTAATTTGTATTATTACATTTAACCTAGAACTTATAGTTATAAATAAAAGCGAACATTGAGCTAAAATATCTATTTTACTGTGATAAAAAAAACCGTCTAACATATTATATTGTATTATATGTATTATATTATGTATAGGGTTTTATAATATCACTTTTTATTTATAAGACTTCTAAAAACTGGTTTACTAGTAACCCATTTTTTTCTCAAATGTATTTTTAAAATATATTTGGTTATAGTGATAAAATATAAAACTGTCTCTAATCGTAATTACCAGTTACAAATTTGTTGTGCAAAATTAAATCATTCAATTAGAATAAATATAACATTTAAACAGTTTAAAATATTTATTGTATCTTTTGTCTATATTATTCTAACTGCTTAACGTTCATTTTCAAAACCAGTATTATAACTAAAAAATATTATCTGTTATATATTCATATCTATGTTATTTACGTTTGTGATTATCGTGATCACGCAATTAAAATAAACTTAATTATGATAAATTGAAAACGCATTTTTCCAAAAATTAATATTTACCATCACCTAAATTACAAACTTCAAACTAACTACCGCAATCAAAATTAATACTGACTATATAGACAAGTATTCAACTTATATGAAATAGTAAATTGGTTCGATTTTTTAAAATAGTTAAAAAATACGAATACAAGTATTTAACATATTTTAACATCTACGTGAACATAAATAATATCAAGTAAATTTTATATTTACGTAACTGTATATGTTTAAAGAAGTATATAAGGCATTTAAATAAAGTCAATTATGTTAATTAACAAAGTCATAATTCAGAACCAAAACTAAAACATAACACATTTGTTACACCAATCACTGATAAATTGTTTCAGTTGGAGAGTGTTTATACATTTATTGTGAACTTTTGTTATTAAATAATCAACTTTTTTCTTTTTCAGGTAAGTGAAATTAACGATTGATTTTCATCATGCTTTTGAACACATTATTAGTAAATCAACATTGTACTAAAAATAACCAACGTTTTGAAAAGTTATGTTTTGAAACCGTAAGTACTGTATAAGATACTACATGATTAGTGTTTCTCAGAATTAGTTTTAATTTCTTCTCGAATTTTTACTCATAGAAATATTGTACTCGTACATGGATATGTCGATTCTGATTATGTCCGTCCAGGTGTGATTTCCGTCGTTATGGTTACTAATAACATTGTCGCTGTAAAAGAAAATATTATTTAATGATGTATTACTTGATTTAAAATCTTGAAGGAATCATTTTTATTAATGTATTGTATTATCGATAAATGAACTCAGTAATTTACTGTTATTTTGTTCGAACGTGTTTTCATAATGTCAACTAGACGAATTTGATAATAACCAATATAACATTATGTTTATGTTCAATATTAGTTGTATGTCATTTTAAACTAATAATATAATACAAATAGAAATCTTGAATAGCTCAGAGTTTGTATTCCATTGCTTGTTTAGAAACTCTTTAGAAAATACGATACCTTCAGTCAAGATGAAATTAATACCCAGAAACGTGATGAGTAGACATCATAATATATAAGTAACATGTGTACTGGAATAAATCATGGTGCAATATGTGCATGTTGTGGCGAAAGAAATTTTATGTTTTAGTTTTTACATATTACAATCAATGGTATTATCAATAAATCCTATACCATGAAATTGAGTTAAAATATACAACAATTGTTCGAATTTCGCTAACATTACCTATAACTATCCAGCAAAGACAAATGTAGTAAAACAATTAAAAAAGGGGGGGGGGTCGGAATTATGTAAAATATAAAATATTGATAAATTTTATAACATGCTTTATTACTCATTATATATATATGAATATTATTTGCAAATTTCATGGGAGACTTTAAAATAACTATTCAATTTGTAGGTCAGGTCATTATTTTTTAACATTTTTGGAAGATTTTAACCCCTTACACTCCTCCCTTGCGTTCTTGCCTACTCTCTACGCATTTAGATAAATTAAATTAGTTTTATTTTTAAAATAACATATAAAAGACAATAGTGAAATTAAAATATAACATTCTGGCAAAATTAATTCAAAGTTCTATTTTAAATACAGTTTACCGTTGGAATACATTCTAACTGAAAATCAATACTTTCATTTTAGGTTTGATTCTGCTAAATAATTACTGAACTATTATTCGTAAATTAAAAAGTAAAATCTCGGCTTTATTATCTTAATTAAAAAAAAACTTACTAAGTTATCAATGAGGTCTTAATAAGTTATCGAAGTTTGAAATGACAGTATGAATCACTTGTATAATTGTATTATATAAGTATATACTTAAGTAATATAATATTATTGTATTTAAATTTATAAGGTGACATTAAAGGTAAAATTATTTTACGTATGATAAATCGAGTACGAGTGCACAAAATTTCACTATCACATGAGTTATGAATTTAATATTAATGTGGTTATTTTATTTTTAAACACTCCGAGTGTTTACGTAATACTGTATCATACTAGTTCAGTTCATATTTTTCTTCTTTTTTTTAATATTCCGTGATCATAAATCATTAAATGTCACTTAGTTGCACTCAGGTTTTCAAGAAGAGGGTGAAAGATTTTTCGATAAATTGATTCAGGAAACGTTTCTCGGTAGAATAACCTGAATATCAAGAAAAAAATTACATTGGACGTGAAATCAGTCGTATTAGTAAAAGTTGTATCAATTATTTGATAGAAGACTTTATTTCTATCATTTTGCTTGATTTCCATGATCAATATAATTTATTTTATTAATTTCATAATAAATATTGAAAAGGGTCGTCTTCTATATTGGTTTTGGGCGAGAGACTGTAGTTTAATGGGCCGTCCGGACCGAGAATATTATTATTTATACTGATAAGTATTTAAAGTAATAATGTTTATAAACAAAGTAATAATATTAAAAAATAATGTTTTGTAGAGCACAATTATCATATTATTTACGTTTGACAGTTGTTTACGAACCAGTTTTTTTTTTTTTTATTTTACCATATATTTTAAGAACCTATTAAAACATTTTAAAAATTATTATTCATGGAGTTCCACTCATAAATGGTTTTAAATCTACAAATTGTACTAGGTTTATTCGAATTTCGAAAAACTTGAATCAATAAATCCAACATTCAATGAACACAAGATAAAACTATTTTTAAAAAGAAATAAAATAATGATTAGTTGTCTCTTTTTTCTTTTAAATATGCTTCTTTTAATATCATTGTAAAATATTATTGTATCTATAATGGGGTTTTAAACTAATATGGCCTCTTGTTGTATAATTACAAATGCTAAAAAAAAAAAACCGGACTGTGCAAAATTCTTAAGCTTTACTATATAATAACACTAGAAGTGCTTCAGACCTTAATAAGGATTATGCCAAACGACTTAAATATATAATGTATATGGCATTTGCCAATAAGCTAGAGCTTAATATTACAAAAATAAATGTTACTATAATCATTGATGGTAATTATCTTTCGTTGTTTGTGTTTTGTTGAGAAATATTGAGACTTAATAATTTTATGTTTGTTTTAAATGTGAATTATGTGTATACACAAATTAAAATTTAATGAACCCCGCAGTATTCAATTTTATTTAAAGCAAATTGTTTTATATGTATCATCAGAAAAAATAACTTGATTCACCGAGTTTGATATATTTTCTGTATTATATTTATATAGTTTCTATGTATTAGATAAAAAAAGGGGTTTTTAATATTTTAATTTATAAATAAAATGTATAAACACAATTTATTAGATCCTCGGTTAGATTTTAATTATGAAAATAAGTATAATATATAACGTTTTACACCATGGTTTATTTAATTCGAAAAATACTTTTACTTGATATTGTTTAAAATACAAAATGCTATTCTATTATAAATTTTTTCTCATAATTTTCTATTTGATCATAATAGATTATGTTTTAATTAACGATTGAAAGTAAATGTATTAAAATTATTTATATTCTATATTTATGTATGAGAAAATAATACATACTTAACATTTAATTATATACTTATCAATTAAAAATATGATTTTAACTCTCACAGTTAAAGAAAGTGATTATAATTTCTTTAATTTTTAGAGTTATATATAATCGTATTAGTCTAGTGTTATTATTTACAAAGAGAATATTTCTACTTAATTATTCAATAATAGTCCATTTGAATTTAAACATTGTTTGATATCTATAAAAATATGAATTATTATTTTTTGGTGAAACCTATCAAATACAGATAATTGTTTGGAAGATATAAAATTTTCATCCATTACGTTTTATATTACAAAATATTTATAAATAAATGTTTCTATACCTAAGTGTAGAAAAAAAGTGTTGCAATTATTAATGTATGTTAGAATTTAATACATTAGAATATACCCGATGACTTTTCATTTTTCAGCTTTTTTTCAAAGTATCATATTTTTTTTTCTCTCTTATTCATAAACTTTATATTAATAACTAATATAAAATATATGAATTATACAATTATTGTTTGGGATATTTATATTTTAAAAATTTCCATAGAAATTTTCCCTTTTAATAAATAAAAATAAAATTTATATTTAAATTTTTGTTGTAATTTTAAATATCTATGCATAAATCATTTTATCTACAAATATTTTTTTTACATATTTTCATTATAATATCTATAATTTTTTTTTGTACATAAGCATATGTGATGGTTTTTATTATTATTTTTTTTGTTTTGAGTTAAACAAGTGATAAAAGCAACATCCCAGTGGTTTTTTTTTTCGATTACACTTATTAATTTTTATATTTATGTATTGATATTAGTATTATTTACATTTTTTTCTTTTTCCAAATATTTAATAAAAAAAAAATTAGATGTCCTATAAATTCAAAAAAAGTATATACGTTATTTTTACGAATTATATTAAATATTAAATTATTTATTAAATTTATGAATTGTATTAAATATTAAATCAATAAAATATTATAATTTTAAGTCCTATCTCATGTTTTAGAATATTTAATATACTCTATATTTTGTATTTGAATAATAATGTATTTAATAATTAACAGGTATTAAATTTTACTAAAATTCAAAAATTCAAAATCATGTTGTTTAAAATAATTTTATAAAAATGTCTGCCAATAACTTAAAAGTCATTTAAGGTTCAAATCAGTATGCCAACATTATTTGATTTCAAGTGAACATTAACCATGGTAATTTATCGATCGAACCTATTATTTAATAAACCAATATTTGATATTTTAATCTATAATATCATATTGTAATTATGTTCAAATGTAATAGAAAATTCAACTTTTTTCGTTTTGTATTGATTTTGATTGATATATGGAGTTGAATTCATCCATAACTAATAAAATGAAATTAAAATAATAATAATAATTTAACACTTCAGAAAATTAAGCTTTATTCAGATGTTCAGAATTATTATTCAAATACAATAAACTGTCCTCGGATTGGTCATAATTTTTCAAATAACAGTAAGTACAACATTGTTTTGATTTAATAAAACCAAACAAATTCTCATCAATATATAGTAACTGTGTATTATATTTATTAGCCGTTGATAAGACATTTTGAGTTAAATACATCACATATTTTATGAAAACGATATTTCATATGTAAAATTACTAAGTTACAATATGGCATTAATATTGCTATAAAAATTACAATCCAGTACTATGAGGCAATTTTTTTTTTCTTTTCTTGACAGTAATATGTATGATAATTTATTATATTATTACTAACTAGTCAATAGTAGTACTAACTAAAAAATTAAAGTATGTTTAAAACATAACTAAAAATGTTTATAGTCTATTTTGGGTTTCGATCATTTCCAGTGTGAAGAAAACATTTTTTGACCAGAACTACTATAGAAAATCATTAATTTTCAAGTGTTCGACTCTTGAAAACCCGTTTGATTTCCCTGAAAAATAAACGGAACATTAAATTATGTACTTCACTTTGTAGAGAGTTATTTTCGTATACACATAAAAATTGATTAGGAAAATACTCAAGTCATATGGAATGTTTCAATTATATTTGGCTAGTGAAACATATTGAGGTTACGTGACCTTAGTTTAATTATTTTTTAGCACTCAATTTATTTTTTCTTTTATTTAAGAAGATTCAATTAGATATTGATTCAATATTAACAACACGTGAAGTTAGACAAAACATAGAATTCATTAGTGACATTATTTTTAAATTGACAAGTATTTAAATATATTTTATAATGTAAGAAAGAAATGTTACTGAAATTTTATTATTATTATTTGTTTTTATTTTTGAATTTCATCTATAACTCAATAATATCAATACTAATCAATTGTAGAAATGTTAATGCAAATTGCTTATTTATGTAAATAGGACCCAGTCTCGTGAACTATGGAAATAAATTAATAATACCTTTTGACCATAATTTCGCTACTCATATAAAATACTATACGATTTCATCAAAAAAAACATCAATATGAGTGGTTCTTAGAATAATCTGAATTATTCTAGTTGATTTGAATAATATAACTTGAACAAAGTTGTTTAGTATAAATTCCAAGGTTGGATTTTAGACCCTCTAGGCATTGTATTCTCTAGAGTGAAAAACACATTTTTATTGAAAACTAGCATTTTGAGTACCAATATTACTTACATTGGCAGATATTTCATCTATTAGCAGTATTTCATAAAGATCTAAGTAATATTTAGGTAATCAATATATATTTATATTATAAACGCATGTATGGATAAGGAGTCTTTTCAAACTTAAAAATTTAGTTTTATTCAATTTCTATAAATTCCTTGAATTTTCAATATATCTGATATATTAATTTTAAATTCTAATTAAATTACGTTCCATATTGACTATAATTTTAAGCGACTAGTATCATTAATTTTAAATGTATATATAATCAATTCTTAATAATTAAATAACTCAATTTAGTAAGAATCAAAAACATTAAACAATAATAATCATTATAACTTAATAAATATGTGTAGCGCCTTTGTAATTATTTCCTATTTTTATTGTTTTTTTTATTTCAATTTTTATATTATTACTGCTTATCAGTATCAATTATTAACATTAATGAAAACCATTGACTATTAATATTAGTTGTATTTTCCAAAAATATATTTAAAACAATTGCAGTAGTGTAGATTAAAATTAAAAAATAATTCAATATTGTCATACTCACTTAATTATAACCCTAAACCTTAGTCTAACTCCTACGATCCATCCAGAATTCTTATTAATTCTAAGGTTAGGCTAGCCTGTTGGGTTCGTTGTTATTAAACAGCATATTTATACACTACTCTGCGGTCGACGGCCGTCGCGCTGTGTGGAATTAGTAATAGCTAAAAAAACTTAAAAATCTAGTGTAACTAATTTTTGTACACATCTATACATTTTCAACATATTTGAATACAAAAAAAAACCGTTTTATCAGTAAACATTTTTTTTTATATATATACTTAAAGAAGGTATAATTGTCTCATGCCCACTTTTGGTGCATTACCAAAACAATTATACTATTCATCATAAGTATGACAATATGTTTACGGCGATACATTTAAACTTTCTTTTATTTTATGTAATCTCATTAAAATTCAGATTATTTTGGATTAGATTTAGTTATTACATAAACATATGTAATCAAACTTAAAGGGGAAAATGTAAAAAATAAACACTAGTTTGTTGTAAACAAATATTAAATATATGCTCATAGTACGGCCTAATAAAATAGTCTATTCTGTAGACTGTACATTTCCATAAATAATTGAATAAATATATCAAACATGTTTGCATATGGCTGTGTTATTTAAACAAATTTGAAATTCTAAAAATTAAATTATCAAACTGTATCACAAATTTACAATTATGCATCAATGTATTATATTTATAAAACGCACTAATGCTGTTTTAAAATTATCATTATAAAGAATTAATTTTGGATTCTTGATAATTCAGTATGAAATTTACAATGTAAATTAATGATAAGAAATAGCATAACATTGTTAATTATATATATTGTGTAAACACAGATTTTTATCGTGAATTTGCTGTTTAAATTTTTGACAGTCTGCATTTAAAATAATTTCTTTACTTTACATTCTAACTATAGAGTAAAGTTTTATTATTATTATTATTTTATATCTTGTTATAACTATTTTTATAATCCTCTGATGAAAAATTCCTATATAGTGGGTTAATAAAATAGCCATGGTCTTTTATCAGTTGTAATTGAAATAAACTCTTCACATAATTCATAGCATTGTTTTGATTATTTTTTGCCTTATTAATATGCATACCCATTAAGTTGCGTACTTAATTGTGAATCAACTGTATATAATTTTTAAAATTTGTAATCCTATCGTAGTGCTTAAAATGTTAGTAGAAGTATGTTTTGAAAATTAATAGTAAAAAATAAAATATTTAATTAATTAATTTTCTATCTTAAAAAAATGTTCTTTAAACATTATGATTTTGTAAAATATAATATTGGTATTCGGATTTACATCAATAATTGATAAAAATATATCGGTATAATCTTTATATTTTAATTTAATTTTTATTATTGAAAAATGGCAATATTTTTCCAACGGATATAATTTTAAGTAAAGCGTACACATAAAAAAAAACTAATTTCCATTAGAAAACAATAATAGTAAACGAGAAGTGAGAATAAAATAAACTAGAATAACACGAGTATATATGACAACTATTGAAGGTTAACACATCGACAAACAAAACGCGTCATCGGTGCTCCACAGCCGGAGTGCTCGAAATCAGTACATGACCGTACAAAAATAATAATAAAACACATTATACGACGAAACACCGAACGTATATTCATGTATGATCTGTACACTGTGCCAGTCATTGTGATACACACGACCAACGGATCTATTAAAAGTAATACAGTTCTAGAAACCTAGATATTATTGTTACGAACATATGAAATAATAGTAATAATAAAATACCGTAGGTACATGTATGTACATAATGTATTACAAACGAAATATAATGATTTGATCAATTTATCAATCAAGGTTTATCGAACATAGAAAAATAAAACTGTGCATAACATACTTGTATACACACATATATATTATACTGTCGGATCTGTAAACTAAAAATATTACTTTTTGCGACCAAAGTGAAAAATGTCATTCGATATTAACTGATATTGTTTGCAAATTGACATCCCAATACCTATATTTATTATAATGTAATTTCCATTGTATAACATTATGGAAAAAAAAACTTGATGACACAAATACCATATAAAATTTTCAGTTGAATCGCTAGAATTTCAAGTATGACCACAATTTTGAATTTAAAATTAAAATTATATTTGACCGGTATAATAAATACATTCATAATAACTCAATACATTTTTGAAGATGTATAGTAATTTTTAGTTATAAGAAATATATATAAAAGAAAATAAAAAACATACGATCAAGAACATTCACAATATCTATTTTATTCGTTTATGCAATAGCAATGTTATATTACATTGTTGTAATGCATGATTGATGATGACCGGGGTTAAGAAGATTGTTTATTTCTAGGAACCCGTTATGTTGGTCCATGCTAATTATTGCACGTATTAATTCAATAGTATATGTATACATGTAATATTTATGGTGACGTCATTTTTAGTTTTCATCATATCGACAAAAAAAAGTACCATAATTAATAATCGTGTCCAAGTAAAATCAACTGAAGACATTTAGAAATGCCATCACGTGATGACTGCACGTTTAACATGTTTGCTGTTTTTTTTTTACGTTCGATCTCCGAGTACTTGCATAACGTGTAATAACTATCTTACCATTATTACATATAGTATATGTGTTTTAAATTTGTATTCGATTGCTACCCATCTTTTTTCTTTATTAGATATTAATATAATCTTATTTTCAGGTTTCATTCGAAAGCCGATCGATTGAAGCTCGTTAAAAATTTAAGGTAAAACTTATTTTTGATGCATTTATTAATTATTACTGATATTTTCTGATATTATTTAACTAATTAATTTTTTATATTTTTAAATATTCTTGTTGTTAATTAAAGGTCTACGCAACCGAGTTCCTTTAACGATTTGAAATCAAAATAATATTTGAAAAATATGAAATTATATATTGACGGTGCATCATGATTGTAAATTTCATTAAAAAAATAAGTGTAAAATGCTCGTTTTTCCATATTTTGTGTAATTCAGTCACTTCTTTGCGAAACTATTAAACTATACAATATTCATTTATGTATATGTGTGTGTGTGTGTGTGTGTGTGTGTATCATATTCCTTTAAATAAAAAAGAGCCAAGCTATTCTGTTGAGTAGCAGGTCCTGAGACCTTTTTTTTACATGCTTAGAGCATAAATGATCCAATTGCTGCGGTCACGCTCGACGAGCCCCGAAGAATCGTTGCGGAAGTATATGACGGTTTCGCCCGTGTAGCCGTGTGACACGCCCCTTAAACGGTTAGCGTGCAGGCCAGCGCCCTGCTTATACGATTTTTTTTTTTTTTTATGTAACGGTAGTGGCATAATAAAATAGATTAAAAGAACGTGACCAGCATGTGCAGTAAGACAAAAAAAAATCAAAATTATAATAATAATAGTTATATAGCGCCTAAACTACGTATACCGCTAGTTCAGTAGATCAATATACAACTAATGTCAAATCTTTACGGATATTGTGATGTAATAATAATTCTATATACGTTAAAATTGAAAACGTCAACGCTGATTTTACCGGATTAAATTAACTATAGATTTTGGTGGCTAATGTAAAAAACAAATATACAGTTCAACCTTGGTAAACCGTCCATTTCTACTGCCGGATTAATATAAATATTAAAATTATTTCAAATAATTTAACGTGAACATTACATCATCGCCATTTTTTTTGATGATTTTTAAATTATACATCTATCTTATACGTATACGGCCAACTTTGTTAGACATTTGATAACTAAAAATTAAGAAGATCTAAGAGGTTCGACTTTTAAAAACTTTTAAATGCATAATATTTAATTATTAGTCAAATTACAATAATGTATAGACATTTTTATTTTTATTTAATTACATTCAAATTAATAATTTCTTGTTTAAAATTGCTTAACTTCATCCTTCTTTTTATTTATATTATTATAATCATATAAATGTAAACATTATGAGTTTTATTGGTGTGATGATTTATTTGCAATAAAAAAAAACAGCCAATCAAAGCCTTGTTTCTATTTAACAGCTCATTTATGTTGGTTATTTACGATAAATTATCTCTATAGTCATATTTATATCTGCATTCGTTCACACTTTATTAATTACAACTCAAATACTTTACATTTTAAATATGTTAATTTCAACGGTGTGTTGCGTATATTTATTTAATTTAATGTAGCTATTTACTTCGCTATTTCTGCAACTTTGGTATAATTAATAACTATAATAAATTTATCGATACATATTATTATTATTATCATTATCTTAGGCGTATTATCAACATACCTAAGTTTAAAATATTGTTACAAAAAATGTAAATTATTTTGTTATAAGCCATTTATACTATATGCTTATATACTCCATTTCTGATCATGACAATATCGTGACCTTCCAGAGTTCACGGTTGCTATCGATACTCTTTTCAATTATAGGACCTAATACAATGAATCATGATGAATTCCCGATTACTAATATTCTGTGAAAGTATTGAAAAAAACGAAATTTCCATAGTCCAATGAGTCAAAAAATAAAATTCCTATAGTGAAATTGTAACGAATCAGCCAGACTTTAAAACATTAATTACTAAAAATCATATTGTAACGAATGTATCTACAATGTATGGCCTTCCCATCCTTCGCATTTAATTAAAAAAACATCCAATAAATAATAATTATTTATAATTATTATAACCATTAATTTTTTTTTCGTTATTTATAATACTTTTATTGTTGAAAACTGTTGTATTGTCATTTGATTGTAAATTATTCTCATATCTTCATTCATTATAAATATTTTGTATTTATAGAAATGTTAACAGTTCAGACGTTTAGTAAATAATACAATTATCATTATAAGATTTTACGTTCATTATGTGTATCGAAATTCGTCCATCTGTTGCCCAATTTAGTAGTTTCATAAGCTTATGCTGAAACTGTACCGACATATATCATGGTATAGAAACATCTTTCATGGATAATCAAATGCGTTTCTTTCGTGCGTGTTCAACTAACCGTTTTCTGGGTCGGAAATCGTATACGTATAATACTTTTTTCTTTAATCACATCACTAACGACTTAGCTCCCTTTGTCAATCAATTAGTACTTGCGCCAAACAATCTCTCGCGTGCTGTGCATGTTTTATTTCTATTTATTTATATAATTTTTTTGCTATTTGGCCAATCAGAGCATGTACGCTGTGTAGTACATATTTGTGAACGCATCATAGTCACAAGGCAAATAACGTGCGAATTGCATGTTAAAGACGATAAAGTTATACTTCCTAGTGAAATTCGATAAAAATTTAGCTGTCGTTGGTACTGGTACGTATAGGCGTGTTAATGCCGGTAGTCATATGATAAGGACTCAACATTTTTAAATGAAAAAAAATATATATTTATAGGCATATAGTAAACAATAAAACTGGTTCGTACAATGAGGAGAGAAAGTAGACCCGGAGTTCTCCGTAATAATGAGAGTATACATCATATGAAAAGAGAAGAGAATAGAGTACGAGATTGAGTATTCGCATAGGGAATAAAAAGAAAAGTAATGCGAGTTAAATCACAACAAGTAATTAAAGAAACTGAAGACAGGAAAAAAATGTTGACATTTTTTGGAACAACATCTATATTTATACACTAATATTGACCTTCGTCGAAAAAAATTCGCAAACTCCTATAAAATTGAATTCTACTGAAATTGCAGTTAAAAATACATAAATAAGTTAATGCTTGACAACCATTGAGAAATAAACAAGAAATACTGAAATTTACTATCAAAACTCTAATTTAATAAAATTTCTCATCTCTCATCGTCATTCTAAGTATATATTTATGTGTAGTAAAACGTTATTGTTAATATTTGTATTGTTTGTACTCAGTTGTTCTAATGAAAATAAAAATAACTAATACCAATCATCGGAACCTTTATGAAAATAAAATATTAAATAATATGAAATTTTACTCAAAAATTTTAAAAACATATTATTTTGAATTGAACTTAAAATCGTACCCGGGTCACCAAATCCCTAACACGCTCGTTTTCGACGAGTTTCAATTTAAATCATAATCTACCGATTTGTTTTAATTTTAAATTTAAATTTTTATTTTTATCATATTAATGGTAAGGATTTATTTTAAATGCCTAGTCCATGAACCAAATCTCATCACGCTCTTTCGTTTGCAGAATAAAAGTTGCCATTCTAAAACGTGAATATGATTTAAATTATAATATTGTATCGTACACATATGTCTGAAATTATACTTTAATAACATGGTTCGCTCTATTCATTCATATACCATATGATTATTTATGTTTAGGATGCTTTCGCATAAATCGGTTTCCATTGATGGACGGGACATTGCGAAATCACCTAGTCCACGCTATGTTAATTAAAGGGAAAGTGCCACATATAAAGATATTAAATTATAATAATTACCAAAACTGTCATGCATACTATTTTTGATTTCGTATAGACTTAAAGTGTTATGTTTGTCATAAAATTGTTTTTATGCTTATTTTTAATCGAATAATTTCGTCATGGTTTGTAATCTTAGCGATGAATAGTGTTTTTTCTATTTTTTTACTGTATTAAAATGTTTAACGGCCATAATCATTAATTATTTGACAACTATATTCTTATCTCAAATTAATTTATTGATTAAACTATACCTAGAGAAACTTATAGTTCACTGAGTTGTATGTTTCTAATAAAAATTTAAGGTATCTAACGTGACAATGAAGTGACGTCACGTAGCACCTAAGTCAATATAAATTATGTTCCCAGGTTGTATATTTCTTTACAAATATAAGAAATAAATTCCTTAGAATGTATTTGAAACATAAAATTGCATATACTTTATATGGTTATATGAGCCGTAGAAAATAAAAAAAAGTATTTCCAATATTGTATTCTGTTTTTACCAAACCTTACAACCTAACAACCTTATACAATATATCTATGGTTTTAAGATATAATTTTTGTCCATTAACTACTATTTGTTTTCTCAAAATGAATCGGTATTGACGCACATTATAATAAATGTGTGATAACATTTGGAAATGAAAATTCCAATCTTACTGTTCAGAATATATTATCTTTAAACGTTAGTACTCATTCGTGTATGTACACATATTTATTGTATTTCTATTTGTATATATTGAATGCAACATTCTGTTTAGGCCGTGGTCAATTGGATGCGGCCCCTTAACCGCATTCAGCCGGTCTGGGAACGAATTCTCAACGTAAATCCTTACGGACGAGCCTCGACGGTGCAGTTGGGGCGCGGCCTGGCAAACGAGTTCGAGAAACGGGTCACTGGGTCCTCGAGGATAGATAGTCACGGGAGATAAAACGTGTTATGGTGCGCCTAACTTGTATCTACTGGTGTTTTATTTTAAATGTGTAAAAAAAAAAAATTATACTCTTCACAAAACGTTTAATAACGAAGCACGCACTCTGCTTAAATACGCTTGTACATGATTTTGATGCTTGACCATCATGTGAGTCCATCAAATAAGTTTAACGAGTAGAGTTGAAAAAACTCGAGACGTGTGTATTTTTAATTCGAAAAAATAATTAACTACTAGTGTAACAATGACTTACATAGTTTCCGCGATTATATCCCGTAATTTTAATAGAATGGTTGGGATCAAAAACGTCAAAATCTTATGTAAAATGTTAGATAAGATAAATGAGAAAATTATATAAATAATTTTTTTAAATATATTGTTTCTTAATTACTACATCTATTAAACTTATTTACGTATTAATTCGATAGATATATTATCATATTTTATATTGATTTCAGTAATATATGTATAAGTAATGATGTTTCGCTAAATTCATAAATTTCCGATTTTTTATGAAATCGATGAGGCTTTAATAATATATATATTATTACAGTTAAATAATTAATTAAATAAAACAAATCGTTCAAATATTACAAATATTTAAAAATTATTATGCAAATACTAATTGTAATAATAAAAAAAAATTAAGCCGAACATCTATATCCATTATCTTATGGTTAGTACCTGTAAAATTGTACATGCAATGTAAATATTTTGTGAAATTTCATAAAAATAAAATAACCTACACCAATTTAGAATTTCATTGAATTACTTGTTTACCAGATTATTGTTTGACAGATATATGTAAAGGATTTAAAGATCATTTATTTATTTCTAATCACGTCTACAATAGTTTGATTGCATCCAAATTGGGTCCCGAATTTAAAATTACTACACTAATTGGGTTCAGAATTATTTTAGGTACTACACTAGTTGGGTTCCGGATTTGTATAGGTACTACACTAATGGGGTCCTGAATTATTTTAGGTATACACTAGTTTCTGAATATTATTTGGTAAGTACTATATTATATTAATATTTTCCTACCCATTTTAATAGACTTAGGACTGTCTATGATCTATTTAGACCACAGGTATGGTTAAAAATGTTTTTATAGTTTTTTTTTGTTTTATTTTTTAGTTTCTTTTCCATTAATTTTTATTTATATTATAAAAAGGTTTTAACATTTTTATTATTTTTTCATTTACCTAAATAGCTATAATTATATTATATAATATGTAGTTTTATCCTTAATTTTTAATATTTTTACCTACACAATTCTAATAATTTATATTTTAATGGAAAAGAAACTAAAAAACAAAAAAAAAAAAACTATAAAAACATATTTAACCATACCTGTGATCTAAATAGATCATAGACAATCCTAAGTCTGTTAAAATGGGAAAGAAAATGTTAGTATAATGTAGTAATTACCAAAAAATATTCAGGAACTAGTGTAATACCTAAAATAGTTCAGGACCCAATTAATGTAATGCCTATAAAATCCGGGACCCTACTAATGTAGTACCTATAAAAATCCGGTACCCAACTAGTACACTACCTGCAATTAGCCCCTAGTACTCGGGACCCAACTCAGATGAATAATTTAAGAGTATATTGTTCGAACGTTCATACAATTTTCAAAAATTATTAATTATTAATCAAATAATATAAATCATTAAACTGCACTACTATTTGTCGCGTATTGTACATTGATATACAGTTACACTATATATATATATATATCGGAGAGGTAATGACTGCAATATGTATAAATATAACGGCGCTACGTCATCTAATATGTTGCTTATTTCATAAAATTAACAATTATATTTTAACTTACTCATTAAATTGGCATTGAAATGTTATTTAATCCATACATTTGTGGCAGCCAAATTGTCGAATTTGTGTATTTGATTACAGAATCATTGATTTCATGAAATCGATAATTTCACGAATCTGGCATTACATAAATATAAAATATTAATATTAATATACGAGTTCATGGATATAAATTGAAAAATATTTTCATTGATGTGGAATAATTATTTGATTAATGTCGTAATATAAAAATAAGCAAAATATCTCTGAAAATCACGAATTTAACATGCGTGAGGCTGTTTGTATTTGCTTCAAAATGTCCTTGCATATCACGCTGCAGTGTACATTATACATTATTACCTTACGTGACTGTTTTATTCTAATGCACATACATTATTAACAGTAAACAACTACGTATGTTTACTCGTATATTTAGTACCTATACAATTTCGGAGGACGTATACTCATCAATATTAACATTTCAACAATTATTATACTATATAATGAGGAATTCAATTATGTCAGCACATTTTAATCACTAACTAATTACTATACCAGTCATTGTTTCGTATAAAAAACCAAAACAGACACGCACAAGCACAAGTTCAACTAAACGGAGGCCATTCAAGGGGATAAATTTAATAAATTCATTATTATAGAGCAATATACTGTTTGGCATAAAACTTTGTTATAAATAAAGGCTGTTGAATATTTTTAAAAAGAATCGATTTTTTTACTGAACGTATTCCGTATCCGCCGACCGGTGTAGGTCTTATGCAAACTTACTACAATTTTCAAAATATTCATACGACATTACGTTTAATTTTAAATTAATGATATCCCCTAAGCTAGTTTATACAGAACATAGTGATACGCGTCCAGGGAAACTTGAATAAATCTTCATTACGGTATTGAAATCGTGACTGGTACGTGTGTCCATGAAGGGGTTCCCTAGGGAGACTTTATTAAAATATCCAACATCCAATATAAGCAATACTAAAGTAACATACAAAACAACAACTAAAATTACCGTGGACACTATAATGGTTCAGATCCAGTATTATTTATACCAGTATATGGTATATACTCGCAATTGCGTATCATGAAATGTTACACTCAAACAATTCAATGTTAATTAAATAGAGAAATCGAACACCACATTATTTTTTATATACGATCGCATATATACTATAACATGATAGAACCATATTAACACATAATATATTGAATATAATTCTACATTTAAATGTAATTATTAATTTTCAACTACCTTACTAGGATATTATAGAATATAATATCGACAATTAAAAGTTCGTTTTGTTTGCATAGAACGATAAAAATATAATATATACCTATTGAAAATGTAATTATAAATAAAATTTATGTATGACGGACAAAATATATAGCTTTATTATTTATTTAGTATAGCTTTATTATTAAATTTATTATAAAATAGTAAGCTTATTATAACATGTAGAAAAAATTATAGCTCACTTTAACGTATAGTAGTCAAAGTGCCAACATAACTGAAAATATAAAACAGTAAATGTTTTAATTTTTAATGTAGAATAGCTTACCTAAGTATTAACTAGATAAAACCATGATGTAATAAACTAGGTATGATACACAGTTAGGATACGCATACATTCCCGGTCGCCTTAAATAGTGCAATATGACGTTGGACTTTCGCCGGTTTTCATTGGTTGTATATTATATTATTGTGATACTCTAATTACTCGTCAAACTATTGTTAAACATGATTCCATGAACCTATAAGTAATTAACTATTTTATATTGTAAATTGTAGAAAATTTACTTATTGAAAATAACAATATTTATTTAATAACATTATTAACACAGATTAGATTAAAAGCATAAAAAATTAGGATCAACACTAATTTAATAAGTAAATATATTTGCTAAAAAAATGTTGATAAAAACGAGATATTCGGTTACCGCTAAAAGAGTTTGAAGTCATGATAATAAGTAAACCAATGAGAAGTTGTGAAAAATTAGCTCTATATTTGCACAACATAAGACTAACATACGACTGTTGACATATTACCTAGCTTATTATATCACGAATAAAGCTATATTTGTAACATGTAATACAAAACCTATAGTTTTTTTTTTTTTAAATAATCAAATAAATATATAAGGTAGCATTTTGTATTTTTTTAAATCAATTAAAATTAGAGTTAAGTATCTATTTGTCTGCAGTATACTATTTTCCAATACCGAACAACTTCATTTTTCAGAATAATATGCGTAGGATCTAAAAAAAACAAAAAAATTAAAATGCTTTTCATTTTAAAAGTTGAATGTACGCTTATAATAAGGTATTTAATAAACAATAGCTTTTAAATAAATCCTTTAAGACGTATCTAAATTAAAAAAAAAATACTATGTACAGTTTTTTAAAAAAAATAACGAACTATGACTAACTGACAAATATTTAAAAAATGTATTTACTATAATTTTTTATGCCTAATTTTGTATCGTCAAAAAGAAATATAATATATATTCATTGAAATTTTAAATGCTTGATGGTTAGCGTGATAAATTTAAAACTTTTTGTTTTGTAATTAAAGTGCAAAAACTTAACAAAACATCTAAAATATTTGTAGATAATTTATCAACTTGTGTGTACGTTCAAAAAAAAAAAAAAAAAAGATCACTGTACAAAAATACCTGTTTAAGAAATAATGAAAAATTAAAAAAATCTATAAAAAATTATTAGCAGAGATGTGTGTATGCTACCATAAGTACATTGACATCTATCTTCAGGTATTATTATGCAAAACAAACTAATCTATTTCGGAGGTAACTGCAATAGTTTACCATCATTGTTATAAAGTTCATTTTGAGATTTTATTGTATTATATTGTTTATCAGTTTAATATAATATTTATTGTCAAGTATAAATATACTTTAAATGTAACAAGAAAGTAATAAGTAAAAGTGATATTAGATTAAATAATTGTAAAGGATTGCGTCGTAGAACGTTGTGAATATGGATGTCAAAAAGTATTTAAGCGATGAAAATATTATTAGGTATATTAATATAATTATAAAAATACTAAATTATACATATATTATTTCGATTGGTATGTAAAAATAATTTCTGAGCGATTAAACTTTGTCGACCAATATTGTATAGTACCAGAACGCTTACAACGTGAAAATGCAAGGAGAACCAATACAATTTCTCATAAAGTTAATGTTATTTTGACGGTATTATCTTGAAGAAAATGTGTCTCTCTTTTAGTTCTTTTGTGGATGTACGTACGATCTTCATTGTACGGCTCAAGGGCTATTACAATTCGCAGGTAAAATGCCATGTATTTATAAATGTACATCGCGGTAGTAGGTATAAAATAAGTGTGTCATCGGTATTTCTATAGAACTATCCGCCTATGGCGTATCAATAGATAAAATTGTTCTCATAAATCGCAAACTGTCATGCACCCATGCCCAAGTACGAGAGTTATTAATGTTTACGATAATGAATAAAAATACGTTTTTCAACTTAAACAAAATCATTGTAAAAACTTAGAGAACAAAAAGAACAGAAAAATCAAAATTAGCGAATTCAACGACCCTTGTGTAAGTTTGGTGAACTCGTGGCAAATATAATAAAACATATGTATCTACTTAAATGTGTTGGTAGCAACGGTGACTGTACAGCGTTCATCCGAAGGTCAAGAAGTACCGGTAGCGTTTCGTGAACTCTTATCCTCATACTGTTTGCGTGGTAGGTCAAAATCCGGATGAAACCGTAACCGGAACCATACTTACACACAATCTGAGCATATTAAACTTCCATGCAACTCATATATTATAGACATTTTAGTTCGTTGATCCCAAAAATAATCAATTTATTTAGAGGTGATTGAGAAGTAAAAAAAAAAAAAAATACCGGTTTACTGAAATCTGATCCGACTTATAGAATCAAAATTATAGCTTAAATTTGCTGTCCTCTATAGAACATGATCAACTATCCAAATTTTCTAAGATTATTGGAAGAATTTATATTGGTATATACGAGTAGGTATTAACAAAATTAGGTTAACTTGTTACTTATGTACAAGAATTATTTCTTTCTTATTTACAATATTATAGTATGTGCAGATCAGTTGTAAGAATATGTAAAATATATGCAGAAATCTGTTAGTGCGTTCCCGTTTAACTTTTTTTTACGTATATATTTACCTTGTATATTTTTGAAGTTAAAATAACTCTTTGGACCAAGACTTTTAACTGTTTATATTAATTTTATTTTTCTGTACTACTTATGGCGTAATGTATTTTCGATTAATTAACAAACCGTTTAGTTTACTTGAGTTAAGTAATTCGTCTGTACACTGCAAATCGTATTAACGATTCAAGTTATTGCTATAGTATAACTTAGAAGTTCGGTATTGTGTTAATATCAAGTTCATAACTCATAACTATTTTCGAGTTAATTATTTGAATTATGCTTTACTCGTTTATGCATTCTCGTATTCAATGACGCAGCAAGTAATTCATTTTATTTTTAATTCTGAATTCGTATAATTTCCCTGTCTAAATGTGATTAGAAATTTAACGACGAAAGTCGTTATTAAAGAATTATGAAGGAAATAGAAATCTTTATTTTATTTTGAAATAGCTTTGTAATTGCTAGACAAGACTAAAGGAAAAATAACTATATAATTTTCAAATAGTCTGGACACATTCTTAAAGATTTACGTAAAACGGTAAATAACTACATCATTTTTTGGTTAACGGGCTTTAGAAAGGTTTACGCATAATATCAAAATGGAGCGAAAAAAATACAGTTGAAAATATTTCGAAGGAAAAAAAGGCACTCTAGTCATACTTGTTAGCGTCTACAATTTCTTCGTGTTGCTAATGTACCTAAAAAAAAAAAAAAAAATAAAAAATAAAAAAAAAAAAAAACGTTGACGACAATTCCGAAAAAATACACACATGTGTACTCCCCGTAATTATACCTTGTGTACATTCTTCGACTTATACAGTTTAATCATAATGAAGTTCTTCAAGCGACAAACCAATAACAACTGTGAAATCCAGTATAGCTGTCAATATTTCTATAACAAAATGTCCATAGTTTTTACCATACATTGTGTTGTATAATAATATACTATAATTAAATAAAATTATACGAGATGTACGTGTACACTGTTCATAGACCAATAAAATTGTGCACGGTACGTTTAATCCTGTGTGTTGTGTTTATTTTGTTTAAAATACCCGTTCATAGTTGTTGTTCTATACAAATTTTAACCAGTGCTTATGGAAAATAATTTGTCATAAGATTAGATAGCCAATGAAAAACTTGTATACTGTGAATTATTTTAAATACTAATTGTCCTAATTAATTAATTAATTAATTATAGACAGCTAAATCACCATTTATTTTCGTTATCTACACGATTAAAATGTTTATTTAAAATAATATTATTATATATTGTTATATATACATTGTGTATGTACAATATTTTTATTGTATATGCAATTTTTTTTAAAAAAAAATTATACAACTTAAAACATATTATTATAAATTTTAATTTTTCGCAACAAATGCAATTTATAAGGATACTGGTTATTATAAACAAAGCTGTAATTATTAAATAATGTCTACGTCTCTTTGTAAGTGAATGTGATTGTTCAAAGTATTCCATATAAGAAAGAATCGTTTGTTTTTTAGAAACTTTTAGACTGAGATGTGTATCATATAGGTATCTCCTCAACATACGTGAAACTTAATTCAACAATAATAATAATAATACTCATGTGTGTTTGGTATATTTTGTTTTTCCAGACAAACGATGTCCTTGCAGATGCCGGTGACGGAAGACACGCCTCCCGACATGTTGTCTGGGGCAATGGATCTAAATGTGATTCTACCTAACGGTTCCGTGATCAAGATGAGTGTCGAGAGAAGGTCAGTATCTATTGAAATTTTACGGTGTGTAGTACTGTTATATTGCTGGTACACGATCAGTATTGTTTTCAAATGAATGACCAAGATTTTCTCACTTTTTTTATCGAACGTTCATTTAAATTTACTATGAGTATGCAAAATTAAATAAATATTTTCAATGCAAACAGTATTATCAATTATCATATAATTGGATTGAGTTATAGTAATTTTGCAGACGTTTAGATTTAGTAGGTATTCAAGCTGTTAAATGAAGAATGTTTCGTTACTTTGTACTGATTAATTAAACATTTTACTCTAGGATTTTCGTGGATAAACTGTAATCTCATCTCAAATTAAATTGCATAAAATCAATAAAAAACAATACAAACGCTTTATTAACTAATTATTTTAGTTTTGTAAAACGTAAACCATTTTCAATAAAATATTCTCAAGCTATCTACTAAAAAAATGAACTTCATGGGATATTTTCTTATTATATTATTGAGTAATTTATTCTTAATCTTATTTAATAAAATCACAATATCGATTTATATTTAATGTATTGTAAACATAGTCTAGCATGGTTTTTAATATAAATACATTATTGATAACAACACATTCTTACACCTCTTAAAAAACATTATATTAATTCAAGATAATCAAAACAAATAAATCATCAAAAATTACTAATAAGAATAAATAAATACACCCAACGCCGGATTAAGGGGGTTCTAGCCGGGGCAGTAGCCCCGGGGCCCTCTCGAGTACCCAAGTGAAAGGAGCTCAAACAATTTTAAGCCAATACACATTTTTTTATCATACTAAAATTAGTAGTTTTACAGACATAAATTGTACATAACTATTAATATTATAATTTTATAATGCAAATGACAATTTGTGAAATAGTTAAAAAAAATGTATCGTTCTGTGAGCGTAGTGAGCATCTTTGTAAAGCATGTTTTGTCAAAAGGGCCCATATAAAACTTCAGCCCCGGGGCTCAATAATCCAGCCTTGAACACACCCATCTGTTATGGCTAATTGTTAACATCATGAGTTATGAAAATAAAGTTGATTCTTTTCACGTATATAGTATATATTTTATTTTTTTAAAAATTATTATACGGAATAACAAATTAAAATACATTTTTTTAGTTCATATATTAATATTCTTGTAGATTTTTTACATATAAAAAGTTGAAGAATACTTTTTCAGTGGACATTCAAATAATCGACCATATTCTTATGTATTTTTTACTAAAATGTTTCATTATAATTTTGTCATAAATAAAATTAAAAGGTTTTTAAAAATGCCCTAATTATATTAAATATATCTTCGAGTCATATGTAATCCAATTTAACCATTAGTATACTTTTCACTTTTTGTAATTGTACAATTGGGTATTATTTTTTTTTTTTTTTGTGGTATGGAATGTTATTATAATGATATACATTACCCAAATATTTTAAAATCCATCCATTACCTATTTAATAAAAAAAGTAGTACGAACAAATATTTATAATTTCTCAAATTAAATTAGTTTATATTATAATAAAAATACATATACTGTACAAATGCAGTATGCAAGTACACAAAATATAAAAATAATGAAAACCATAAATGATTTTTATTTGTAGGTACATATCTATACATTTTTAGCTTAGAAATAAAATCATTAAATCAATAATTGTATACTAATAGCTTTCTATTTTAACTTGTTATTTTAGTAAAAATTGATAGTTATAAATTATGAGAAATAATTTTTTTCTATAATTTAAAATGTAGTCATTTTATAAAAACTTGGGACATTTTGTAATAACATTTTTTTAGAACTTGTTTCTTAAATATTTATATCCATAGATTTGTATTTTGCAAGAACAAAAATTTAAATGTGTATACTATCTAATATATACTAAAAATACAACATAATTATCTGAAATTAAATGTTCTAATGATTTGTTGAATTAAAGAAATTAAAAATACTTATTAATAAATATTGTTTATAATTATTATAATTTTGTTTTGCACGTTTACGCGAATAATATGAATTATTGCCTTAATGGTGTCATTAAATATTTCATAATATAATTGTAATTTAATTATTTTGAAAGTTAATTGGTATTTATATTTTATTAATCTTTGAACCCGCTGTTCTTTCTACATAAAACAGTTTGCAAACAGCTAGTATTTATGATATTTTACCTTCTGTTTAATGCAATATCATACTTTAACCTTATGAAATCATTTTTAGAATAATAATTTAGGTACATAAAAAAAATATATAGTGAATAGCATGCAAAATTAGTAACAACTATAACAGCTTTAAAATTCATTTAAATAAAACTAAGCAGTCTTAAGGAACACAAAATGTTGAGTAACGATTTTACTTCGGCTCAAATTAAAAGACCATTCATAATTTATTTTAAATTGTAAATACTAATTCGTTGAAATAATAATAAAAAAAAACCCCATTATTAACAGAAAATCTAAAATAGACTTTTGATAATTTATTAGTAAGCAAAAATATTAGCGTTTATAAATTATAAATACTTCCAATATATTTGTACGGTATTTTTGTCAGAAAAAAATAAAAATCTCTAGAACCTAGTAATAATGACGGGGGCTTTCTACACGAAAAAAACTATAATCAAATTTGAAACCCATTGTCCTGGCGAAAATGTTAATTGACAGAAGAGTGTGTCACTGCCAACGGCCGTACTGTTGAACACAATGCGGATGTACCTATGCAGATTCTTATAGTATATGCACATGTTGGTAGAGATGTATTGTTACAGGTCATTGGGTTTCGCATTGGGGAATGGACTGAAACAAAGAATTTGCTAAGAGGGAAAACAATCAATCTAATTTACAGAAATAATTATACATTGTTTTTTCTTTTCGTTTTGTTTTTAGCACGCCAATGATGGACTTGCTTGTACAAATCACTACTGCCCACAAACTATCGCCTGGTAATCATGCAATACATGCTATTGGTGACCGTGGAATTCTACCATATAAACCTAGCACTCCTATTGGTAAGCAATCATATTTTGTTCGAGATATTTTCAGAATTGCTGGTAAACCGACTACAGTTGTTAATATTGTGCACAAATACATTTGGTTACAAATAAATTGGTATTCGTGACAATATATGAAAATATATATACATTTATCGGTCTAGTTTGTTGGTACCTTCAACTACCTCTGTATTATGATTTGACAACTATCTGACATATACTGAATGACATGCAAATACAATTATGCTTTGATTAATTGATAATGACTGAGAAAATATAAATAAGCTTTCATAATGTTATCAATTAAAAGCTGAAATAGTTTTAAATAAGATTTTATTGACAGTACGAAAGTGTCTATATTTTTTAACTATATTGTTTCTTACTTATTGAATGCAAACTTTTTATTAAAGTGGAAAAAAACCGATTACATTTTTTTTAACTATTTTATACTAAAATCATCCACTGTAAATTATGAAAGCTATAAAATAATTTTAAAATAAACCAATTTAAAATTATTTTAATTTTACTAAATTATTTTTTAATTATTAAAAAAATGCTTAGTACTAAAATTAATTAAAATACTTTACAGTTCTATTTATTATCATAAACTATTATTTAAAAAAAGTTAAGTCCTATTTATTTAATTTCAATATGTGTGATATTTAATTAATTTTTGAATTCCTATTTTGACGTTTTAAATCTTACATTATTGTATATTTGAAATAATTTTAAAATAAAGGATTTTATAATACATAAATAATACATTATAATACTTATAATACGTAAAAATATTTTATTTTAATGTTAAACTTTGTATAAATGTTGAATACTTATTTATTAGAATATTTAAGAAATAAATTTAAGATTTAACTTTTAAATTAGTAACTTTTAAAATGTATTTTTGGCAAATCCAAATTAATTATTCACGTATTGTTTAAATGCGTTATATTATTAGACTGTTTATGATTAATAATGTAACACCATCGGAAAATTGCAATATATTTCATAAATTGCATTGTTTGACCTTTGACACATTTTAATCGGAAGTTCTCCCTCTCTTTCACAGGTGCCCTTGATACATGGACAGTGAACATCGTTCCTAAAAACTTGAATAAGAACGGCAGGTATCAAAGCCAGTCATCTATTATCAAATGCATAACGAAACCATTCGAACAAACTTTTCGCCTTCAGGTACAGAATATTTTTTTAAACATTTCATTATTTTTCTTCTGCCTAGTTAGATTAATATTTGTATTTTTCATTTTTAGGTACATTTACCGAGAAATCAACTTTACGTAACCCGAATTAGTCCAAAAACGCAACTAAACAATATTTTAAAACAAATATGTTTTGAGAAAAACCTTGATCCGAACAAGTACACCTTAAGAAAACCAGGTATGTGTTCAACATAAATGCTCATTATATTATATTTATGTATATTATTACAAAGTATTATACATCAACACAGACAATAATGTCATTTACAACATTTGTAAATGATTATATTATTCGAAATTTAAAACTGAACATTATTATGTCGCTTATCGAAAAGTACCTATATGTACTAATTGACTATCGAAATATGAATTTAAAAATGTTTATAAAAAAAAATTATTTTCATATTGAATTCATACTTTTTTATATGATACATATGTAATGGTAGATTTATTGGTTTTAATGATTTCTTAAAAATAGTTTTACTGATAAATAACTATATTCATCATTACGTAAACATACTTGTTAAATTTCAAATACCATTGGTTACGACTGCATAAAATCTTTAATTCACCAAAATATATTATTATAATGTTTATTATTATGATCAATTAACTAACCATTTTTATTTCAAAATATAAATATGAAAAAATTTGATGGACGTAATCGTTATATATTTAAACATTTTAATATTAAAATTGATTTATTAACTATAAATTGACATAAAACTATTATTTACACACTTATCATTTCTTATTCGATTTAATATTAGTTAAGAAATATTGCTGGGTTCATCGTTATAACCCTTAATTGTTTTATACTGTTACTACACAATTTGATACGCCCAAGATGTCACAAATGTTTCTGTTCATGAACTAATTTTTTTCAAAATGGACTTGAATTCCTAAATGTTTACGGCACGAATTTTCAGTCAATCCAAAAAAATCCGAATGATGCAAAATGTATTGAATACACTATGTAATTCATAAAGGTTTACTGCACATATTAAATAATCTGTGTTGCCTTATTAATATATTTATAATTTTGTCATTTTATTAATAAAATCTCAACTCAAGGAATATAATTTATATTATTTTTAGAATAAATAATTTCTCAAAAATATGTATTAAAATTAAGTTGTTGTTAAAAATAAAATAAAGTGTTACTATTCATAACGATTTTTATTGTTAAGTTTATTGAATATAATTCCACTTTATTAAAATTATCATGTTCTTGTATGGTAAATTTATTTTGTGTAATCCTCTTTTATTTTTATATCACTGATGTTTACCAGACATTGTTACTACGACTGCGCCTTATTTAAATTCCTTTCAATGCTTACAAAATTATTTTTCTATCTAATATTTGCTCCCAAATTCCTTACATTTTTTGTCAAGTACTCTGTGATATCTTATCTGCGAATTTAAACTCGCGAAAAGAATATAATACTACAGATGTAAAGTTCTAGCTTTTTAACAACGTAGTTTCATAGAAATCAACATTAAATTCACAAATTTATTTATTTTGCACAATTTTTTTGTTTTTAGACAAATTGAATGAGCCATTGAACTTAAGTAAATCATTAGTTGAATATAAACTACAGCAGTTATCTTTAGTGTTGAACACTAATCGCACTCTCATCGGTGGTTTATCTTCGGATGACATAATGTCCCGGACACCTAAAAAATTTTCGGTAACGTATACAGCATATGATTATTATTAATATTCTACAGTTATTTTTCATGGGCGTTCTAAATAACATTCATGTTCAAAATACAATTGTCTTACTATTTAATAATTAGTAGCAAATATACCTTTACTTTCGCAGAATATCATTGAATCTATTGTTACACGAATAATTTTTATTTATTTACTATGCACATTAAGCTTAACTTAATTATGTACTTACTGATTATAGTGCGATGATAGTTTGAGCAGTGGTAGCTTGGGCGGTAGAAGTTTAAGTCCTACAAGATCCGATGAATCGTCAGACACGCCACGCCGCTCATTAATGGTCAAAGTATTGCCGTCCAGACCAGTACGCAAAAGAAGACTAGCTCCAAAACCACCATCGGTAACATATCTAACATTATAGTTCACTATTTAGCTAAAATATTTCTGACAAGTAAACATTTTAGCAACAACGAAATGCTCCAGAACCGACGATAATTTCTCATTCCCGAAACAGTTCTGACAGTAGTGGATACCACGAATCGTCAGTGCTTAGTGATGCTGTTGACTGCAGGTAACATAAAAATGTAGTAATTGACGATGTCAAATTGTACCAACAAGTAAAGAAATTTTAATGGGTAAGAAATATCAAATAATTTATTTTTATATTTTGTAGTGTTGGGATAACGAGGCCGGAGAAGTTTACTTCTACCAAAACGTCTGGCCCGAGTATATCGCGTTCAATGACCAATCTCCAAGCTTGCGGACAAAAGCAAAACCAGTTCTCCGAAATACCTTTTATGTCTAACAACATAGGTCAATCAAAACATTCGGTATCTACTACGTCACTTATTTCTATTCAAAGTAAGTAAAATAACTTTTTTTTTTTTTTGAAAATCATATATAACGTATGAACATGTAAATGTGAATGTAAATATTAAATAATTTTGCATGTTTCAATTTATCTAGTTCTATGATAAAAATCAATAAACTTATATTTTTATGCTGTAAATACCTAACTAAAGAAAACTGTAAATAATTTGTACTTCTAGGTCGTAAAAAGAAATCTGCACCTCTTCCACCACTAGCAAATAAACCTAAGCTAGCACCACCACAAGAAGAACCTGAATATGAACAAGAAACACAGCGAAAATCACAAACACTGCCTGTCACTACAAAAACATTTATAACAGAAGCGAAAGAAAAATCAAAAACTGTTTCCAGAATAGAAATGAACAATAATGTAGTTGAACCTAATCTATCCCCAGCAACATCCTCATTGTCATCACTTAGTCGATCCGATGTAGATAGAGGTATGTTACCTAAGAAACCAACTGTCCTAAAATATTCCAAAATACCTTTAAGCTTTTTATCTAGTGATCCTGCTATTAAATATAAATCTACAGTAACACTAAACAATGTAAATGATGTAGACAATAACACTGTTTTTAATAGTCAGTACAAAACTGAATCTTGGAATAAATTTTTAGAACATCTAAATGATGTCTTGGCTTGTAAAAATGAAGAATATGTTTAAACCCTCTAAAACATTATACTTTATGTACATATTATTATTTTTATCATATTTTTAATCTTAGCTTGCTTGGCTTAACTATGTATATTAAAACCCAATTTAGATTTGAATGAACCCACATCTCCCACATCCTCAATTGTAGTAGGTTGTAAATACTTGTCAAAATTGGAATTGAAATCGAAAAGACCAGCACCCAAACCACCTGTGCGATCTTCAACAATAAAACGACCAGAGGCGTCCAATCAACCTACCAATTTGACCATTGTACCTCGATTGTCTTCAGGTGCTTTACTAAACTTCTTCTTTCGTTTTTCTGTGCTTTATGTGCTCTTTTAAATTATGGTGTTGGAAAATTGTAAATTTTAAACAGGAACATTAATCTCAAATGTGAAACTTAAATAGGTTCTACAGCTGACGAAGATGAACTGCGTATGGATGACGATGAAATTGATCGCATTTTCGGAGATGCAACCAGTGGTTACGATACGCCATCCATCGTTACTGTAAAAGAAAACCACACAGACGTCCCAGATATAGATTGGGAGTATAAATTACCAGATCCTCCATCGGCATTTAGAGATGATGATCATTCGCCTACGGTAACGATGTTCGATACAGTGACCATTGGTAATCTGAAAGATGTCGTACTTCAAGAAGAACCGAATGTAAATAGTTCTTCAGAAGTGAAGGAAGATTGCATTACTGTAGAAGAGTCTGTCAAGAAAATAATTGGAGACGAGTACCATTGTTTTCCACAAGATTCTGGAGTAGGTTCAGACGATTCGTCGTTGCCATCTAGTTGTGAAGAGAAGATACACTCGGAAGAGAAACCCGTAAAAATAGTTGATCCCAAAGAATCTAAATTAAATAATTTTAAAATCGTTGCTTACGACGAAGACTGTTCTAGACCCAAAGAAATATTTTGTGACGAATCTGTCAAAACATGGAAGACGACACAAATAGCCCGAGAATCAAACCCCGCTTACAAATCGTATACATCGAACTTGGTTAATAGACACAAATCATTCAGTACGGATAGAACTAACTTTTCTATCACGGTCAAGCGGAGTACGTCTCATATAAGTCTTTTAAGTGGTAATATCAAACCATCAAATCGATTGGCTAAGCATTATATTGGACGAACTTACTCTACCGAACGACTGAATTATGATGAAGATTCTATAGTAAAAAGATCGTTTAGCGTGGACAACATAACAGAAGGTTAGTCAAAAACCATAATTTATATATATATATATTCATTCGTGATTAATATGTATGACTAATTTTATTGTAGATGCACAAGAAAGTAGTCAAGACTGCGAGCAAGAGATAATACCAAAAAAAATTGAACCCACACTAGAACAATCTTCTCCCTTACATTCCCTTCAGGTATTTTTATTTATACATATACGTATAAAATTAATTACATGGTTTAATACATAAAATAGTAATTTGTCTTTATTTATCTAATGTAGTTATAGTTCGTAAATCCTTCTCGTTTGTAATGAATAGGTAAAATGATTGAATACATTTATTACGATATGATTATAATATATATGATCAGATAAACTGTTTATCAAATAAAGTAGTTTTAAAATTTTACAAAACTAGAAGAAACCGATGGTTTTCAATGATTATAATGGAAAAATTATTTTATTTATCTAAATGTTTTTGCCTTGTTCGGAGAATATAATTACGTTTTCTCATATAAAACCTTATATTAATGAAAATTAAATGTTTACTAATTTCACAGATTTTAAAAACGATTCTCCCTCAAATCGAAGATCACAAAACCAAAGAAAACTGCGAGAATAAAAATTCAAGGTAAACAAAAAATCCACAGTGTAATCAATTGCATTGCCCGTGTAATGTTAACCATGCCTAAAAATTGTTTTACAGTTTCGACGACGTTTCCGGAGCACCTAGTACATTGGAAACGGAATCAGCGAAAACCTGCGACGGAAATCAGCTCGGAGAAAATGCATTCCAAACGTATGCGTCGGAACCGATCTTAGATGCAATCGAGCACAAAAACTTAAGCTCGCAGACGCCGTTAACTGTCACATATCGACAGGATGATCACAAAACGACAGCTGCCACGGAATTGCCCGTAAGATCCGCCGAGTCCGAGAACAGTCATCACGAAGCACCTTCCAAGTCGAACCCGCAACACGAACCGCTCGCCGGTGATAGACCGGACGGCAGCCGAGCGCTGCCCAGCGCAAACGATAAGTCCAAGAGGTACCTGTACACGGGCCCGCCGAAAATCAGTCTGTCCACGTGGAACGAACGTCCCAAACGGCAGGTGAGCATCAAAACCGACCGAGACTACGTGATTGGCATCAGGCAAAGGTTCCAGCAGAAGGCGGAGGACGCGGAGACGAAGCCGGACGACGGGCCCGTGTCCCGGGTTCCGATCGTCAAGTCGGTCGAACTGAAAAAACCATACGCCGAACAGCTGCAAGCGACCAGCCCTGTGCTGGCTCTGTCCGAAGCGATCAAAGCCCAAGCCAAGCTCAGCAACGGTTACGGTTACCGTAGCGGTACGATCGCGTTGACGGGCGGCAGCGACGAGAATGCGAAACCGCCTGCGAAGAAGGATTACGGCAGCAGGCCGTACGCTTTCAGCAAGTTAATGAACCGGCCTAGGAAACCCAGGGAGTTCTCGGCGAACGTGGACCCCAGGGAAACCCTGCTCGAATCGATCAGGTCGTTCGGCGGGAGGGACAACTTGAGGAAAATCAGAGCCTAACACCGCCTCCACCAGTTCACCATCATTCTAAAAACGCACTATTATTGTTCAACCTAATCGTTGTCGGCCACTCGTGTTGAAAACGTACCCGCTGTAAACGAGTCCCGTGAAAGTTGTTTCTTTTTGTTTCGCATCGAAGACGGGTTGGAAGTACATATGTGACGTTCGCACAATAAATGTTTTGCTGCTGTGTGCACTGCGATCGGTACGGTTATCGTTTAAACTATTGGCGAACACGGTCCGAATTGCGGCAGGTTACCTCCAGGCACACGACTTGCGGAGACCTCTCGACGATCGAAGTCGGCTATAAAATCGTGCGTTTGATCTTAACACTTGTTGTTTTTTTTTTTTTTTTTTTTTCGAAAAACAAAAATTGTTTTCAAATATCGAAATCATTGTACCAAGTGTAGGTATACTCGGTGTTACGAATACGCTGCGTCTGCTTTTGGCTCTAATCGTCAGTGACGGAGTAAAGTCGCTGCAGACAATCGCCAAGTTTAAATCGAATAACCACGCTAGGAAATTCTTGTGCTCAAATCCACTCTTGTAGTTATCGCGATCAGTGTACCGTTTTCCGTGTTTCTGTTGCAATCGAAACACCGAACAAACACCTGCTGATGCTCATAATGTTGTAGTACCTACCTTATTATATATAGACGTCCTAATTTTTTTTATTTTTTTTTTTTTTGATCTTGTGTATTTTTAACATATACACGTTTATAGAGACTCGAATTACTATATTAAAGTTGCAATCGGAACCAAGCAATAATTGTGACGATTTTTATTTTTTTTATTTTATATTTTACACGTTTGCTCAATATTTCTAAAGTTTCAAAAATACTTATTTTGGATTTGTTTTCGTTTACCAAAATAATAGATGATACGTACGTTAGAAATACAAAATATTCGTTTTAATAGGGAATCATTTATTAGTTAAATTATTATCGTTACAACCTATGTTTGAACCCAATGAAAATATTAATCATTATTATTTATATTGTATGTAGAGTCAGTTAATGTTTTTTTTTTCGTATTTATATAACAAAATAAACTATAATACATTATTTATGATACTAATAAATTCAATTATTGGAATTTAACTTAAGGGTAATTATTAATACAGTAAAACACCCAAAGTTTATAGACTAAATATTATTATGTAAATTTTTATTTTATGTTTGATTGTTTGTGTTATGTAAATAAAATAATGTACACTGTTGTTTGATGTAATTGTTAGAAAACTAAAGATCATTCCTCATGTGTTATTGTCCTAACAAGTATGTAAATAGTTGGTTTTGGCAAATTACTCGTATTTATTTTAAACTGTAAAGCTTGTATAAACGTAATCTGCAATATGAAATTAGAGATTAATTATAACAATTATAATTCACTTGCAAAGTAAAACTTTACCAACTAACATAATCTTATGAAATTTATAGTAGGTAATAATAGTGATTAAGATCAGTGATATACTTGAAGCTGAATCCAATAATGTTAAGGTTGTGCAAGATATTATTTTTTAAAATCATTAAACAATATCATAAGGTAGTAAGTGAAATATTACCTATAGATACAATAAATTATATTAAAATGTGTCATTAAGATTTAACAATTGAAAACATCTTAAAACAAAGCTCTATTTCAATAGAAGGTTTTTTACAGTAGTATGTCTATTGACATGATCTACTCAATGTTTACATATTAAAGTAGTAATATATGACAAATTGGAACTTATATATAGATAACATGTTTATTTGTAAATGAGTGTGCAAATAATAATACTAATGATCAGTTGTTTTATCAGGAAAAATAACCATGTAAGTATAATACAGTGAAAACTTTCTATAATGAATTTGAAGGACCAAAGGGACCAAGAGATTTATTTTGCTATAGAGTTTTTGTAATAAAGAGGGTTTAAAAAAAAAAAAATTGTAATTATTTATGTATAAATGGTTAGGTATCTATGTATTGTTATTTAACATTATTTCTACATTAAATAAGTAATAAATTACATCACCAATTTATTATTTTATTAAATTATAATATGTATTATATTTTATACAATTTTTTAAAATAGTCTGTCATCTTTGTTTGAACTTGTTTACTTTGCCAATATTTTTTTTTTTGTATTTTCTATGAATTTGTCCCATATTGTCGTATAACTTTGGATCATCCTCATGACACAATAAGTGTTTTCCTAAAAATTCAACCACATCAAGTGCTCGTTGAATACTTGGTATTATGACTTATAATATATAATACAATAATACATTATATATATATAATAACATGTAAATTGTATTATGAAACATAAATTATTGTTTCGTTTTTAAGAGTGACTAATACGCCAAAGAGAATTAATTTACTGATGCATTATACGGCAAACATTATTATGTAATATTTACATTATACAGAGTTTTTTGGTACAAAGAGTTTAGATATAATGAGTTTTTACTGTACATTTTTCATTTAAAGTATCACAAAGCACAATTATATTTAACTGGTACTTGAGATATTATAATTTTAGGTTAAAAAATCCAAAATATCTATATAATTTCCTTTAGTTATATCAGAAAAAGATAATTTTTTTCATCAATATTTAATAGCTTATTGATTAATTGTATTAGTATATAACAGATGGACAACTCAAAGTAACAATAGGACCAATTTTTGGAACTTTAAAATCTGGTGGGACATAGAAAAATGAATGAAAAAGGATTATTGAAATCACCATTAGCATTTACTTTAAACAATTTAATTTTACAACATTCAGTACTATGAAATAAGTGCCTATCACCTATAGCTATGTTAGCTATACTAATATAGATATACATTATATTATTATGACTTAGCTGGAATTCAATGCTAGAGAAAAATATAAAATATAAATTTTACAATCAACATAATCAAGTTAAATACTAATTATCACACTAAAATGTTATGAAATAATTTGAAAATATGGTACGAGCTAGAAAAAAAATTATGCGGGCACCGCCAGTTGTCCATCCCTGGTATATAATAAAATTGCATAATACATTAAAAATTATAGACAAATCATATATATATATATATATATAATAGATACTTGATCTAATATTGTTTTTGTTGTATTCATCTTTATGATTTTACAAGTTTTGTAGTATAATACTTAATAAAAAAATAATTATTAACAAATTTTATCTGTCCTTGTACTTTAGATATATTTTCAATAATATCAAATAAATCTAATTTTAGAAATCAAATTCATAGAATGCAAAATTTCATACATTTTTAATCATGTTTTAATTATGCATTGAAAAAAAAATCATAAAAGTCAACACAATCATAGGTGAATTTAGAATATCCTTAAGTTTATTTGAAATTCAAAGAACCATTTTTATAATACAATTAGGAATTTTTTTAACCTATAAACCACTTAATAGTGTAAGTAATAAATAAATCAAAACTAATATAAAATATACATAAAAATATTTTGAACTGAATTAAATTTGGTATTAAATAACTTTAATAAAAACAATTAAATTTTTTTTTATTCATTTTAAATATTACTATATTTTATGTTAACCTGCAATTTTTGATTTATTTTGAAAACTCTATGCCAAATTATATTAGACTACATCAATCAAATAAATAACCTAACTATATTCCATTTATTTTACATTTCTCCTTTAAGAGTAGCATTTAATTCTCCACCTTCCTTTAATTCTTTAATTATGTCTAAACCACCAATCAATGATCCTTTAACATAAACTTGTGGATATGTTGGCCAATCAGAATAAACTTTTAAGCCCTGCCGCACTTCTTCATCAGATAAAATGTCAAATGTTTCATAATCGATGCTGTTAAATTTAAATCCAAATTTAATAAAAGTAATAACATATAATATAAATTACGTCAACACTTACCCAGTTTGATTTAAGATTTGAATCAACTGATTACTAAATCCGCAACGAGCAACTTGTTTATCACCTTTCATAAATACCATTACATTGGCTTTATTGGTCAGTGATTTAAGCCTAAAAATGAAACATGTTAGAACTAATTAACAGAGAATATATATATATTATAATAATAGGACTAGGTTTTATGTTACTTTATTATTTTAACTGAATATGTTTAATAAATTGTAACCTAAAAACTAAAATTTCAAGAAAATATATACTTTATTAGTCAGAAAATGTGTAAAATTCAATAATTATTCACCTCTCATCAAGGTTAGTTTTGTTCTTTTCCAGTTTTAATAGATCATTTAGCTCACCAGACTCTTTCAATTCTTTTACAATATCTAATCCTCCAATTAATTCTCCATTGATATAAAGCTACACAAATATAAATTTTTTGTAGATAAGCGTTTTATAATTTAAACAATTTTATTATAATTTACTTGGGGATAAGTTGGCCAATTAGAGTATATTTTCAATTTTTCTCGAACAACTTGATCTTGTAGTATATCAAATGTACTAAATTCAGCACCAATTTCTTTAAGCAAATTTATAATTGCAGTACTAAATTTACACTTGGGTTCAGACTTTGATCCTTTCATAAAAAGCATAACAGGAGCAGAATTTATCAATGACTTGAGTCTCAAATTGATGTCTTCTACTTTTTGTTCTTTTTGGCTACCTTTGGTAAGCTAAACATGTAAATAAACATAGAACAAAAACATGTTGTATTTAAAATCAATTCAAAAGTACCAATGCTTGGATTTTTTTGTTTAGCTGTATTGGATCAACGCCGTCTAATACATCTACTTGAACACCATTACGAAATAGTATAAACTTAGGTACAGCAGACACATTGTATTTTAATGATAATTCGGCAAAATCTTCAGCTAAACACTTGGCAACTTTTATGTTCTATACAACAACAAAAAACCTCTTTCATTTACTTATTCAGAAGAATATAAATCATCATTTTTTACCTGGAAATCACTATCCGAAGCCAAATCGCTAAGAATGTTATTCATGTATTGGCACGGTTCAGACCAATCAGCGTAAAAATGTACGACGGACAGCCCATTTGAACTACAAATAATGAAAAGTTTAACACACATGTAAATTATTATTCATTAACGTAAAACAAACGGTTCTGTTTAATGTACACACATCAAAGAGTTAAATTCAGTTTCTGAAGTAATAGCAGTCACCATTTTGTAATTGCTAAGGGATTAATGAGTATTGACAGAAATCGTGAGTAACGTAGTTAGTTACAAGACCTAAGAACCAGACACTGGGATAGCTGATGAGTGCCGAGAAAATGTATTTTTCGACCAAATTTTGTCCGATAAATAATTGCGTTCTGTTTTGTATGCCTTCCGATCACGAGATCAAATACAACACAGACATTCTAGAACTAATGAATAAGTGACGACGGCGCGTATTGTCAACTAGTCGGCGCTCCGGCAGTGCAAACTATTATTATCAACCAGTAACCACTCGTAACAATGAATTCGTTATCCTAATATTGTTCAGTGATATCACAGAGAGCAGAGAAAAAGCAATGAGGTTCCAATCGTGCAATCGTATTCCGTACGGCAAGACAGTCTGCCGTAGCGTATAATTATATGGGATTTTTTTTTTCGCTGTCGCATAAGTTGTTTTATTTGAAATGTGAGGAGTGATTTTTGGAAGTGAATCTTTTGAGTTCATTTCAATCAAAATGTTAATATCGACCAAAAAAAAAAAAAAAATAGATTGGCGGTTTGCCATTTAATCATATTTGCATCTTTCAAATAACAATACATTTTTATATTCTAACATGCGCTATAGCCAAGGGCGCCCATATGGGGGGGGCAAGGAAGGGACATGTCCCCCCCCTAGAAAATGTCAAAAATCTTGGAAAATTGTTTACTATGATAAGAATATATTTATTTCAATAGAATTTAAAAATTTAATTTAATATATGAAAATCTATAGTCAATGATGTAGTGCTAAAAATATAAAAGGGTATACGCCAAATTCTGTCAAAAATAAAATCTCCACAGTAAAAGTATGATGTAGGGGGCTTTGCTCCCCACACCCAAGCCCGGTCATAGGCAGTGGTTAAAGTGGGAAAAATGTTGTGGGGGACTGTATTGATCAAAAATTGAGGAGCGTTCCCCTACCTAATTCTAAATCTTACCAATCTTTTTTAGGAAACCCATGAGGTCTAAGCCTCTTCTGTTACACATATATGTTCATAAAAACTTTATTTTCATTGGGTGTAGATATTAATTTCCCCCAAAGAAATATAATTTTATACATATGCCTGCTCAGTAAAAATAAATTGAAATACGTAGTAGGTAATGTTTAAAAAACTTAAATTAAACTTAACAAAACTAAAAAGAAACAATTACTAACCTAGCTGTTTGTTGGTCAATGTAGACAATAACCAATACGTACATTGCACATAAGGTTACATATAAGGTTACACATAAGGCAACTATGGGTGATGAAAGATTGTCATCACTTGCAATCTTATCTATTGAAAATTATATTGTTGAAAATCTCGATTGGACAACATTAGTAAATGAATTTGCAAAGATTAAAGCATTGAAAATTTCCACTAAATATATGAAGATTATTTGAATATAAACATACCTACGTATTAAATATATTATATTATTGATAATGAATTAAGATAATAATAAGTAATATAATACATTAATTTAAATCTAAGAATACTAATTTCTTGTATGAATAAAAATAAGAATCATATACTTTCATACTACAAACAAATTTTTTTCTTAATTCATAAAATTATTGATTTTTAATAAATATTTTTCCTGATTTTGGGGGGTTTAACCCTCTCCTCCCGTGGATCTGCCCCTGATAATGTGTATATATGTTCAAAGGGTTTATCCAAATAAATAAATAACAATAAATGTGGGTATACTTTATATTTGAGCACCTTTTTCCGAGCCCCTAGCTAAAAGATTAATAATACATAATACCTAATATATAATATTATTATGAACATACAATTTTTTACTAAGATATCAATTCCAATTCAAATTAAAGTATTAATTATCAAAAAAATAAATTATTAGTAAAAATATCTAATTCCTTTTTTTGTATAGAAACGAATTTATCTAGATAGATGAATTTTTATCTTGGATAATTTTTTAGATAAAATGAAATTATTTATCTAGATAAGATAAAAGTTCATTAAATAATTATCTAGATAAGTCTCAACACTGATTGTTGGTCGTCCAAAATATTTATTACTTTTAATATAGAAGCTGAATCGTCATTCAACTTTACAAAAACATTTCGAATGCTTTGTATATGTTTACAATAATAATCTGTTATATCTAATCACGTCCCCCAACGAGTAATTATAGGTTCAGGTGGTAGTATTACTTCAGTATCTACGTATCTAATCGTTCTAATAGACATAACAAATACTAACCATTAGGATAAAAATTTATCTCTGTCGTCTTTATAAGTTAATAACAAATTTTTGACCTTGATTCATAAAAAATATTCATAAAACGTTTGATTTTCAATAAACCATAAAATTATGCACTAAAACATTAAAATATGCTCTTATAATCAAAAATAACTCCTTAAACCAAAAAATGTCAAAATAGGCAGAAATATGCAATAAAAATGTTGAGTATTTCATCATAAATATTATGAAATGTATTTTATACTTACCAAGCATACGATAAAGTTAACCAAAAATATATGCAAATTTCTGAAAGTCCTTGCCCCTAGCTAAAAACAATAACGCGTTGCTATGACGTTTTAAAATTAAATTTTTCAACCTAACAATAGTTCGTATGAAATATTTGTCATATCAACAATAGAGTTGTAAGTAAACACATACAAATTCCTTCTAATCTTTTTTGAAGCCATCATAAGTTTCATTAATACTTTAAAGTTTCAAATTTAAACGATTTTAATTTGTCAGTTAACTATTTTCTCAATATCGCTGATCAAAGGTCGGTTTGGCAGATATTTCTACCCGGTAAGAACTTTTACCCTTTTCCAACAATTTCAAGCCTACACTTTGAAATATTAAAAAAAAATTATTTTTAAGAAAACTGTTATTTTAGGGTCAAATGAAGATAAACAATTTATTTTGTAATTTTTGAAAAATTTACTTTTTATTTATTATTATTTTTATTATTATTATAATTTATATAATAATTATATATATAATTATTAATATGATTTATTATTTATTTTTATTTATTATTTTAATTTTTATAAACTTTATTTTTAAATTAACTATTGACAATTGCCAGATACAAATTTTTTTCTTTAACTATTTTCATTCTAGTATACTAGTAAGCGTATTTTCCTATATATAAGGAAATGCCTACTATACTTATGGACCTTATCTTAACAAAACATGTAGGTATATTTAATAAGTAGTTAAATAAACATAAATCAAATTTTTTATTTAATATTGTGGTAATTAGTTTCATAAATATGATTTCTTGGAATCTTGTATATTTTTCACAGACAGTTGTTATTATTTATGGTTAGTACTTTAGTAGTCAATTTTAGCTGTTATATTATTATATATAATAATTTTTTGCACGAAAATTTAGTTCTAGTTTTTCTATTACAAAACATAACTTATTTTTTGCCGAATATTTTAGAATAAATTCCATTTAATTTAAGCAACATCAGTTAAAATATGAAACCATTACTCTTAGACTTAAATGTTAGGAATTTTTTTTAACATCACCTGTGGATACCCAAAGTACTGTGGGTTTTTCTTTTTCTTCTTAAAAACCTCCAATAAGCACGCCACTCGAATATGTCGATGAGGTAATGCTTCGGGTGGCAGGTCGCCATAATTTGTTTTTTCAATGTCACAAATTTTTGTGAGGCAAGTACGAGACAGCATTCGCGGTTATCCGAGAGTTATAGAAAAAAATATATTGTCTTTCCTAACCTCATTTGTAGAGCTGAGAATGTTTCTTGTCTAGCGTGACATCTTGACTAACCCCCCACGAGGACCCACCTTGACGTGGTGGGGGGCTTGCATCCCTCAACAGTTCCAAGAGCTATGCCAACGGTAGTTTACTACCAACAGGGTCTCCTATGTTGGACAGATCGACGAACTGAGGGCTGACAAAGCGGTTCTCATTAAAGGGTAGGGCGGGCTTTTCAGCCTCGGGTGGCAGCCGTCCTAGAGAAAGGAAACCTTGTTCGAAAACCCCTTGGCAGTAGGGCTAAAATGTAGTGAAGGAAATCACTTGAAAAACCACAATATGAGTTATTATCAATCAAGTATTATTACCACCTTAGGAGCTTCGGAACTCTGTAGGTCGGCAGGAGTGGGTGGTTCCGGTGTCAAAACCGGTTCCAACCATGGGTGTCCCCAGGGGGGGCAAGACGGGGCACTTGCCCCCCCCTGGAATAATGTTATTTCCACAGAAATATTTTTTAATGTTTTAATTGTAATAATAATACCTACCTAATTGTAATGTTTTAATTCATAATTTTAATAATGACGAAATATAATAATTTACTATAAATAAAATGTATAAAAAAATTTTCATTTATTTTTAAATTAATTTTGCCCCCCCCCCCCCCTAGAAAAATGTCTGGGGACGCCCATGGTTCCAACGTAGCGGGCCCACTTCGGTCATCATCAAGCGACCGCGAGGGTACGGGGGTGGCCGACCAGGCCCCGTTACTCTATCCATTACTGGGGCGAAGACGAAAAATTGCGGACCACGTTGACGGCAGCGAGTCACTTGGTCACCAGACGTGATCTTCGCGTCGACCACCGTCCGAAAACCGCATACCACCACCCGGGACGGCTATTCTCAAACGGAGAGTCAGTGCTCTGGGAACCAAGATACTGGTGCTTCGAGGACCAAGATACTGGGGAGAAAAAAGTACGTGGGACGTCCGCGTTCAGACGGATGGGCTGCCGGCGACCGCAGAAGCGTTCACCGAGATAGAATATCTGACGTCGTCCCAGAAAGTTGGTACATTAAAGCACTGGCTGAGAACCGTAAGGGACCATATGATGCGTACCAATGTCAAAGATGGGCCAGAGGAGGACGCGGTCGTGACGGCCGGAGGAACTATGATGGAAAAGATTGCTTCCACCTTCAGTTTCCCCAGTACGTTGCCGTCGGGCCCCTCCGATGCGTTGAAGTCGTCTAAACCACCAATCACCACTCAAGGACAATGGAATTCGTGCCCC